>NC_090266.1:972752621-973088871 GCF_040414725.1 Anabrus simplex | reverse complement strand
TATTATTCCTCGATAATGCAGCATCACGCATCTGGATACAATTAAGTTGCAAAATGTGATGATCGTCTTTTTCCCACCAAATGTAACATCAGTTTCTCAGCCGCTTGACCAACGAGTGATCCAGAACTTCAAGGTTATGTACAGACTGTTAGTGATGAAGCACATAGTATCAGAACTTAACGGGAATGAAGTAACCCTTCAAACACTGACAAAGGGACTGAATGTTCTCCAAGCAATTTCGTGGATAACCAATGCATGGAAAAACGTTACAGCCTCAACAATCCGTAACTGCTTTCTGAAAGCTGGGTTTCCCATTAGTGGTGGACATTCCGAAATAGAATTGGATATCCTTCCTGACAGCATGGAAACAACACAACAGTTGATTAATGCAGCAGGTTACAGTGTACAAGTGAACACCTATATTGAAATTGATTCAGATATTCCAACAGAGTGTGAGAGTGGAGACACGAAAACGATTCTTCAGTCAATTCATGGGAAGAAGGACAAAAATGAAGATTCTGACAAAAGCGGGATTGAAGGTGATGCTAATGACAACTTTGAAGAAAATAAGGAAACGAATGTGCTGCCAATAACCTCGTACAGTGAGGCTCTCAGCTTTGTTAAGCAACTGAAAGAATTCTATTATAAACAAAACAAAGAAAAAGGTGTAAATTTGACCCAGGATTTAATTGCACATAGTGAAAATAACAATGTTAAACCAAAATGGACAAAACAAAAAAACAATCAAACATTAACAATTTTTTGAAGTGCTAATGTTTTACTGTACTGTGCTAGAGATTGCTACATCTACATATTGATTTAAAGTTTCAAAATCTTGTACGTTCTTCTTAATTTTAACATGGTGAACAGTAATAGTGTACAGTGTGCTCAATAGAGGTTTCCATAGAAGTGCTTTGTCTCTTTAATACAGTACATCGCAGCTGCAGCAGCCCATCTACAACTTTTTCATGTGAGTACAGTGCAGTATATTTGTACAATACTGTATACAGTATACAATTAAAGGTACATTTGCGAGAATTGTTAACACATACAATACATGGGCTATTGTGTTCCAACATATGTTTAATGGTACCGATTTCATAACCTTTCGCGGGCAGTCACTCCTTCATAATGGACATTTTTTTGGTCCCGAAGGTGTCCATTATAGAGAGGTTTTACTGTAATTAGTAATGCTTTAAGCATGATTGATGTTGGGATTCAAAACAAATACACCTCTCGAAGTCCATGGGTACTCATTACTTTAACATGCTGAAAAACCTTGAACAGATTCCTGTTTGCTGATATCACAAAAATACTTTTGGATGCCTACCATCAATAAAGCAAGCACCTCTGTGGTTTCTAAGTGTAAGTTTACTCTATATTCCATTATTTTAAGGCACTGACCTTGCGCACTCTGCCTCTCAAAAATATTGATCATGCACTGATGCATTAATATATAATGATTTACCCAATATTTTTGCATATAATGATAATTGGCAATATTGTGCATATATTGAGCATATTTCTTACATAAAACATGTGCACTGTAAATAAAAAGAGTTATTACAGTCAAGGAATAAAGAGATGAATTCCATAAAATAATTAATAAAACTATAAAACTTTAGATAATCTTTAGAAATAATCCAAAATCGATGAGCACCATGCAAGAAATCAGCATGTAATACACCAAAATGGAGTCGTTAGGTTGAGTTTCACTCACAGAATTTAGTCAAGCTTATGAGTGAATTATTTTGTGTTTAAGTGTTTTGAACTTACAATTATTCATAACTCAAGACACCAGAACAGTGTAATTAGATGATATGAACAGACCTGCTACACAGCCAACAAAGCCATTCCCTTGGTACCCTTCAGCACAACTGCAGTCAGAGCCATGGTTGGTGTTGATGCACACAGCATTATAAGCACATGGATTGTGAACATCACAAGGACGTTGACAAGAACGATCAATGCAGGCTTCAGTCAGTGGACAGTCATCGTTGCTAGAGCAACTCACTATACCAGGATAACAATCAAGAACACATATATGCAAGGAAAAGACAAACAACCTATTTACAGAAATATTAATTGGAAATAGACATGCTAAAGAATTTAATTGAATTTGACTGGTGTCAAACCCAAAAGGGCTACTAATGAACAACAAAAATTTGTCTCAGTACAAAGAATTAATGAGCATCTGCTGTATTCATAATTTAACTATGGCGATGAGAAAAATAAAAAATACATATCGCCAATACTTCAATTCAAAGATTATCCTAGATAAAGACTGCATCTGTTCCTGAGTTAATACTGCACCAATCAAAAACAATGTAAAATTCTAAAACTACCAAGCCCTGTACAACATCCTTTCAACAATCACACAATCATACTTTAAATGCCATGGTTAAGATTATATGTTCAGCAATTAAGTGGCATTAATGACAGTGCTTTAATAAATTTACAATATATCATATTATATTAACAAAACGAGAGAATCATCTATGGTTTACTGTTTTAGTTAATGAGACTGACTTCTCCTGAGATATAAACAGCGATTTACATCATCACACATAATTATATACAAAGAAAACATATGTACAATGTATAAAGCAAGGAAGTAATTCAGGATTAAATGCAGAACTTAAAAATGTTATTGATGATTCTCCCTAAACGTCGTTAGTAAACCTAAGTGCAAGATACACAGCACTTGTTGAAACCCATTTATCTAAACCTGGATTTGTTTATCACTTAAAAGATATAGAATATACATTACGAATTGTTTAACAAGTAAATATGCATGGTACAAAATTTGGGGTTGTATTTACAAATTTGGACAAAGAAAATGGTTTATCCTTAATGAATACATTTTCTTTTACATTTGAACTGAGCCTCTACAGTATATTATTATATTTCAATGGAACCTCAATTTTGGATGAAAAGTTTGTTAAATATTATTTGAAGTGTTATTTAAATATTTAATTTAATATTCATCCAGAAATAATTTATCTTTCCCATCTGGTTTTGATAAACTGGGTTTCACCTGTTTCCTAATGACTGATTATGATTAGTGGTCTTACATGGTTCTGACAAGAAGCACTTAACAGCAGGGTTGCCCTCATATCCAGAGGGGCAAGTGCACACAGGTCTATGTGCCTTGGCCTGGCACTTCGCAGTAGGAGCACAGTTGTTAGCAAACGAACATGGGTCCTGGCATAGCGCCCCAAAACAGGCCTCTATATCCAGGCAGTCTGTATCCGATTCACATGGACTGGGAGCCTTGGGCGTCCCAGGGGGAGCTACACAGAACAGTGGGGCAGGGTGGGCCATGTATTAGTTGCCTGGTTAACTTTGCACTACACTAATAAGTTATCGTTATGATTAATAATGACTGCATGATGATTATTTGCTATGCATGGTATGACCCTTCCTTGGCACTATATTTTATATATACATATATTTACAAAAATCTGAATACACATGTAGATGAAGTGATTTAACTCAGTAGACAATTTCTTTTCCTCTATCAGATATGTTATATCAAGTACCATAACTGTTCTGTTTTGTTTTAAAAATTTACTTTCCCACTAAAATACATAATATGAATGTTAGATAAAATTGATATTATAACCTCTGATGTGTACAATCAATGTGTAGTCAATTATCTAGCATAACATTTCATAACCAACATATCTGTGAAAGAAATGTATGATTGCCCAGGAAGAGTCATATTTATTTTTAATCATTTAAACAGCAGGAGAATTCAAAGAGGACAGACTGTTAAACTAGAAGTAGAAATAACTGTTATTTCTGTACACAGAGTATGAATATTTGTACAAATTATATTCTAGTTTCAACATTTAATAGAGTAGAGATTGGTGCTACTTTATTTATAGTGCTACAAGAGAAACAGGCTATTTCTATTTATTTTACATTTGCAACTATACAACATCTACGAGAAGAAATTATATATATATATGATAGTTAAAATGACAGGTAAAGATAAGAAATGAAGAAATTATAAAATAACTTTACATTTGTAAATATACATTATATACACAAATATCTTGAAAGTGTAAATTAACTTATTTTGGTCGTTAAGTGTTGGGTGTAATGTATACCTCTTTGGCAATCCTTGCTGGCATCTCCGGAATGACCCAATGGACAAGTGCAAAGTCTAGAATGGTTAGAGACTGTGCAGAGGGCGTTATGAGCACAACTGCTTCGCTCCGCACAAAGGTTCACGCAGAGACCACTTCTGCAGGCCTCTGTATCTGGGCAATCCTCATCACCAGAGCAGGGTCCAAGTGTTGAGGTAATTTCAGTCTCTGTTGTAAACTCACGACTTGTTTCAGTAGATGTCTGTACTGGTTCTGTCATAGATTCACTCATAGGAGTTACCGTAGTAATTTCTCCAATTGGAGATACAGAAATACTATCAGATGTCAGTGTAGTTGTGTTAGTTTCACTAATGTAAGTAGTCACAACAGTGCCTGCAGAACTAGTCGTTTCAATGGAGGCAGAAGTCGTTTCACTTTGTTCAAATTCAGTGATGTCAGAGAAAACAACAGTAGATGGTCTAGTAGTATGTGATGTCATACCTTCAGATTCAGTAACAGTGGTTACTTCTGTATTTGGAAAGACAGATACAATTTCGGTAACAGTCGGGCCAGTTGTACTACTAAATTCTTCCGTAACATTGGGCACTTCTGTTACAGGAGCAAAAACACCTTCAAATGTAGAGCTTTCCTGACCTTCAGTAACTGTAGGCAGTGTTGTACCAAAAGTAGTAGTCACAACTTCAGTAACATAAGGTGATTCAGAGATTGGAGATGATATACCCTCTGTGCCTTCACCTGGAAACAAACTTCCTGTAATACCCATTATTACCGTTGTTGGAAGTGAAGTTGGATTCTCAGTAGTTGCTTCTCTACCCAGGGAAAGACTCATCTCTACTGTAGCATTCTGTGCTTCTGCTATTACTGAAGAAGTTTGTCCTTCTGCGCTTGGAGTAAAAGTCGTAACTTCAGTAGCAACTGGCGCTCCAGTGTTAGGGAGGAAAGTCGTACCTTCAGTAGCGATTGGTGTTTCTGCGCTTGGAGGGGAAGTTATACCTTCAGTAGCACTTTGTGTTCCAGTGCTTGAAGGAAAAGTTATATCTTCAGTAGCACTTGGTGATCCTATGCTTGGAGGGAGGGTTGTACCTTCAGTAACACTTGTTGTTCCTGTGCTTGGAGGGAGAGTTGTCCCTTCAGTATAACTTGGTGCTCCTGTGCTTGGAGAAGTTATACCTTCAGTAGCAGTAGCACTAGGGGCTTCTGTCTGTGGAGAGAAGGTTATACCTTCAGAAACACTTGGTATTTCTGTGCTTGGAGGGAGAGTTGTCCCTTCAGTATAACTTGGTGCTCCTGTGCTTGGAGAAGTTATACCTTCAGTAGCAGTAGCACTAGGGGCTTCTGTCTGTGGAGGGAAGGTTATACCTTCAGTAACACTTGGTATTTCTGTGCTTGGAGAAGTTATACCTTCAGTAACACTTGGTGTTCCTGTGGTTGGAGGAGAAGTTATACCTTCAGTAACACTTGGTGTTCCTCTGGTTGGAGGAGAAGTTATACCTTCAGTAACACTTGGTGTTCCTGTGGTTGGAGGAGAAGTTATACCTTCAGTAACACTTGGTGTTCCTGTGGTTTGAGGAGAAGTTATACCTTCAGTAACACTTGGTGTTCCTGTGGTTGGAGGAGAAGTTATACCTTCAGTAACACTTGGTATTTCTGTGCTGGGAGGAGAAGTTATACTTTCAGTAACACTAGGTGTTCTTGTGCTTGGAGTGAAAGTTATACCTTCAATAACTCTTGGTGTTCCAGTGCTTGGAGGAGATGTTATACCTTCAGTAACTCTTGGTGTTCCAGTGCTTGGAGGAGATGTTATACCTTCAGTAACTCTTGGTGTTCCAGTGCTTGGAGGAGATGTTATACCTTCAGTAACACTTGGTATTTCTGTGCTTGGAGAAGTTATAACTTCAGTAACACTTGGTGTTCCTGTGGATGGAGGAGAAGTTATACCTTCAGTAACACTTGGTGTTCCTGTGGATGGAGGAGAAGTTATACCTTCAGTAACACTTGGTGCCTCTGTGCTCAGAGGAGAAGTTATACCTTCAGTCACACCTGGTGCCTCTCTAGATGAAGGAGAAGTTATACTTTCAGAAGCACTTGGTATTTCTGTGGCTGGAGAAGTAATACCCTCAGTACCACTTGGTGCTTCAGTGCTTGGAGGAGAAGTTATTCCTTCAGTAACACTTGGTGTTTCTGTGTTTGGAGGAGAAGTTATACTTTCAGGAGAATCTGAAACCTCTGTAGTTGAAGGAGAAGTTATACCTTCAGTAACACTTGGTGTTCCTGTGGTTGGAGGAGAAGTTATACCTTCAGCAACACTTGGTATTCCTGTGGTTGGAGGAGAAGTTATACCTTCAGTAATACTTGGTGCTACTGTGCTTGGAGAAGTTATACCTTCAGTAGCACTTGGTAATCCTCTGCTTGGAGGGAAGGTTATACCTTCAGTGACACTTGGTGTTCTTGTGCTTGGAGGGATAGTTATCTCCTCAGTAGCACTTGGTGCTCCTGTGCTTGGAAAAGTTATACCTTCAGTAGTAGTAAAACTAGGCGCTTCTGTCCGTGGAGTAAAAGCTATACGCGTGGAAGTACTTTGTGTTCCTGTGCTTGGAGGGGAAGTTATACCTTCTGTAACACTTGGTGTTCCTATGGTTGGAGGAGAAGTTATACCTTCGGTAACACTTGGTGTTGCTGTGGTTGGAGGAGAAGTTATACCTTCAGTAACACTTGGTGTTGCTGTGCTTGGAGGGGAAGTTATACCTTCTGTAACACTTGGTGTTCCTGTGCTTGGAGGGGAAGTTATACCTTCTGTAATACTTGGTGTTCCTATGGTTGGAGGAGAAGTTATACCTTCGGTAACACTTGGTGTTGCTGTGGTTGGAGGAGAAGTTATACCTTCGGTAACACTTGGTGTTGCTGTGGTTGGAGGAGAATTTATACCTTCAGTAACACTTGGTGCTTCTGTGCTGGGAGGAGAAGTTATACCTTCAGTAACACTTGGTGTTCCTGTGTTTGGAAGGAAAGTTATACCCTCAGTAACACTTGGTGTTCCTGTGTTTGGAAGGAAAGTTATACCCTCAGTAACACTTGGTGTTCCTGATGTTGGGGGAGAAGTTATACTTTCAGTAACTCTTGGTGCCTCTGTGCTCAGAGGAGAAGTTATACCTTCTGTAACACTTGGTGTTCCTGTGCTTGGAGGGGAAGTTATACCTTCAATAACACTTGGTGTTCCTGTGGAAGGAGGAGAAGTTATACCTTCAGTAACACTTGGTGTTCCTATGGTTGGAGGAGAAGTTATACCTTCATTAACACTTCGTGTTCCTGTGGTTGGAAGAGAAGTTATACCTTCAGTAACACTTGTTGCTTCTGTGCTTGGAGAAGTTATACCTTCACTAACAATTGGTGTTCCAGTACTTGGAAGAGAAGTTATACCTTCAGTAACACTTGGTGCCTCTGTGCTCAGAGGAGAAGTTATACCTTCAGTAACACTTGGTGTTCCTGTGCTGGGAGGGAAAGTTATACCTTCAGTAACACGTGGTGTTCCTGTGCTGGGAGGGAAAGTTATACCTTCAGTAACACTTGGTGTTCCTGTGCTTGAAGGAGTAGTTATTCCTTCTGTAGCCCTTGATGCTCCTGTGCTTGGAGATAAAGTTATTCCTTTGGTAATGCTTGGTGTTTCAGTACCTGGAGACATAGTTTCACCTTCAGTGCTCAGTGTTCCAGTACTTGGTGGGAAAGTTATACCTTCAGTGATGTTTAGTATTTCAATGCTTTGAGAGGAAGTTGCACTTTCAGTGATACTTGGTGTTGCAGTAGTTGGAGAGACAGTTACACCTTCAGTGAAACTTAGTGTTTCTGTGCCTGGAGAGAAAGTTACACTTTCAGTAATACTTGATGTTTCTCTACCTGGGAAAGAAGATACATTTTCTGTGATACTTGATACGTCTTTACCGGAAGTAGAAGTTGAAGCTTCTAAGCCTTGAGAGGAAGAAATACTTTCTGTAATATGTGATACTTCTGTACCTGAAGGGAAAGTTACACTTTCTGTGCCTGTTGAGGAAGCCAGTGTTTCTGTGCCAGAAGGGAAAGTAACAACTTCCATGGTACTTGGTACTTCAGTGCCTGGACCTTCTGTGACTCTTGATGTTTTTGTGCCTGAAGGGAAAGTTGCACTTTCTGTGATACTTGGTGCTTCTGTGCCTGGAGAGGGAGTAATACTTTCCATGATACTTGGTACTTCAGTACCCGAGGGGGTAGTTACACCTTCCATGGTACTTGGTGCTGTAGTGCCTGAAGAAGACATTATTCTTTCAGTAATACTGGATACTGTTGTACCTATAGAGGAACCCATACCTTCATCAGCTGTTGATATTTCTATTCCTGTAGAGAAGGTTATCACCTCAGTCACATTAGGCATACTTGTGCTAGGAGGGGAAGTTATATATTCTGCTCCAGTGAATGTTTCTGAGCCAGGAAGAGAAGTGACTACTTCTGTCATGCCGGGCACTTCACCGCTTGGAGGCAATGTTGTAATACCCTCAGTACCACTCGGCCCTGGTGTGCCTGGAGTGGTAATTGCATACTGAGTGATATTAAATGTTTCTGTTTCTGGTGGGGAAGTTACAGTTTCAGTAATTCTCGGTGCTTCTGTACCTGGAAGGAAAGTTTCTCTTTCTGTAACAATGGGCGCTTCTGTGGTTGGAGCAAGTGTTCTACCTTCTGATGTGATGAATGTGTTTGTTTGTGGAGATGTAGGTGCACTTTCAGTCATCATGCTTACTTCTAAGCTTGGAGAAGTGTCACTTAATCCTTTGGTCACTGCCTCTGTTGTAATTACTGCATCTTGGGCAATAGTACTAGATGTCTCTATACCAGCGAATGAGGTGGTTGTAAATTCAGTCTCAGTTAAACCGAATATCTGCGCACTTGACATAGTGGTAGCAGGCAGGTTTTCACTTGATGTTTCAGGTACCTGAGTAAATTCTACTCTTCCCTCTGGAGTACTAATTTCTTTTAATGTTGAAGTATCCATTAATGAATCTGAAGATATATTAGACATCAAAGTAACTCGTTCTGTCACAATATTAGGTGGCTGTGTTGATGGTATTTCAGAAATATTAGTAAACATTTCTGAAGTTATTACAGATCTTGTTGTCTGCTGTGTAGATTCAGATGTCATTTCACTCTGAAGAGATCTTGTAGTAGTTTCTATGGTTTCAGGTAATGTGGTCAGGACTGTCAGAGACGAAACTACCTCAGAGACTAGTGGTACCGGTACTGTAGTGGCAGGTTCAACAGATAATTCAGTCTGAGTCTGTGTTACAAGTGTACTTTCAGTAATAGGAGCCTGAGTCTGTGGTTCTGTTTGTGTTTCAAATGTTGGCATGGTCTCCAAGCTTGACAGTGTGGGTGTCAGAGATGTACCAGATTCCGGTGCTTCCGTTACTGATAGAGGGTGGAAGCAAAACAGAACAACAACAATTACTAAGCTAGTAAGTGCAGTAAGAAGAAGTAAACTTTCTACAAAGAAATATACAGAAGTAGATATATATATATATATATATACAGATATGGTCAAGACCAATTCAGCTATAAAAATGACCACAATTAATTAAAAAGTTAGGTCATTTTCTACCCATTACATTGAGGTCATTTTTACAGTGAATAAATTAAATGCCAAACCAGATAATTTTAATATTATTATTTATTAAATGAATGAAAACCAAACAATTTTAGCTCTTAGTTAAGTAGATAGGGAAAAAGAAGCAGAAAGAATATAACACAGGAAATGGGCTTAACTAGTATTCCAAGTTTATGCTCTTAAAATCAGAAGCTACAGGAAGCAAAGCAATGAAGCATGATGCCTGTTAAATTACCATCACCTTCGAACCAGATTAGACCATACACCAAATCACACACTCATCTTCACAACATTCTACAAGCTATTAACAGCAAGCATGTATTGTACCAAAATATTTTCAATGTATGTTCAGAAAAAAATGTTCTAATATTGTTTGCAACTTAATACAAAATTTCAAAGCACTAAAACATTGTACTTCATAAATATTCTTGCAATTAATAGTACCAATAACTTATTCTCTAAGTTGCTTTCCATTTACCTAATTTAAAAATATTTAAACTGTGAAATAAATTCTTTTTATTGCATCATTCATTATTCATAAGAACATAATAAAAGCACAGCCTGTGTACCATATCTTTATTTTCATAAGTTATTAAAGAAGGATGCGTAGACATTGAATCATTGCAGTAAAGATGTCACCCATCATGCTCTTAACAGTGGACATTTTACCACTGAACCTTCAAGCCATGCTGTTTAAACAGGAACCCATTATGAACACTCCACTCACATAAGTGCACCCCATACAGGCTTACAGCACTTAAACATTATGATTCAATAATGCATGTGAATATCAAAATTATATTAATATAATTATTTTTCTATATAAAACAGTTATTCAACATGCAATGATCAAGTGAATTGCTTAAATATTAGCTATTATAATGAATTTATCCTCATCATAAACAGCTGCACATCTTGGGAAATGAATGGTGTTCTTGTTATTGTTGCTTTGCCAAGGCACTGACATCATTAGTCCCAGTTTTACAGGTAAGATAAAACACTGAGTGAAAATTTGAAATTGAGAGACAACCTTGGATTCAAGTCCAAGAAAACTGATGACCATATCCCAAATTAAAACACTATTGAAGGACACATCTTGATTTGAATCAGAGAAGGTAAATTTTCTTTGAGACAACTCTTTAACCCTTAATTAGTTGCACAGTTTTATTTTGCTTTTCATAAGCTTTGCAGGCAACAGAGAGAGCCACCATGTCGTGTCTGAGTAAGCAAGACGTAAAAACTATTGTAAAAAAAAAAAAAAAAAACATTTCAGAGGTGCCAACCTTTGAAGTGGATTATCAGTAATCGCCCTCCGCCCCCGACAAAAATTTCCAGTCAAGTCCAAAGCACACTCCTTCCTTCTTAACAATGACACCCATTTTGCCCTTCCCTCTAGCAATCTATTTGAAAGTATATCATATTGCAAAATTGCACAATAACATTTGCACACAACCTGTTAGTTCTGTCATAAAACATTCCTTGTAGCCTTTTCTCAAGCAGCAGCTGCTTTTCAGTGTAGTTGTTCTTGAAGCATCGTTCCCACTGTGATGGCATTTTCATCTTCGGAACCATACGCAATTCCAGTGCTGATGTCGCTTAAGGTAAGCCTCACTTCTTTATCAATCTCTCTGTCAACTGTCAGGTACACTTAATACAGCAAATACAACATTATTGAAGGAGAAAAGCAGCTGAGCTCCTTCATTCACAATTAATTTTACAACGCTTCTGGGTAGCAAAAAAAAAAGTCATGATCGAATAAGTATCGTTGCCAACTCACAAGCATTGAAACAAGGACGATTTTACAGAAAGGCTCGAAAGGATTAAACATTTTTCCATACAAAATTATTTCTTCGTGATAATGTCAGCTTTTCCGTAATAATTTCTCCCTATGACCGTAATTCCGTAATCGTGAGGTGAAATCTGTAATAAGTACGGACAATCCATAATAGTTGGCACCTCTGACATTGCTATATTCCATTTCGCCTCCAAAATTACAGAATTTTCAGTTTTCTAAGTGATATACGCATGATAGGAAAAGTTTGCTTTCTTAATAATTCACCAATAGCAATTGACTAGAGTTCATTTGCTGAGGATGATATTTTCCACATTATAGAAAGCTCTCCAAGAAATGTACTGAAGTCATTTTAATTGTGCACAATTTCATCATCAACATGCAATGGGTACTGACATTCAGATGTTCATTCCTCCTTCTTTTAACAGAATCACAACACATCTAAAACTTCTCCTTGAGCATGACTGAGAATACTTTGGAAAAGCAGTGCTGTGACAGAAGAGATAAGATAATATGGGAGATTTGGAAGGTGGACCCTATGCAGGCCATTCCCTTCTCCCAGATAATGACAAGTACTTAGTGAATATCAGACGAAAATTTGACTCAATAATATTTCTTCAGATTTTCTCAGGAACTTTTCATGTTTTCGCACAGATTAATTTCATCTTCTTTAGAGACGTTGACTGAATTGAGTGTCATTCACATCTTTAAACCATTAAATTCTATTACTACATAACTCATAATATGTTTACAGTTTCACTTTGAAAATTATCAAAAGAAGTTGGAAGTATCTAAGAGTGAGAAAACTTAAAAAAAAAAAAAAAAAGTCCCTGAATGTTTTAATATTTTGATAGATAAGGGATTTAGCTTATAGTTGTATGAATAGTATACTATGCGAAAGTTGCAGATAGGCTTTATGACAGGTCTTTTGATGATATGAGAACTATGGGAAATTAGTCAAAGAGAGTTTCCAGATTATGAGAAGAATACAAAAATATTAAACAGAAACACATGGTCATGAAATAGAAAAACATGTGTGATCTCACTCTTATAAATAATATTTACAGTAATTCCACAGACAGGATATACTCAAGATAGGGGGTAACTGATAAAGAAAAATGAAAACAATATTCATAAGTAGATGTTATCAGAGAACCATACAAGGCAACTTAAATGCTGAACAAGAGTATTTTTTGACGTTTTACTTGTTTTGCTGAAAAACAGTGTACGTGCAGAGAAATAAATGAAAGATATAATCAGACGGCATATTTCATGTGAAGATCTCCACATACCAATCACTTCTCATTCATTATCTAATATTAAAAAGATTCTCTACAACTGCACAATAGCGAGACTGAAAAAAATCTCTCTTACCAGATCGTTGCTAAATGTTGCCTTACTGTATCCTGAGTGGAGTGCACAGGTGAAATTGAAAAATAATTATCCATTCCCATCTATCATGCTAGCAAGACTCTCGACTTCAAGACCAACAGAAGTATGATGAAATAAAAGTTACATAGCTTCTATGATGAAATTTGTTAATATTCTTTAAGATAAGTAGGATATCATGCCACAGACAGTGCTCATATTGCAACATCAATTCAAACAGTAATTAAGCACAGCACTGAAAACTACAATACTGAACAGTTTGCAAGGATGAAATATATGACACACTGCACAGTAACTTTCAATGTCAGCTTATATCAAGATACACTGGTTCTGAACAGTGGTGATGCGTTAGTTTAAATTCAGGCAAGACAGGAAGATGAAAACGATGAAAGAAATATCAGTATGACTATTGTCATAATTATCATCATTTGACAGTCATTGGTAGAGTGCATTCTTGGTGTGTACAAGAGTTAACAAGAGTGAGATTCACTATAACATAACTGATACAACTTAATATGCTATGCTTCTATATCGCTTACAGCAAACTGACGTATAGATTTTATTTTATTTTTTAATAGTTTTCAGTAAAGAAGGGAATGGACAAGAGCCTTTATGTTGGTGTAAATTGCATCATAAGTAGTCAAAATCCATGAGGTGTATAGGATAGCAGTAAAAATCCAATCCTGCAGTAATGTTCCCATGGATAATACTCTCTCTTCATTCTTGAAGGAGAGTACTCTAGCCAGACAGAAGTAATAGTCTTGTGTGAATACTGTAATGCATCGTTCTGAATGATCCAAAGAAATGCTAGGCAAATGCTGATCTGAGCTGGTTATCTTTATCTAGGGCAATTTCAAAATTTCAAACCTAGAAGCAAGAGATTGTGTCTTGATGAGCCTCATGTAGAAAAAAATAATATTAAAAAAGAAGCTGTGAAGTTACAAATTGCCCACGGACTAATTAATTATGTTAATAAAGATAAAAATTCTTCTGCAGAAGGAAAGAAAATGTTTATGGCAGATGCTCTTTTGATATGGAATTAGATGAGGGGAAGTTAATTCCCAGTTTATAACTTAATTCTGTTGCAGTTTTTGATAATGTATCACATCATAATATGACAAGAGATAAGTCTTAATCCAAAGAAAGAAATCAAATATAGTAAAAATAAGAAGTGCTTATTGTGCTGAAATGTTAAGTCTGACATTGTTCAAATTAACAAAAGTTACAGAAGCCTAGACTAATGAAATACACAGTTGGTTGTAGAACCTTGAGAACATACATAATTTCATCTACAACCATATCTGAACACTGTAGATATATAGCTGAATGTCAATCATTGTGTTGTAACTAGGAATACAGATTTTAAAACAAAAAACTGTAATGACACTGCATCAGGAAAAGTTTTATTTCATGAGGATATGAAAAATGGTGTTATTTAGCCAACATGTTAGAAAAAAAATTATTAGATGTGAACATCTTTATGCTGACACCATGGGCAAGATGATTATTAATTGTAATAGTAGTACTAATTATGTTCAAAGTTATATGGCTAACACAGGTTATGAAACCTCATGCTGCAGAATTAGCTGAGTGAAGTAGGCAGTAAATTAATTAACTGTAAGTGTATGCTCTGCTCAATATTCCACAATGTCAGCCATAGTTGATGTACTCAGATAATTATAAATCTAGTGACACAGTTCTCTTACATTTAGATAGGTACTGATCAACTGTGCCAGAATCTGATACTGCAACCTTGAGCACAGAATGTGTGCATTTATGAAATGTTTCACAGAAGACAACTAGGACCATGTGTGATTGGTAGAGAGTGGGCAGAGTGTTTTCAAAGTCATCAAACAGATGGATTAATTTGATAAATGTCTACCAAACATTTCCTAGCGCTTCACCACTGTTCTCCAGATAGATTCAGTCCCCAATGTTGTTTAGCATTTAAATTCAAGTCATTAGTATTAAAAGGACACTAGCTCACTAACACATTTTCACTAAAAATAAATGCTTAATAAAGGGGCATAATTTTATGGTTTTTACTAAAATTAAAGGAATTTCCCTTATTCTTTAAATACCATATATTTTTAATATATTTCATTAACTAAAAATACACATTTAATATATTTACAATATTCCACAACTCAAACTTGAAACTGAAAGAGTGAGAAGAACTATAGACTAAAAGATAACCAGAGATGTGTTGCTATTTTACTTTCATTCATGATTATGTCCAAGGAAATCTTGAAGTGTGAATTTAACAATGGTGTGCATAGAGCAGATGTGCTGGATGCTGAACCAACATAATGAGCTTTCCATAGATATACGGTATGAGAATTTATTATATAATTATGACTAATCTCTTTGTCTATTACTTCCATGACATAAAATTTTAGATATTATAATACATTTTACTTATATCACATGAACCGACTTAAAATAAAATATTTTCTAATATATCCCTGTAATAATAGAAATTTTAAAATGTTATCACTCTGTCTTACACTTCTTGAGACTGATAGAAATACCAATCAAGAAATCATGACACTTCATTCAAGTTCTCCCTTAGTTTATTTTTGAGTGAAAATTTGAATTAGAGAGATGTTTTAATAAACATTTTTCATGAAAATGTATTTCTTATCTAATCTACCCAGAGAAAATTCTTGAGCAGGACACAGTCTGCTACTTCATCAAGACTTATTATCTTCTAGAACTACTTATTATCAGTCTACTACGCATTAACAGCTCACTGATTTAGCAGACCCATGCAGCATATGGTAAGGCATCAGTCTGTAGTGGAGTGGTAATTACCACATCTCTACTCAATACTCTCCATTATTAAATTCCCTAAGTAAAACACTTCTAATAATAAAAAGGAAGAAATCTTATCAGAATTTTTCAAGAAGTACTTTACAAAAGGAAAAGATGAGGAAGAGGAAGACATTATTTGCAAAGGAATGTATCAAACAGAAAAGATAGAGAATTACTGGTTGGATGTAAGGCACATGTTGTTAGCAAAGATGTTCCTCCTCCTGTTGTTATTAATAGGATGATGCAAATCCTGAAACATAATAAACTAGCAAGCATAAATCAAACTACAGTATTATATGAAAGTAATATTAATTACTTCCATTTTTAAAAAGTGTTAGAATTGCATCAGTTAACCAAGTAATTAAATAGAAAATTATCAATAACAAAAAATGAGAGAAATGCAAGAAAACCTGACTATCCTCTCCTACTGTCTACAATATTTAACAGAATTAATCACATCACCCCTCTCAATTAACAGAGCATTAAAAATTAACTAAGCATGATATAAAAAAGAATTGAAGGGGTTTAATAAAGCAACTACACGGGTATTATATCACACTAAAAATTTCTTAGAAATGATTTCCACCAAAAGGCTTCAGCTGGTTACAGTCGATGACAATATTAACCCCTTTACTCGGAGGTGACCTTCGAAACATTCTTCAGCTTCTCTCAGCCTTGGACTGATGATGGTTGTGAAGACACTGCTGACTTGTTAGTGCATTAAGGAAAGACATGGCAAATAGGAAGGAATATCAAGGAATTTGGTACTATGTGTTATAAATTATAAATCTTACAAAATAAAACAGCAACACACCATTTGTCCCCTCTTTCATTAATTTTAAGTATGCTAAAAATATCAGATGAAATTTTGTGATCCTACCTTTGATACAGGCACCTGTGGTAGGGTCACAAGACATACCAGGAGCGCAATGATCACAACCAGTTGTTGTTCCTGGTTCATGACCTAAAGGAGAAGAATGTTTTTATACAGAGATAGAGTAGACAGGCAACTGAAAATTAATGTAATGTCATCCAAGAATTCCAGAAAATCTTGTAGTAGTATCATTTCACCATGGAGTTCTGTCAGTTTCCAGGACATATAAGAGTTAAATACACAATGTAAGTGTTGGACCTCACATCCCAAATTATTCTGTAGAGCATTTCTCATGATCTCAGTTAAATTGCTGCTCTAGAGTGATAGCAAAATGTGTGATGATGATGATGCTTATTGTTTGAAGGGGTCTAACATCTAAGGTCATAGGCCCCAAGCAGAAGAGAGTAGTGAATTTTAGATTGAAACTAATTTCCAAGCAGTTTAAAAGTTAAAATTATATTACCTACTACACATGGGATTTTTTCTAGATAAAACACAAAGAAGCATGTCTACTCTAGTGTCTAAATATCACACAGACCAATTAAAGTACGGTAAGTAAACTTTCTCTGCTTTCAACTTGCATATACTGTAGATTTCCACACTTACTCATAGGTATACAATGGCAGCCATCGCAAGTCAGTCCTCGTTTACAATCTGAAGTTTTCTGACACTGACACACTGAAACCAGAAATACAAATGATATCAAAATAAATTAGGATAATAAGTATCAAAACCCATTAAGTAGCTTACGATACCGAACCAAGAGAAAGGGAATTCATAATAACAAAAACTTTTATTACTGGCTTTGAAAAGATAATTAGAAGAAAATTTATAAACAGCATATCTGTACAATAACAATTTAAACAGTCCATTGGTCAGTTAGCTCAAAACATCAATTAGTGGGACGAGGAGAGTTGGTAATTAATCATAATTTAATGTAATCCTTAAAAACTATATGAAGCTTATATTATAATTCTATCATCCTTGCTCTTCATCAACAATATGCTAATTACATTATGTGCCAGGAATGAACACTCATTCATATGGGTGTGACATTCCATAGCAAGGGAATCTTCAACAAATATTTCCTAAAAATAAAAAGAACGAGTTCAATATAGGCTACTGCTAATTCATTAGATACATACTTCTACAATAGCAAAGCAGACTCCACTCTGAAATGGTTGAAATATAAACACACACAGAAGAAAGAAGCTACTAAATAATTTTCATGAGAAGTACAAAGTAAACTGCTTTAAAGGAAAGAGGAATCTGAATTATACTGTTACTGTGAAAGGAAGTCAATTTTACTTGTTAATCATGTGTTATTTACATTAAAAATTATTTCAATTGTAATTTTTATTTTTTATTTTAATGTCCTACTGTAAAGTCTACTTAAATCTCACCCCTAATACAACTGTTCCTGAATTCATATGCTCTTGCATTGCAAACTAAGTCACATTTGAGAATTGCATTAATTCAAATCAAAATATATTTCTAAAGCAATGGTAATCAAATGTTAGGAGTTCCATAAAATAAGATTAGAGAGATTATAGATTACTTATAGAAGTATACATAGTATTCTCTTACTACAACACCAAAATGAGAGATCTTTCAGTCATTAAATCTAATACATACCACATTTTACAAGGACATTTCCTTTAGTACAACGATCTTGAACACTCTCTTATGTTGTACTAATATGAATTATCAATATAACTACAAAGAAAGAAAACTAGAAGATGGCAAGGCAAGGCCTTGGTAGGAGTCAATCGTAGTGAGAGATTATCACATCCAAGTGAAAATAGTATTTTAAATATCTCTACTATCAATAAAAATGAGATGGCATTTGTTTGTTTGTTTCTTCCAGATAAGCTCGAAAACTACTGGACCAAATGAGCCAAAATTTTAGCTTTAAATCCTAAGTCATGAAAGGGATAATTTTGATTCTGATATATTTCATAATTAAAAATTGTGGGGGATTTTACAGTGGTATGCTCCAAATTTGGGTAAATAAAATAAAAGATAAACAAAAAAATGAAATTCCACAATGTGGCCTGGAAATTATTATTTATTTATTTATTTTTTTACAAGAAATGACATATGCATTTTCCTCGTAACTCTAATGGTTTTCGAGAAAATTCAGCCTTCTTGTGTTCTTGGATGCAGTCACCTTCTCTAATGAATAGGCTACTCATATCGCATATAAGTAAGGGTGACATGAAGCCATGTTCATCATCATTCGTGTAAAGTCGTCGTTCATTTGATGACAGGCCACCTGTAAAATGAGCGTGCCTTTCTGCAGAAAGCATTTGGATGTTAAAGAGTGCTAGGCACGCTTTTCCATATTTGAGAATGCTGTGGACTGTAGTTTATTTATTCAACCATTTTCATTATCATCATCATATTATATTTACAGTCCATGTTTCTATCTTTTAATAATGTGTAGGTTTAGGATTCATATTTAGTGGGTTTATAATTCACATTCATTTCACACCATTATCATAGTCATCGTGCTATATTTATGTTCTGTGTTTGAAAGAAGCCCGCTTGATGGCCATGATTGTTAAGGTGTGAAGTGTATATCATCTGACACTGTAGTTAGCTGGTTCCAGTCTTGTTAATGGAAAAAATGTCACCATCAGAATTTTGACCGGCAGGGTAGGAGAGGTGGTGGTATACAATTTGTCATCACCAGATTGCGTGTCAAAAGCCCGGATTCAATTCTTAACTTCTCCATAGTGGTCACATGGAGTAAGGGCACATGATGATGTTGATGGTGATTCACGCACCGTACAGTAATGTTAAGCCTTGAGCAGACCCCTTGATGTTATTCGAGAGTAGATTATATGCTGATACCGGGTTTCACCTTCTCCCTACTTCATTAACATCAACCCACACCCAGACATGCAGGTCGCCCATGGGTGTCAAACAGAAAGATCTGCACTAGGTGAGCCGAACATGTGCTCGGACACTCCCAGCACTAAAAGCCATATGACAAATAGATAAACAGATCTTTTTAATATTGTGTAGGTTCAGTATTCATATATAGTAGGTATAATTTTCATATTCCATTTTTGTCTATTCTTAGAAATCATATCTCTTATTCAGTTAATTGTATTATTATATTCTTTACAGCCTCCCATTTTTATTTAACGTCAAATCTTTCTAATATTTTATAGTAAGACGTGGTGTGACAACCATGGGCCCTAAGCTGAGTCTGGCATTGGTGCTGCTTACTTGTGCCAGGCTCCTCCTGTAATCTTTCCTGTGTGACCACCCTTCACCAACCCTTGTCCTTTACTGACCCCAGTAGTATTGGAGCATTCAAGTCCTAAATAGCCTTTTATTTTCCTACCTTTCATAAATCTCCCCTTTTCTTTGCCGATACCTTCATTTGTCAAAGGTTCGCATTCAAGGCCTAAAGCGGCTTGCATTTTCACATCTTTCACGGCTCTTCCTTTTTCTTTGCCAATACCTTCATTTGCCAAAAGCTTGGATTTCACATTTCATTTTATGCAGTCCTCAAATTCACATCTCTTATTCAGTTATTTAATTTATATATATATATATATATATTTTTTTTTGGTGTAATGTGGCGTGACAAACACGCGCCCTGAGCTGAGTTCAGCATTGGTGTGTCACTTGCTGATGCCAGACTCCTCCTGTAATTCTTCCTGTGTGACCTCCCTTCGCCATCTCTTGTTATTTTCTGACTCTGACGGTATTAGAGCATTTGACGCCTAAAAAGGCTTTCATTTTCCCACCTTTCACAGCTCTTCCCTTTTGTTTGCTGTGCCAAAGACCAGCGTTTCCATTCTGTGCATCACACCAATACTATCAGACTTGCCATTCAACTTCAAGAGATGCCAGTTCCCTGTCAGACTGTGGCTTTGCAATGCCAATAAACAAGTCACAAGGCCAGATACTGAAAGTAGTTGATGATGATGCTTGTTGTTTAAAGGGGCCTAACATCTAGGTCATCAGCCCATATGAAGGTAGTAGGACTGCATCTAGAGAACCAACGCTTCAGTCAAGGCCAGATTCACATGACGTGTTCTCGAGTGTCGAGTGGGCATAAACTTTAATACTTATGTACCCGATGTGGTGGTATATATTGTCTACAAGAGCGTATACTTGCAGGCCACCTTAATTTAAACACTTTAACCCTTGACAGTCCTGCATAGACTAACAAAACATCAAGTTTCTTGGATCCACATATATTTCAGATGCCTTTTGAATAGAAAGCCTCCCATTTTAAATTTCATAGCTCTCTCAATGTAGAGGGGTTGTAATTTTGGTAAGAATGATCCCCCACACTTCTTTGTGTAATAGTACGGTATGGCCGAAGTTACCTGTGAAATTAACACTATTTCATTTAAAAGTGATTCACGAGAGCCTTATTTAATACTTCCACTAAATATCTGGAGAATAGATTTCCAGACACTTGCCTAAAAAGCCAAGATTTAATACAGGACACAAAACAGTCACTGTGGCCATAGAATAACAGTTTGTTTCACAACAATACAGACCACACTACTGAATTAAATTTAGTTGTTGTAGCTAACTGTCCTAATGAGAAGAAAAGTTGAACATGTGAAACAGTGATACTGACAGATCCCTGTATTAGTTCCTGATTGCACTATTTAAAATTAATGGTGTTCTCAATTTCTAGATGGCAGTTGAGAATAAGTGACTTAGGATTGGAATGGCCTAAGTTTCCTCAGGTGGACAAAGTAATCCCAACAGATGGTACAAGGAATATTGCTGTAAAGTCCTGATTTACTGCCATGCGACTTGTGTATCTTAGGTCCATTGAAAAAAGCATTGAAGGGTCAGCGCTTCTACTTGGACATTGAAGTCACGGAAAATGTTCACAACTGGTTCCTATCTTGGCCAAAGGAGTTCTACGAGCAGTTATTCACTGCTGAGTGAAATATTCAAACAAATGCCTGCATGACTTTTGAGATTAGTTTTGAGATAAACCTTGTTGATTTCATTCTGTGGCCTCTGTTCCATTTTCATTTGATCAGCCCTTATACAGGGCAATTCCAAATGATGGACCCGATTTCATAAATTTATTCTGTGAAATCTAATAAACATATCGTAATGTGAGGCATGTGCTAAGAACGGTAAATTCTCAAAGATTTTTCAGTCATATCATAAGTGTTCTATGTGAGCACCTCGCATAACACGACATACATCAAGCCGATAGTCTATCGCCTGCCTAAACTTGTGTAGTGTGTCGCAGCCAATCTCTGCAATGGCTGCTGTGATGCGGGCACGAAGGTCGTCCAATGTTAGTGGAAGAGGTTCCACTACTTGATGGGGATTAGAAGTTCCCCAGATCCTTACGTTGTGTCTATTCACAGTCCCGGAAAAAAAGTCGCTTCATCACTGAAAATTACCCTTTCGGAGAACCCATCCCCTTCCATTAATGCAAGAAAATCAGCACAGAAGGACGCTTGAGCAGCATAATCAGTGTCTATTAAGGCCTGCACCAGTTGCAAGTGGTAGGGTTTCATTCGTAAACGTTTCCGCAGAATGTGCCAAACAGTTGCCTGTGGAAGTTCAAGTTGCCTCGCTGCCCGGTAGGTGGACTTCTGCGGACTCCACACGAAACTGGCACGAACACGTTCCACTGTCTCTTCCCCGGTCAAAGGACGACCAGTTGACTTTCGCTTACAGATGCAGCCCGTGTCTCTGAATTTTGCATACCACGCACGAATGGCTTTTCCAGTAGGTGGGTCTCTTCCATACCTGGTATGGAAATGCCGTTGAACACTAATCACAGACTTGTTTACATGGTAATCAAGCACACAGAACGACTTCTGCTCTCCAGCCGCAGCCATTTTCTTTACTCGCTACCTGCGCGCTCGTAATGGCTGAAAATGAAACTACGTGGGATGAAATCTAAGCTCAACTTTCTTTGTGCATATCTCAGAGTATGATATGTTCATTAGATTTCATAGAATAAATTTATGAAATCTGGTCCATCACTTTGAATTGCCCTGTATTTCACTTATGCGTACATGGAAGCTGTCTTATTTCCTGTGCTGTATTAGCGCGTGTGTGTATATATATATATATATGTTATTAACTAGTATAAGTATTGGGAAATGTGTCCTGATATTTGAAATAAGGTACCACCCCAACATTTTTAATATAGTAAAAATGAGGAAACCTTGATTGCTGATAAAAGTCACTGTGCCAACTGAACCACAAAGCAGTATCTCCCTATCATCATTGGCTTTGGAAGAATTTAAAAAATATAATGATATAAAATGAACTTTGTAGTTGGCATATATATACCAGATGGCCTGTCCTCCCCTTATTATCTAGTTTTGTGATATCCAACCAATAATAGATTTCTCCTGGTCAATATTGCTCTGCATCCAGCCGGTATTTCAGCAATGTAAACGAACCATGGAACTAGTACAGGAAAAACAAATATCCACAATTTTCCCACCCAATCCTATGGGCCATTGTACAAACATGTGTTTTATTGCTCCCTGAAATAACACATATACCCACAATACGATCAAATTAATAGGTTATGCCACATGATCTGTAATGATAGAAAATGAAATGAACACCATAAAATATGACTGAAAACTCTGCAACGGATATTAACTTTTGAGGTGGAAGGGCCATATATCATGTATGTTTTCTTTGTGGCTGAGTAGGTAATGAGCTGGTTGCCTGTGTTATCTGAGTATCGGTAGTGTAGTGGTTCAAATCCAACCTTATGCGACTTTCTTTTTTTTTTTTTGAATGACGTATTGTGACCCATTGTATCACGGTCACAGTGTTTACTACACCAACATTACAGCACTTATTTATTCACTCATGATGTATTCCAGAGATGAGTATGCTAATATATTGCAAATTTATGGAAACAAGTCATAATGCATTTGAGTCGCAATGCCTATATCATGAGTGGTTTCCTGATAAAAAATTGCTGACTACCAATATGTTCCAAAACTTTGAAAGAAGATTGCTGTCAACTGAGAAACTTCAAAGGGTACCTCCTGTTAAAAGGTGCTTTTATAATGTCTCATCCAGGTGAAGAGGCAGTTTTGGATGCTGTCCAGAATAATCCTTATATTAGTACTTGGACACTTGCATGACAGACCGACATTAACTGGTTGCCTGTTATGCAAATATTGCATATCAATACATTTCACCTGTACCACCTGCAGTTACACCAGCAGCTCCACGGGCGTGATTTTGATGATCGAGTAACATTTTGTCCATAGACATTATGCAATACTACCAATGATGCAGGCTTTCTTTGTCACGACTCCTGTTTTCAATTTAATCTTGATTTCACAACAATGGCACTGTGTATTGGCAAAATGTGCACTATTGGAGTGCAGACAATCCCCATTGGGTTAAGACAGTATGCATTTCAAGTGCAATGGTGTGTAAATATCTGGTGTGGGATCTTGGGCGACTACCTAATTGGGCCACATTTCTTTTACGGCCACATGACATGAGCACGCTACCTTTAGTTTCTTCAAAATAAACTTCCACAGTTGCTGGAGAAAATGCCTCTGCTTGACTTAGTACAAATGTGGTTTCAACAGGACGGGACCCTACCTCACGGATAAGTGATTGCCTGGAACCATCTTCATACTTCATATCCTAATAAGTGGATAGGAAGGGAAAAACACTTTTCTTGGTCCACCAGGTCACCTAATCTTATGCCACCTGACTTCTTCATGTGGGGTCATTTACAGCAGGTAGTATATGCACAGGAGCCTGGAAATCCTGGTCATCTTTGGAAACTGATCACAGAGGCATGCCACGATTTTACACCTCACATTATAACGAGCGAGAATGTCTTTGCAACGTCATGGTAAAATCTGTATAAACCAAGGTGGCCAATATTTCAAATACTTGCTGCGCTGAAGACCATCATGTCGTAGTCCAACCTGACTACGTAACATCCAATAAAAACTCTCCTTTCCAGGATCAAATAAAAATTAACTCGTAGGAAGCACGGGGGGTCGGCGTTGTAGCAGCCTGTGAATTGAACTGTTTCCTGGCAGCTGGGCTCTGTAAAAACGGCAATGCATAATTTAACCACCTTAACTATGGTGAGCCATGACATATGACTGGCATGTATGGAATCTATTTGTAGTCCTAACAGACACTTCGTGTCCAAACGTAAGGTAGTCTTATTCGTAGTTGTGATTGTTTTAAACATTCATTATCATTTAGATCATGGAAATAACATTGACACTAATGATTTCATCTATGTTATCCAGCATGAACTAACAGTATTGCTGTTGTACTAAGTCAATATAGGATCAAGTACCAATGTTTTTAGGTTGGCTATGATACATGAGTTTGTTGGGATGCACGAGTCTAGTGTCAGACCTAAGACGAAACGCTGGTTAATAGAGCAAATGCCTGAAAAGCCTTACATCTGATCTGTTTTTGACAAGCTCTATTGGTAAAAAAATCTAATTCCCTCCATGGGATCTTAGAATTTTCCATTCGGAATTGCTAGATGGGCAATAATTCCATTGTGGAGATTTATCTCCCGTATGCAGTTATCAGACTGTGCCTCTTATAATGGGCTTCTGATAAGTTCACCTGCATACACCCCAGTGTCAGTGGATAGGGTCTGACACATCCCACTCTGATGAGTCTAGTGTCAGATCTAAGACGAAACGCTGGTTAATAGAGCAAATGCCTGAAAAGCCTTACATCTGATCTGTTAATCCGTTAATCCAATTTAAAGGAGTAAGTGTATCTACATGTTACTAGGACTAGAAAATACCGGACCTTCCTTGGTACTCTCAATACTCTCTATCCTACTTATTGCCCAAATACTTTTAATAACATTAGAATCAGCTGTAGCAATTATCCAATCATATATTTTTGCTATCTTAGCCACCCTTTATTCTAGAGAAGTAAATTATGGTAGCACATTCAAATCACCCATATCATCATTTCACTTCAATTTCACACATGTAAAGATAATGAATTTAAAAGTAAAATTTCAAAATCAAAACTGTCCATTCAAATGGAAACATTCTTCTTTTTAATTCAGCTATATCTGAGGTCACTGGATTTTTCAGATGAAGATATCAAATGAGGATCAACCAGGATTCAAACCTCAGTCTTCTGGGTGAGAAGCCAGCGGTTAAGCTACTGAGATAATCTGCCCCCTCCCCGCAAGCTGTTCATTCAAATAGGGTAATATCTACATTTATAACTAAGACTATTGAAGAAGTTAGGTAGTGTTCTAAGGGTTTTTTTTTCTTTTCACTTTCTCCAGAAATTTTTCACCATATGTGCAGGGAAATACCACTCTGTACAACAGAAATCTCTATTCTTTTTACAATAAGCTCATTCGCATTTTGAGCCATCCATTACTATGTCTGTATGTGTCACTTTTAAAGGAAAGAGTTAGTTGGACATTTATGAAATTTATAAATCTATACTAGTTATTTCAAAGGAGAAACTGGACTACCATCATTATATTCACTAATTTAAACATAAAGAGGAAATTTGGAAAACAGGGTTGAAAGGACAACTTTTGGTACCCACCCTAAGAGATTTTTCCTTGAGCTCCCCCTCCACACTTTTCATGCGTACCATGCAAATTTTGAAATGGTATCTTGTGCACAATCAGAATATAATTCTCCAATTCTAGTCCCAAATATTGCATAAAAATGTACACAACATAAAATTATACGCATCCTGTTACACACACAGTTTACCATGAATAGTTTACTGTTAGTGTTATATATTTCAAGGGTAAATCATCCATATAACTGTATATTACAACCTCTTCCAAATTCAGGTTATACTTCAGGAAGACAACAGATCTATAACAGTGTATTAGAATATTATGGAACTCCTAGAATCTGATGTACCATGGTTACAATTAACCTCAATTTTTGTATCTTAGTCACTGATTCTGATACTGTTGAAAGTAATATATAACCTCAGTGGCATCCTTAGATGATTGACCTAAAGCCTCCACCTGGCAACCTCAACTGATCGAAAGAAATTAAAGTAACATGAAACCTTGTATTATAATAGTGGTACTCATTAAATGTACAACAGTGTAGAATAGAACACACAAAATAACATTCAAAAGTACAATTCTCAATTTGTTTATGACAAGGATTTTGAAGTTCCCTCAAGTATTTCTAGAGAATAATTTTCTATTACAGCCAAGTCCTAGTTGAGGGGCAAACACAATGGTAATCCTTGTTCGTGTACATTATTAATACTAAAGATGAACACTATGATACGTGTTTCAAATTCTTGATTTTCTTTCAACAGAAACCAGAATATATGAGATTTTATTTTAGAAAATTGTGGTGAATATTTATTAGATTTTAAAATATGCCCATAATAATGTAAGGAAAAATTAAATACCTCCCCCAGAGCTGTATTGATAGCATAAACTGAAATCTTTCCTAACCTTTAACACAAACTGGTTGGTGATCCTGTACTTCACACTCCTGTTGTGAGCTGCAAGGATTGGAAACACTACATGGATTCTTACACATTCCTCTGATACAAGCTTGCTGAGCTGGACATTCAGCATTGCTGGTACAGCTGATCACTGTTGAGGGAAATGCTAGTTATAATCATATCTATTAATAGGTGTACCGTATATTAAATATGTGAACGTTATTTGATATTAATTTAATGAATTTTCATAATTAAATAATTAAAAAGGCAAAAGAAAGGAAATATTACTGCTGTTTATCTCACTGAAAACACCTTAATTGAAATATTTTTAGGTTATTTAATTCATGACTGAGACCTACAATTCACAGCAACAAAATACTATGTAATAAACAGAAAGTTAAGCAATCTAGCTGGAACAAAACAACATAAGCAGCCCAATGGTTAATTGCACTACACTAAGTAAGCTTCAATACAGCATTTCTGTAAATTAGTTCTCAAACAACAAATTTGGTGTAAAAATGTTCACACAAGGGTCGAACAATGCCAGCTGCAAACCTCCACCATGAAACTGCCCACCATTCCATAACCATCCCAATGATATTAAACATAATGATGAGAAACCAGGTGAAGTTGTATATACAAATTTTATAAAATACAGAAAAATCCATCTCATAATGAATAGAATAACAGAATTTAACACATAAATAATTCCAGTGCAGTGCTTTTTGGGTTATATGTACAACAAATGTCCTTGCATGAATTAATTTAAATTGTTTTTTAGTAACAGGTTAGTGAATACTGGTATTAGATACATGAAATATATACATATGTACAATATTTGCTATACACCTATTCAACACCTGGTTCAACATGAATTCAAGGCAAAAGAGAAACTCGAGTTGCATTTTCAGTTTTAGCCGCAATGTAGTACCAGTACTGCTATTGCAAAAGCGAGCTCTGCGGCAAAGGTTACATGAAGCACAGTATGCTCTGTAATACAGCATAAGTGTGACAATCATTTCATGCAACATAAGAGTAGACCCTTGCTGTACCCACGTGCACAGCCTTATCTTTTGTTTTCAGTATAGAATGATACAAATAAGATGCATCAAGAAATCTTCAGGGTCACATTGGATGATACAAGGCCTATTTGTATTACCTAAAACATACTAGGCAAAGAAGAATTCTGAATGTTGGGAAGATGTCGGAATTTCTAGCTGAATATTTTAAAGATTTCTTCTCTGATGTATTCTTAAAAGTATGGTGAATTATAGAAACAAATTTTTTGGTTTAATAATTGCATTATATATGAAGGGCATAAGTTTCCAAGATTTTGTATATCTTATTTTTTTAGTTTGAAAGAACAGTGTAACTCGCTTTTAAAATTAGTTGAATTCCATACAGACTTGATTATCCATTTTAATCAAAGGTGTGAAGCTAACGTTAATCATAAACAGTGGATTGATCATTGACTGTTAAATAGGTTTCTGGTTGTTGCTGGCAGTTGATATAGTAAATGTGATTCATGAAAATCATTCAAACGATTCCTTGAAACTTCCACTGTCTTGATTGAGAGAGTACACAGTAAGAAATACTTTATCAAAATAATGTAAAGTGAAACTTTTACTATAGTATTAAATCTTGATGTAGAAATAAAAAAATATTGAATAATGAGAGACAAAAGCCACTCACTGCTTTGAATAATCAAGTATATTTGTGACAATAATAATTAAGGGCAAATAATCAAGGTAGAGGGAAATCAAATTCTTTAAAGTTTGCATAGGATTGTACAGCCTATAAACAGAATGGAAAACTCTAACCAATGGACCCATGTAATTTATTGATGTTTGTTTGTACCAATGTAAGCAATGTAATTTTTTTCAAGGGGAATAGCTAGACAGAATTTGCAAGTATAGAATGAAGTAGCTGTTCTAGATCTCCCAAGTGCAACTGTTTCATGTTTGAGGGGGTGCAGTGTTGTGTTTACCTGGGAGAGTTCTACATTCAACAGTAGCCAAGGTGTGGCTTTTTACGTCATCACACAGACACACAGGTAAATGTTCATGGACCACACATTCAATTCCTCCAGGACAAGGGGAATAAAACATACAAGGGTCTTGGCATCTAGAATCAATACATGCCTCACTATACAAACATTCCATGTTGGCTAGGCACTTCACCGGAACAATAGTAGGTTGAGTGGTATATTCAGAGATAAGTGTGTAATTTATTGATGTAAGTGCTTCTGGCTCAGTTGATCCCTCAATACTGTATGTTGTTAAATCTGCAGTATTCACAATTGAAGATATGAAGTGTTCAGTGCTATCTGTTAGAGGTAAAGAAGGAGAATTAGGCATGAGATATGTGATATTTTCCATTGGAAAAACTGTTGTGACTTCACTCTCTTCAATTCGTCCTCCTCGTATGGTTGTTGTAGTATTTGCATTTGATTCAGGGGGACTTCCAATAGTCGATCTGTAACTAGTTACAATTTCACTTGAATAATGTGTCAAGCTAGGTACTTCTGTAATGCCAGTTGTGTGTATTGGTTCAGTTCTACCACCTTCTAAAATGCCAGTTTCATGATAATGTTCTGTAGTAGATTTTCCATATGGAGAAGATTTGCTTGATTTAACTTTCATCTCATCTTCTACACTTGGTGATGTGAAATGAATGTACCCTTCAGAGGTAAGCATGCCAAATGTCTCACTTTCAGCAGAGTATGTCTGTGAATAATCTTCACCAGGAGTAAAAGTAGATACTATTATCTCTTCAGTATAACTTCGCTCAGTATGTTCTGTTCTACTAGCCATTTCTTGTGAAGTAAAGAATTCATCTGACGTTTCTTTACGAGGACTCACTGTGTAAGTAGTTGTTCTGTTGAGAGGCAATATTTTAGATGTTACTGACGTACGCCCTTCAGATTCAGTAACATTCAGTACAGCTGGAGTTGTACTAGATATACGATCAAATGTTGTGACATTTAGGTCCAACTCAGTTGTAGAATGAATTGTATTAGATGATATATTTCTAGTAACTAACGAATCAGGAGATTTGGTCGTAATTACTGGAATGGTTTGAAAATAAACTGATTCTGGTGTAACGGTATAAACAGCACGATCAGTGGAATAACTTTCTGGAGTCACAGTAAATACATGTTCTTCAGATTTATGCTCAGGTGTAGTCTCTTCACTAATTGGTCTAATAGTAAATTCATGTGCCGTTATATTAACTGGTTGCTGTGGTGTAGTTCCATTAAGTAACACAGTACCTGGAATTGGGGGCAATGATGTCTCTGCAGGTGATACTTTGGTTATACCTGAATCTTTCACATGAGGGGTAACTACCTCTTCAATTGGATGGGTGATATTTTCATCAAGAAAAACTACTGTTGACATAGGTTCCACTGTAGCCTCAAATACAGATGACCCTTGGGTAGCTCCCTCAGTTGTTAGTTCAACAGGTTTCTTGGATGATAAAAGGATTGTCGGCTGGAATGTAGTTTCCTCTTTAGATTCCATTGTACTTGAAAACAATGATACTGCTTTGTTACCTGGAGGTTGTGTTGTTATTCCTTGTCCCTCAACACCAACCAATGTTACGATAGGAGCTTCCCTGGTTGTTAATGGGATTGATGATCGGCTTGTACTTTCTTCTTTAGGAACAAATTGAGTTGTAGGCAATGAAACTGGCTTCCCGCTGGGTTGCTGTTCCTCATATGCAACTGTCGCTATAGGGACAACTGTGGACTCCATTTCAGAAATAGATGTACTCTTCCCAACAGTTTGTATGGTAGAAATACCAGGAAATTCAACAGCTGTTTCATTTGAAGGAGGTTCTATTGTCAACTCACTTGGAGGTCCATATGACATAGTAGGTTGTAAAGTAGTATCCAGCAAAATATGTGCCCTTGTAGTTGGGAATTCTTCTTTGGTTGTTAGCGGAATTGACGATAGGGTTGTAGATACTTCGTCATGAACTATTTGACTAATAGGCAATGATACTTGAGTTATGCTTGGATTTGTTGGCAATGATACTTGTGTCACATTAAGAGGTTGTTGCTCATGCTTAATACTCACTCTGAAAGGAGTCATACTGCCTATTCCAGAGGTAGCTGTACTCATTTCCATTGATGTTAGAGTTGAAACACCATTAACAACATTTCCTGTTTCTTCTGTGAAGTCTTCTATCAGAGACCTGCTTGTAGATTCATATGAAATGGGTTCCTTTGGAGACTCATGGGTAGTTTCATAAGAAATGGGTTCCAATGGAAACTCAGAGGTGGGTTCATGAGAACTTCTAGTATGGAATGTTGTTTCTTCTAAAGCATCTACCACTGTCACTAAAGATTCTGTCTTCATCATTAATGGAGTTGATGACTGGCTGGCTGTTTCTTCTTCATGAACTATTTGAGTTGTATGAAAGGACACTGGTTTCACAGTAGATGATGGTTCCTCCTGCATTATTGTTCTTCTGGGAACTACAGTGGATGCTGTTCTAGAAACAGATGCAATCATTTCAACAGATGGTACAGTTGAAATACCAGGGAATAGCTCAGCTGTTTCAGTTGCAGAGGATACCAGAGTTGACTTACTAGTAGGCATAATGGTTCCTAGGGATTCTCTATTGGTTGATAATGGAATTGATGCTTGGGTTGTTTCTTCTTTAGGAACTATTTGAATAGTAGGCAATGATACTGGTGTCGTAGTGGGTGACACTTCCTTACGTGCAGTGGTTTCCAGAGGGAGAATCGTAGTGCCTATTCCAGTGATATGAGTAGTCCTCTCAAAGGTTTGACGAGTTGAAGATTTGGAGAAAGTTTCTGCTGTTTCTTGTTCAGTAGGATTAATAACAGACTCACTCATTGGTTCATATGTAACCATTGGTTGGTATGTTGTTTGCTCCAATGCAGATTTGAATGTAGTCAGAAGTTCACCCTCAGTTGTTAATGTAATTGATGATTGTGTTTTAATTGCTTCTTCAGGACCTTCTGGACTTGCAGACGGTGATACTGCTGTAACACTGGGTGGTTGTTGTTGATGTTTAACAGTCACTAAGTGTGGAATTACAGTGCCAATTCCAGATATAGCTGTACTCATCTCCATAGTTGACATATTTGAAACACCAGGAACTACTTCAGAAGTTTCTTTCGCAATGGGTGCAACTGGAGACTCTTCCGTAGGTTCATATGTCATAGGTTCCACTGGAGATTTGCTTGTAGGTTCATATGTAATGGGTTCCATTGAAGATTCGCGTGAAGGTTCATATGTAATGGGTTCTGCTGGAGACTCACGAGTTGGTTGATATGTAACAGGTTCCACTGGAGACTCACGTGCAGGTTCATATGTACTTCTAACCTGGTACGTTGTTTCTTCTAATGTGGGCACCACAGTTGCTGCAGATTCTGCCTTGGTTGTTAATGGAATTGATGACTGTGTTTCAGTTTCATTAGGAACTATATGAAACGTAGGCAAGGACACTGGTTTCACAGTAGGTGATGGTTCCTCCTGCATTACTGTTCTTCTGGGAACTAAAGTGAATGCTGTTCCAGAAACAGATGCAGTTGATTCAATAGATGGTACAGTTGAAATACCAGAAAATAGCTCAGCTGTCTCAGCTGTAGAGGATTCCAGAGTTGATTCACTTGAAGGCATTGTGGTTCCTAGGGATTCTCTCTTAGTTGATAGTGTAATTGATGTTTCGTTTGTTGTTACTTCTTTAGGAACAGTTTGACTAGTAGACAATGATACTGGTGTCCGAGTGGATGACACTTCCTTATTCACAGTGGTTTCCAGAGGAAGAATAGTAGTGTCTATTCCAATGATATGAGTAGTCCTCTCAAACGTTTTATGAGTTGATGATTTGGTGAATGTTTCAGCTGTTTCTTGTCCAGTAGGTTTAATTATGGACACACTCTTTGGTTCATATGTAGCTATTGGTTGGTATGTTGTTTGCACCGATGTAGATTTGACTGTTGTGATAATTTCACCCTCACTTGTTAAAGGAATTGATGATTGTGTTGTAATTTCATCTTTAGGAACTTGTGGACTTGTAGGCAATGATACTGGTGTCACACTGGGTGGTTGTTCGTGATGTTTAACAGCCACTATGGGGGGAGTTATAGCACCAATTCCAGAAATAGTTGGACTCGTCTCCACACTTGATATATTTGAAATACCAGGCACAACTACAGAAGTTTCTTTCGCAGTGGATGAAACAGCAGACTGTTCCGTAGGTTCATATGTCATAGGTTCAACTGGAGAGTTGCTTGTAGGTTTATATGTAACGGGTTCCATTGGAGATTTGGGTGAATGTTCATAAGTAATGGGTTCTGCTGTAGACCCATGACTAGGTTTATATGTAACAGGTTCTACTGGAGACACACGAGTAGGTTCATATGTATCAGGTTCCACTGGAGACTCACGTGTAGGTTCAAGGGTAATGGGTTCCATTGGAGATTCATGTGAGGGTTCGTATGTAACGAGATCGGCTGGAGACCCACGAGTAGGTTCATGTGTCATAGGTTCAACTGGAGATTTCCTTGTAGGTTCGTATGGAACAGGTTCCACTGTAGACCCACGAATAGGTTCATATGTCATAGGTTCCACTGGGGACAAACGTGTAGGTACATAGGTAATGGGTTCCATTGGAGATTCATGTGAGGGTTCATATGTAATGGGTTCTGCTGTAGACCCACGACTAGGTTCATATGTAACAGGTTCCATTGGAGACTCACGAGTAGGTTCAAATGTCATAGGTTCCGCTGGAGATTTGCTTGTAGGTTCATACGTAACAGGTTCCACTGTAGACCCACGAGTAAATTCATATGTAACAGGTTCCACTGGAGACTCACGAGTAGGTTCATATGTCATAGGTTCCACTGGAGATTTGCTTGAAGGTTCGTATGTAACAGATTCCACGGTAGACCCATGAGTAGGTTCATATGTAACAGATTCCACGGTAGACCCATGAGTAGGTTCATATGTAACAGGTTCCACTGGAGACACTTCTGTAGGTTTGTACGTAACAGGTTCCACTGGAGATTTGCTTGTAGGTTTGTACGTAACAGGTTCCACTGGAGACTCACGTGTAGGTTCATATGTAATGGGTTCCACTGGAGACTCACGAGTATATTCATATGTAACAGGTTCCACTGGGAACTCACGAGTTGGTTCATATGTCATAGGTTCCACTGGAGATTTGCTTGTAGGATCGTACGTAACAGGTTCCACTGTAGACCCATGAGTAGGTTCATATGTAACAGGTTCCACTGGAGACTCTTCCGTAGGTTCATATGTCATACGTTCCACTGGAAATTTGCTTGTAGGTTCATATGTAACAGGTTCCACTGGAGACTCACGTGTAGGTTCATATGTAACAGGTTCCACTGGAGACTCACGACTATGTTCATATGTAACAGGTTCCACTGGAGACTCATGTGTAGGTTCATATGTAACAGGTTCCATTGGAGATTCCCGTGTGGGTTCATATGTAACACGTTCCACTGGTGTCTCACTTGTAGGTTCATATGTAACACGATCCACTGGAGACTCACGTGTAGGTTCATATGTAACAGGTTCCACTGGAGACTCACGTGTAGGTTCAAGGGTAATGGGTTCCATTGGAGATTCGTGTGAGGGTTCATACGTAATGGGTTCTGATGGAGACCCACGAGTATGTTCATACGTCATAGGTTCCACTGGAGATTTGCTTGTAGGTTCATATGTTACAGGTTCCACTGGAGACTCACGTGTAGGTTCATATGTAACAGGTTCCAATGGAGACTCAGTTGTAGGTTCATATGTAATGGGTTCCATTGGAGATTCATGTGAGGGTTCATACGTAATGGTTTCGGCTGGAGATCCACGAGTAGGTTCATATGTAACGGGTTCGGCTGGAGACTCACGAGTAGGTTCATATGTCATAGGTTTCACTGGAGATTTGGTTGTAGGTTCATATGTAACAGGTTCCCCTGGAGACTCACGTGTAGGTTTATATGTCATAGGTTTCACTGGAGATTTGCTTGTAGGTTCATATGTAACATGTTCCACTGGAGACTCACGTGTAGGTTCATATGTAACAGGTTCCATCGGAGACTCACGTGTAGGTTCATATGTAACAGGTTCCACTGGGGAGTCACGTGTAGGTTCATATGTAACAGGTTCCACTGGGAACTCATGTGTAGGTTCATATGTAACAGGTTCCACTGGGAACTCATGTGTAGGTTCATACGTAATGGGTTCTGATGGAGACCCACGAGTATGCTCATACGTCATAGGTTCCACTGGAGATTTGTTTGTAGGTTCATACGTTACAGGTTCCATCGGAGACTCACGTGTAGGTTCATATGTAACAGGTTCCATCGGAGACTCACGTGTAGGTTCATATGTAACAGGTTCCGCTGGGGACTCACGTGTAGGTTCATATGTAACAGGTTCCACTGGGAACTCACTTGTAGGTTCATATGTAACAGGTTCCAATGGAGACTCAGTTGTAGGTTCATATGTAATGGGTTCCATTGGAGATTCATGTGAGGGTTCATACGTAATGGTTTCGGCTGGAGATCCACGAGTAGGTTCATATGTAACGGGTTCGGCTGGAGACTCACGAGTAGGTTCATATGTCATAGGTTTCACTGGAGATTTGGTTGTAGGTTCATATGTAACAGGTTCCCCTGGAGACTCACGTGTAGGTTCATATGCCATAGGTTTCACTGGAGATTTGCTTGTAGTTTCATATGTAACACGTTCCACTGGAGACTCACGTGTAGGTTCATATGTAAAAGGTTCCATCGGAGACTCACGTGTAGGTTCATATGTAACAGGTTCCACTGGGGAGTCACGTGTAGGTTCATATGTAACAGGTTCCACTGGGAACTCATGTGTAGGTTCATACGTAATGGGTTCTGATGGAGACCCACGAGTATGTTCATACGTCATAGGTTCCACTGGAGATTTGCTTGTAGGTTCATACGTTACAGGTTCCATCGGAGACTCACGTGTAGGTTCATATGTAACAGGTTCCGCTGGGGACTCACGTGTAGGTTCATATGTAACAGGTTCCGCTGGGGACTCACGTGTAGGTTCATATGTAATAGGTTCCACTGGGAACTCACGTGTAGGTTCATATGTAACAGGTTCCACTGGGAACTCACGTGTAGGTTCATAGGTAATGGATTCCTTTGAAGATTCGTGTGAGGGTTCATACGTAATGGGTTCTGATGGAGACCCACGAGTATGTTCATACGTCATAGGTTCCATTGGAGATTTGCTTGTAGGTTCATATGTTACAGGTTCCACTGGAGACTCACGTGTAGGTTCATTTGTAACAGGTTCCAATGGAGACTCAGTTGTAGGTTCATATGTAATGGGTTCCATTGGAGATTCATGTGAGGGCTCATACGTAATGGGTTCGGTTGGAGATCCACGAGTAGGTTCATATGTAACGGGTTCGGCTGGAGACTCACGAGTAGGTTCATATGTCATAGGTTCCACTGGAGATTTGGTTGTAGGTTCATATGTAACAGTTTCCCCTGGAGACTCACGTGTAGGTTCATATGTCATAGGTTTCACTGGATATTTGCTTGTAGGTTCATGTGTAACACGTTCCATTGGAGACTCACGTGTAGGTTCATATGTAACAGGTTCCACTGGAAACTCATGTGTAGGTTCATATGTAACAGGTTCCACTGGGAACTCACGTGTAGGTTCATAGGTAATGGGTTCCATTGGAGACTTGTGTGAGGGTTCATACGTAATGGGTTCTGATGGAGACCCACGAGTATGTTCATACGTCATAGGTTCCACTGGAGATTTGCTTGTAGGTTCATATGTTACAGGTTCCATCAGAGACTCACGTGTAGGTTCATATGTAACAGGTTCCACTGGGGACTCCTGTGTAGGTTCATATGTAACAGGTTCCACTGGGAACTCACGTGTAGGTTCATAGGTAATGGGTTCCATTGGAGATTCGTGTGAGGGTTCATACGTAATGGGTTCTGATGGAGACCCACGAGTATGTTCATACGTCATAGGTTCCATTGGATATTTGCTTGTAGGTTCATATGTTACAGGTTCCACTGGAGACTCACGTGTAAGTTCATTTGTAACAGGTTCCAATGGAGACTCAGTTGTAGGTTCATATGTAATGGGTTCCATTGGAGATTCATGTGAGGGTTCATACGTAACGGGTTCGGCTGGAGATCCACGAGTAGGTTCATATGTAACGGGTTCGGCTGGAGACTCACGAGTAGGTTCATATGTCATAGGTTCCACTGGAGATTTGGTTGTAGGTTCATATGTAACAGGTTCCACTGGAGACTCATTTGTAGGTTCAAATGTACTGGGTTTAATTGGAGATTCGTGTGAGGGTTCATACCTAATGGGTTCGGCTGGAGATCCATGAGTAGGTTGATATGTAACATGTTCCCCTGGAGACTCACGAGTAGGTTCATATGTCATAGGTTTTACTGGAGATTTGCTTGTAGGTTCATATGTAACACGTTCCACTGGAGACTCACGTGTAGGTTCATATGTAACAGGTTCCATCACAGACTCACGTGTAGGTTCATATGTAACAGGTTCCACTGAGGACTCACGTGTAGGTTCGTATGTAACAGGTTCCACTGGGGACTCACGTGTAGGTTCATATGTAACAGGTTCCACTGGGAACTCACGTGCAGGTTCATAGGTAATGGGTTCCATTGGAGATTTATGTGAGGCTTCATATGTAATGGGTTCTGCTGTAGACCCATGACTAGGTTCATATGTGACAGGTTCTGCTGGGGACTCACGAGTATGTTCATATGTAACACGTTCCACTGCAGACTCATGTGTAGTTCCATACGTACTTCTAACCCAGTACGTTGTTTCTTCTAATGTAGGCACCACAGTTGCTGCAGATTCTCCCTTGGTTGTTAATGGAATTATTGACTGTGTTGCAGTTCCATTAAGAACTATCTGAGTTGTAGGCACGGATACTGTTTTCGTAGTAGGTGAAGGTTCCTCCTGCATTACTGTTCTTCTCGGAACTACAGTGGATGTTATTCTAGAAACAGATGCAGTTGATTCAACAGATGGTACAGTTGAAATACCAGGAAACATCTCATCTGTTTCAGTTGCAGAGGATTCCAGAGTTGACTCACTTGCAGGCAATATGGTTCCTAGGGATTCTCTCTTAGTTGATAACGGAATTGATGTTTGGGTTGTTGTTACTTCTTTAGGAACTGTTTGACTACTAGGCAACGATACTGGTGTTGCAGTGGGTGACTCTTCCTTATTCGCAATGGTTTCCTGAGGGAGAATTGTAGTGCCTATTCCAGTGATATGGGTAGACCTTTCAAAGCTTTGATGAGTTGAAGATTTGGAGAAAGTCTCTGCTGTTTCTTGTTCAGTAGGTGTAAGTATTGACTCACTCTTTGGTTCATATGTAACCATTGGTTGGTATGTTGTTTGTTCCAATGTAGATTTGACTGTTATCAAAAGTTCACGCTCAGTTGTTAATGGAATTGATGATCGTCCAGCAGTTTCTTCTTCATATATTTTTGGACTGGTAGGCAATGATACTGGTGTCACACTGGGTGGTTGTTGCTGATGCTTAACAGTCTCTAAAGTGGGAATTACAGTGCCAATTCCATATATAGCTGTACTCATCTCCATAGTTGACATATTTGAAATACCAGGAACTACTTCAGAAGTTTCTTTCGCAATGGGTGGAACTGGAGACTCTTCCATAGGTTTATATGTCATAGGTTCCATTGGAGATTTGCTTGTAGCTTCATTGGGTTCCATTGGAGATTCGCGTGAAGGTTCATATGTAGTGGGTTCTGCTAGAGACCCACGAGTAGGTTCATATGTAACAGGTTCTTCTGGAGACCCACGTATAGGTTCATATGTAACAGGTTCCACTGGAGACTCACGTGCAAGTTCATATGTACTTCTAACCTGGTACGTTGTTTCTTCTAATGCGGGCACCACAGTTGCTGCAGATTCTGCCTTGGTTGTTAACGAAATTGATGACTGTGTTGCAGTTTGATTGGGAACTATTTGAGTTGTAGGCAAGGACACTGGTTTCACAGTAGGTGATGGTTCCTCCTGCATTACTGTTCTTCTGGGAACTAAAGTGGATGCTGTTCCAGAAACAGATGCAGTTGATTCAATAGATGGTGCAGTTGAAATACCAGAAAATAGCTCAGCTGTTTCACTTGCAGAGGATTCCAGAGTTGACTCACTTGAAGGCATTGTGGTTCCCAGGGATTCTGTCGTAGTTGAAAATGGAATTGATGTTTCGGTTGTTGTTACTTCTTTATTAACGGTTTGACTAGTATACAATGATACTGGTGTCACTTTGGGTGACTCTTTCTTATTCACAGTGGTTTCCAGAGGGAGAATTGTAGTGCCTCTTCCAGTGATATGGGTAGTCCTCTCAAAGCTTTGATGAGTTGAAGATTTGAAGAAAGTCTCTGCTGTTTCTTGTTCAGTAGGTTTAATTATGGACTCACTCTTTGGTTCATATGTAACCATTGGTTGGTATGTTGTTTGCTCCAATGTAGATTTGACAGATGTGAAAAGTTCACTCTCAGTTGTTAATGGAATTGAAGATCGTGTTGCAATTTCTTCTTCATATGTTTTTGGACTGGTAGGCAACGATATTGGTGTCACACTAAGTGGTTGTTGCTTGTGCTCAACAGTCACTATTGGGTGAATTGTAGTGCCAATTCCAGAGAGTGTTGTACTCATCTCTACAGTTGAAACAGTTGAAATTTCAGGAATAAGTTCAGCCGTTTCGTTTGCGATGGGTTCCTTTGGAAGCTCATGTGTAGTTTCATATGTGCTTCTAGGCTGGAATGTTGTTTCCCCTGAAGTAGGTAGTCCTGTTGTCAGGGATTCTACCTTGGCTGTTACTGGAATTGATGACGGCATTGTAGTTTCGTCTTTAAGAACGGTCTGGCTTGTAACCAACGACTCTGGTTTCATATTAGGTGGTTGTTCCTCACGTGTAATGGTTACAAGGGGAAGAATAGTAGAACCTATTCCAGAGATAAGAGTACTTCTCGCAGCAGATGGAGCAGTTGAACTACCAGGATATTCCACTGGTGTTTGTTTTGTAGGAGGTAATGCTGTTGCTTCACCTGTAGGTTCAAAAGGAAATGTAGATTGGAATCTTGTTGCCTCCAAAGTATGCAATTTAGTTGCTACAGATTCTCCCTTTGTTGTCAAGGGCATTAATGATTCTGTTGCAGTTCTTTGCACATCAGTTTTTGGGATGGTAGTCAGTGAAACTGGTGTCAAACTGGGTGGTTGTTTAACATGCTTAACAGTCACCATGGAGGAAATCGTAGTTCCAGTTCCTGAGGTAATTTTATTCTTCTCTATAATGGACATAGTTGTAATAGCAGGAACAACTTCGGCTGTTTCTTTTGCAATGGGTTGCTTTGGAGACTCTCGTGATGGTTCATATGTAATGGGTTGCTCTGGAAACTCACGTGTAGGTTCATATGTAAAGGGTTCCATTGGAGACTCATGTGTGGGTTCATAAGTACCTCTAGGCTGAAATGTTGTTTCCTCTAAAGTAGGTACCACTGTTGCTACAGATTCTTCCTTGGTTGTTAATGGAATAGATGATTGGGTTACAGTTACATCTTTAGGAACTACGTGAGTTGTAGGCAAGGACTCTGGTTTCACAGTAGGTGATGGTTCCTCCTGCATTAATGTCACTCTGGGTACTAGAGTGGAACCTATTCCAGAAACAGATGCACTCATTTCAACAGATGGTACAGTTGAACTACCAACTAAGTTCTCAGTTGTTTCATCTGCAGGAAGTTCCACAATTGACTCGCGCGTAGGTATTATGGTCCCTAGGGTTTCTCCCTTAGTTGATAATGGGAGTGATGTTTGGGTTACCATTACACCTTTAGAAACTATTTGGCTTGTAGACAATTGCACAGGTGTCACACTGGGTGACTGTTTATCATGTGCAGTGGTTTCCAGAGAGAGAATTGTAGTGCCTGTTCTAGTGAAATGAGCAGTACTCTCAAAGACTGAATGAGTTGAAGTTTCTGAGAATATTTCTGCCGTTTCTTGTGTAGTAGGTTTTACTGTAGACTCATGATTAGGTTCATATGTAACCAAAGGTTGATATGTTTCTTCCCCCAATGTAGCTTTCAGTGTTGTCAAAAGTTTGCCCTCTGTTACTAATGGAATTGATAATTTTGCTGTAGTTTCTCCCTTAGGCATTACATGACCTGTAGTCAGAAATACTGGTGTCACACCAGGCGATAGTTGCTCATGCTTAACAGTCGCCACAGAGGGAATTGTAGTGCCCATTCCAGAGACAGTTGTACTCGTCTCCATAGTTAAAAGAGTTGAAATACCAGGAACAACTGCAGCTTTTTCTTTTGCAGTGGGTTCAATTGGAGACCCATTTGCAGGTTCATATGTAACCATTTCCAATGGAGACTCACGCGTAGGTTCATATGTAATGAGTTCCATTGTAGGCTTGTGCGTAGGTTCATATGTACTTCTAGACAGGAATGTTGTTTCCTCTAAAGCAGGTACTTCTGTTGTGAGGGATTCTTCCTTAGTTGATAATGGGATTGATGATTGGGTTGTCCTCACTTCCTTAGGAACTATTTGACTCGTAGTCAATAATTCTGGTTTCATACTAGGAGGTTGTTCCTTATCTGTAACGGCCTCAACAGGAAGAACCACAGATGGAGCAGTTGAGCTAACAGGAAATTCAACTGTTTTTTGTTTTTCGAGAGGCACCACTGTTGATACACCTGTAGTTTCAAAAGAAATCGTAGACTGGAAAATTGTTTCCTCCAAAGTATGTAATTTAGTTGCTGGAGATTCTTCATCAGTTCTCAATGGAATCGACGATTGTGTTGTAATTTCTTCTTTAGGAACTGCTGGACTTGTAGGCAATGATACTGGTGTCACACTAGAAGGTTGTTGTTCATGCTGAACAGTCACTATGGGGGGAACCAGAGTACCCATTCCAGAAATAGTTGTACGCATATCCCTAGATGAAATAGTTGAAACACCAGGAATGACTTCAGCTGTTTTTTCTGTAATGAGTCCCATTGGAGACTCACGCGTAGGTTCATATGTAATGGGTTCAATCGGAGGCTCGTGTGTAGGTTCATATGTAATGGGTTCCATTGGAGATTCTTGCGTAGGTTCATTTGAAATGGGTTCCATTGGATACTCACCTGTAGGTTCGTATGTAATGAGTTCAATTGGAGGCTTACGTGTAGATTCATACGTACTTCTAGACTGGAATGTTGTTTCCCCTAAAGTAGGTAATCCTGTTGCCAAGGATTCTCCCTTGATTGTAACTGGAACTGATGACTGGGTGGTAGATTTTTCTCTAGGAACTATTTGACTTGTAAGCAATGATTCTGGTCTGATACTAGATGGTTGTTCCTCATGTGTAATGGTCACAATGGAAGGAACCGTAGAGCCTATTACAGAGAGAGGAGTACTTCTCTCCATGGATGCAACAGTTGAAGTACCAGTGGTATCTGGTCTTATCTTGGGTGATAATGTTGTAAATGATTTGATTGCTGTCTGTTCTGAAGGTACGTAATGAATACCAATATGAATGGTTGTTTCCTCATCGTTAGAAGTCTTTATTGTAGATGGTGGTGTCGGAGATTTTGACTGACTTGTTGACTGAAACGTAGTTTCTTCTGAAGTGACTTGAGTAACACCAGGTAATTCAGTTGTTGTCTGAACAACTGGTATCCTAGTTACCTCTATTGTTTTCTCATATGTGAATTGGACGGTTGGGTGCGGTGTACCTTCCTCTTTATAGGTTACTGTTTCAGGAGGTAAGTGTGTGAAGTTCTCTCTAGGTAGTACTGCTGTTGTTCTAGGTATATCCATCAGTGTTATTTTTTCTGTTGGCCTAACTGCTGTGCTTTCTGTAGAAAAGGCTGTAGTGTTCATTTGTTTGTCATCCTGACTGGACTCTGTTATTAATGGTTTTTCTGTCAAATATTCCTCTGCTTTGCTTGCTCTAGGGGGTGTAACTGAGCTTGGTAATGTAGACCAGGTAGTGATATAGGAAATGTTAGATATTGTTGCTTGGGGAGTTTCTGGTGACAGTGTAGTGAGTCTGGACGGTTCCTTTGTAATATTATAACCTTCCTTTGTTTGAGTCGGTAATGTTTGTGTTATTATTCCAGATAATGTTGTCGAAGCCTGAGATACCGAGAAATTAATGGTTGTATCCTCAACCTCCAAAGACTTAACGGTCGAATGGTGGTCTTCTGATAGAGTAGAATACATAATTGATTCAGTGTACTGAATATCAGAGGACATTTGTGTGGTAGATATCTTATCCAGCAAGCTACTAGTAGTAATCTCTTCTGCTGCAATACAGTGAACTAAGGGATTACCCTGGTAGCCATTAGGACAGAAACATATTGGCCTGTGTGCCTGTACTTGACATAAAGAAGCCACACCACACTGGTTGGTGCAAGGATCTACACATTCTCCTCTAATGCAGGCCAGTGCATCTGTGCACTCGACATCCAACGTGCATGTAACGGGTGCTGACGTACTTGTGCTGTCACCTGCTGTGAATAACCAATACAATATACATATATACAAACATACATAATATTTACAAGGTTATAACTATATACAAGGTGTAAGATGAAGAACAGATGATAGTGAAGTTAAGAGTAGGTTAAAGTTAATGAACTACTGTACATCAGAGAGAGAGAGAGAGAGATAGTTTAAAAATATAGGAATTCTGTGTAGAAGATTCTCTCAATTTAAAAATTAGTTGTAAATGTACACAACTAAATGATCTATTGTGTAAACAAATGACTGACTGTATTCATGCATGTGAATGTATGTAAATTCGTGCGTGTGTTTTTATTCTGGTCAGTGAGTGAGTGAGTGAGTGGGTGAGTGAGTAATATTTTCATAGGTGATGTAAGTTAGAAAAAAGGAATGAACAGGGAAGAAGTAAGATAAAATCTAGATTAACAGGACAGAGGAAGTGGAAATAAACACTATACTGGAGTCTCTTTGCTGTGAACTTATCTGACAATAGGGATAATTTGGCTCAATTATAGGTTAAGAACTCTGAATACCGATTCCACTTTTTAGTCCCTTTGTTTTAGATATACTTGAGTAATCTCATGATTATCACATCTACCACATTAGTTAGCTGAAACCATCATATTAAAAAACAGTAAGCCATATCTATAGTATGATATTAACATTTTAATCTTTGAGTCCGTTAGTTATTACTTTACAATTAATCCCAAACCAAACCATTGTAAAATTAGTCTATTCTAAATTCCCAGATCCTTGCCTTTAATTCTATGTTTCATATTCTAATACCCTTATGGACTGATCTACAGCTTCGCTTTCATTGAGTTAGTTTACCTTTGAGACATCCATATTTTGAGTCAGTGACAAAGCCTGGTGGACAGAACTTGCAGACAGGTTTATGCTCCTCCACGTAGCAGGGAGCATCAGCAGTGCAGGTTACGTTGGCACAGGGGTTGACACAGCGGTAGCCACGACAGGCCAGGTGAGGTGGACAACCATTGTCTCTCAGGCAGATGGACAGGATGGGGTTGCAATCTCGAGTGCAGATGCATACAGGCCTGTGGTCCAGCACATCACACGTCTTGTCAGCAGAGCACGGTGGTTTACGCAATGCTGTACAAGGGTTTTGACACTTACTCTCAATGCAAGCCAAGTTCGATGCACATTCCTCATCTCTAGAACACTCTGTACGGTCAGGGGCACAAGTTAGCTCGCCCATATCGTTCACTACGAATCCTGACTTGCACACACACATTGGCCGATGCCTACGCACTTCACACTTCTTGTTGGCTTCGCACACAAATGTAGTTGTTGTACGGCATGGGTCCTGGCACTCGCCCGCAGCGCGGTTACAGGCCAGACTGTCAGCACAGTCTTCATCTGACCCACAGCCTGTTGTAGGAGTAGGTAGGGTAACAGAAGTCTCACATTTGGGGTCTGGCAGACAGGCCTTGTGTGGCATGCCTACATAACACTGGGGACATGAGCATCTCGGTTTGTGCAGCACAGCACGGCATAAGGCATTTTCTCCACACGCTCCTCTCAAACTGCACGGGTCCACGCAGTGTTTATTGATACACGCCTTCTCATTTGAACAGTCATTGTCGTTGCTACATATGCTTTCTGATGGACATGACAGGATTCATAGTGCAGGGGAAAGGAAAAAAAAGAAAAGCGACTGTAAGAACTGTGAAAGGAAACATTTCTCACACATATAATATAACACATGCTTTCTGTGTTGGTGATGAGGACAGTCTGAGACAAGGCTATGAAGAAGATGAAGCCAAATATATTACTCCAACTATTAAAACATAAAACTAAACAAGTACTATACAAGCCGAAATATTTACAGATAAGCCCCAAGTGAGCCAGCTAGATTTACAAAGAAAACAGAAATGCTGCAGCTACAAACAATGTGAGAATTGTCCTTTCACAGCTCCCAATCTGACTTATCATTAACATTTTAAATCACAATTCCTAATTCCAGGGAAAAAATATATAAGTATAAACACATCAGACAGCCTCAGAACAGCACAGGTATAAAACCAGATGCTACCTACTGCTGAAACTGAAAACAAAGCTACTTAATGAAATATACTTGAAAGAAAATCTGGGTGGAATATATATCACAAAACAACTCTGTATAAACACCTTGAAAGCTAAACAGGTATTATACAGAACATGGGAACCCAAATTAATTACATATTTTCTGATTAATGAACAACATATCTTTGACACTAAGGGACTTCTCATACTGAGCCAAGGTCAAGTGACAAGACAGATTGGAAAACTGTGGCTGACAATCCACATATGCACAAAATGAATGGACAGGAGGAAAGGGAATCTCTGTACAAACTGCAATAAGGAAGATAGTAAGATAATGGCATGATATTATTTGATGATTATTATGATTAAATGGCTATAGACAAAAATTACAGTAATTAATAGGGTTACTTTCTACCCATATTCCTCTCAGCATATGGAACATACATGGTTAAATATGGTTCGTGCAATACAAGAAATATTGTGTTTACTGGAAATCTGCAAAAGATGGCAATTCAAATTTTCCAGCACTGCTGCAAAAGTGTTCGTATCTGTACATTTTCATTTCAATAACTTGAAATAAATATATATATATAGTTATGCTTTGATTTCTTTATAATTTTTTAGATGGCTATGCTTATTCACACAGTAAACAACACAGTATATATATATAAATTAATTCACAGGAATTTCATGTAAACGTATCAACCAGAAACCAAGCTTACGTAAAACCTAACCATGATAAAGTCAGAAATACATGAAAGAATATGCAAAGACCAAACCTTTTAGACAACAAAATTTCCAAATAATCTTCATAGAGACTAACAAAATATTTTCCCAGGATGAATATCACAAGATGGGATAATAACAACATCTAATAATTTAAAAGGAAGTGTCCTTTCACCAAAGCAGAGCATATGGAAATATTACATAGGTGTATTAATAATAAACTGTGTGAAAACAAATGTGTAGAAAAGGATATATTATAATATTGTATATACAATACTATTAAAATATCTTTTTTTAAAGGAACGATTATTTCAGCAAACTTCCGAATGTTTAGATGAGTTTATAGAGGAAGCGTGTAAGGAGACAAAAGCCAAGAATGATACAATGAAGAGGTGAAAACTGTAATCAAACAAATGAAAATGGGAAAAACGTAGGGAATGGATGAATTCTGTGTGGAAATAATAAAGGCAGCAGGGCATGTTGGTCTACACTGGTTGTATTGGCTATTTAGATGTATTTGCAAAGAAAGATCTGTGTCAGATGACTGTAGCAACAGCAGCTGTAGTAGTAATAGTTATACCGGGTGTATCAGAACTATAAAACCAAAACCAAACCCCATGGCACTACAGCCCTTGAAGGGCCTTGGCCTACCAAGCAACCGCTGCTCAGCTTGAAGGCCTGCAGATTATGAGTTGTTGTGTGGTCAGCACGACGAATCCTCTCGGCCATTATTCTTGGCTTTCTAGACTGGGCCTGCTATCTCACCATCAGATAGTTCCTTAATTCTAATCACGCAGGCTGAGTGGACCTTGAACCAGCCCTCAGGTCCAGGTAAAAATCCCTGACCTGGCCGGGAATCGAACCCGGGGCCTCCGGGTAAGAGGCAGGCACGCTACCCCTACACTAAGGGGGCCAGCTATCAGAACTATACTGACAAAAGTCAGGGACGCTCTTTGTGTTATGTTAAGAATGATGGTGCAATCGGATTGGTGGAGAAAATTTTCCTTTTCAAGAAAATGAGGTTACTTTGTGACTTCTGGGCGCACAATTCAAATTGATGAACTTGCCATATTCCCTATGCCACAGCACAAGCCGCTGCTGTACATCAGGAAGAGAAGGGGAGGGAGGAGAATTAGGGTGTATGATGGAGACAGAGATAATGCTCCGTGTGTATGCACAAGTTTCATCATTCGACTCGACAGGATTGTCCTTGTCTCTTACAGGCAATATCCACATTTTGTTTATTAAACAGCTGTAACTGCGTACACAGTACAAGAACACTCTGTAATTGAGACACACTTGTCAGTCAAGGAATGCACCACCTCCCGTCTGTTGGTCTCAGTAATGTTCTTTATTATTCAACATGCTCAATGATGCAACTCTGCCGCCCTACAATTGTGAATTCCTTCACTCACAACACTGTAAATGGAATGAAATGAATATGCCCCCCTCCTACTTATGATGTACAGTTAACGACGATGAAGTAGTGACTTTTGGACTCTGTTCAGGATGTGTAGTGTGTTGCGAATGACCTGGAAAGCTGTCTGTATTTTTGGTGCAAGTTCATCTTCTCTTTCTTTGGGGTTTGCATAGCAGTCAATTTGTGCAGAACAAACTGTACACAGCCTACTAGGGCTGGGGACTACGCGAAACAAACGAGAAACTTGTGCATTGGCAACGAGCCTTACCTCTTGCCCTTCCCCACCCTTCCCTTCCCTCCTCTGATGCACAACAACAGGCAGCGACTCGCTCTCTGGCATAGTAAATATGGCAAGTTTGTTAATTTGAATCGCATGCTAGGAAGTCACAAAATAACCTCATTTTCTCGAATAGAAAAATTTTCTCCACCAATCCGATTGCACTATCGTTCTTAACATAACACAAAGAGCATCCCTAATTTTTTTGTCGGGAAAGTTCTGATACACCATGTATTGAAGAGGGGTGACAAGAAGGTACGTGATAATTATCGAGGAATCATGCTCGTATCACACCAAAAGTATCTGAAAGGATATTAGAAAGGACAATTACAAGAAGTGCACTATTGCTTTAGAAATAGAAGATCTACACTGGTTGTATTGGCTATTTGGATGTATTTGCAAAGAAAAATCTGTATCAGATGACTGGTGTAGTAGTAGTAGTAGCAGCAGGTATATTTATTTATCATATCGCTTTTAGTGCCAGAAGTGTCCAAGGACATGTGGCATCTGCCGTGTATGGGAAATTAATGCTTTTGTAGTGGAAGATAGTATAGTGTAGTATGTGGTGTGTGAATTGTATGAATGTTGGAGACAGTACAAACACCCAGTTCCCAAGCCAGGTGAAATAACCGTTCAAGGTTAAAATCTCTGACCTGGCTGGGAATCAAACCCACGGCCCTCTGAACTGAAGGCAACTACGCTGATCATTTGGCCAAAGAGCTGGACAGTAGCTATATTTAAGAAGGATGGCAAGAATGTGCATGTGATCATTATCAAGGAATCTTGCTCATATCACAAATTACAAAAACATTAGAAAGGATACTAGAAAGGACAATTAGAAGAAGTGCAATACGACTTTAGAAATGGAAGATCTAAACTGGCCGTATTGGCTATTTAGATGTATTTGCAATGAAAAATCTGTGTCAGATGAGACAGATTCTAGAAAAGCAATGGGAATGTTGAAGAGAAAAAGTGATGACACTCCTCGATTTAGAAAAGGCATATGATAGCATCCCCAAAGGTAAAGTATGGAAAGTCATGAAGCAGAAAGGATTTGGAAAATGAAAGATCAAAAAAATATGTGCAAGCAATGTACAACAGTTGTTGCAGTAATGCCCAAAACCCCTGTGGGTAGGACAGAATAGTTTCAAAATGTAACTGGACTAAAACAGGGAAGTGTACTGTTGCCATTGTTGTTCATAATGGTAATTGAAACTGTGGCAAAGGAAAATATGGGGGCAAGGAGCTGAAGGTGATGTTTGCAGATGACATTGTGATAAGGGGGGCAAACAGAGAGGAAGTAAAAGCTCAACTAGTCATACTGAGTGATTATATTGATAATTATAGAATGAAAATAAGCACAGTTAAAACCAAGACAACGGTGTTAACTAAAGGAGAAAGAGAAGGGAAAGGCACAGTAAAAATTGGGGGACAAGATATTGAAATTATAGAATGTTTCAACCTACTATGCAAGCAAACTGATGCAGGATACGGATTGGATATGGATACAACAGGGAAATGTATTTTACCAGTGTGTGAAGAATTTGATCTGGAAGAAGGAAGTCTAAAGAGGTGGTGTATAAGGTGTATTATTGCCCCACATGCAGCAGAGACCTGGACTATGACAAAATACAGAGGAGTAACATCTGACTGGAAAGGCATGAAAGGACAGGGTGAGAAATGAGAATATTAGGAAGGGGATTGGAATAGAAAAGTGTTCTGACAGAATGGAGGGGGAAAAACTTAGACACTCTTGACATGTTAAGAGGATGGAAGTAGGAAGGATACTGAAATGGATGACTGAAGGACAGAGAACAAGAGGTAGAACCAGGCTAAGGTGGTTGAACTCCATCAAGAGCAGCATATTAAGAAAGAAAATTGACTGAAACACAGTTGAGCAGCAATGATGATTGTATGGAGGAAGACGGAAAGGTGCCATAGACATCCTGACCCAGCTGATGCTGGAAAAGGGAAATTGATTATATTTATTGTGTTATGTTATGAAGTCTTATAAGAATTACATGATTGTTGAAATTAATTGAAAGTAAGTAATTTTATTACAATATTTTAGCTCCTTGATATATGCCTATTCACAATTGAAAAGTGCTATTTCTCTTTTCCTGCAATGCACTTATTTTTCCTTAAAAAAATCTCACTACAACATGTGCTGCTTATCACTGCCAGTTCCTAAGTGACTAAGACTGAGTTTGATTCCTGTCAAGAAGACTGCTGATGATGAGAAATTCAGAGATTGGTATGTCATACATAATTGTGAGTAGAAGCTCCCTTCTGTACAGACACTGGGTGTTCAGAGGCATAACTCTCTCTTCCAGTGCTCTAATCTCCTAAGTATTTTCCGTTTAGTTAATGGGAGCACTGGTCTTGTGCATACTGACTGTGGTGACAAGATGTGATGATAAAGGTAGATTGTCAAAGTAGATGAAAAGGTCACTCAGAATGGCTTTTGCACAAAAATACTTGCACTCATCAGCCAAAGTAATAAATATGATATGATTAATATTTTTTGCAGATCTGAGTGTTCAACATATAGTATTTTGGGTGAATATCATACAAAATAAGACAATCCGCATATCTTAATATTTTTCAGAATTCTGATTCACATTCTTAGAAGATATCAATCTTTCCTATTCAATTTTATTTGGTCAAAGTTTGAAAGGCCTATGAAGGCTCTATTTCCTACCTTTTATGGCCCTTTCTTTATTCAATATCAGAAATATGGTGGATGATAAAATATGAACTAAGGAATTGTGAAAAACGACAATGTCCAGGAAATGGATAAGAAGAAGTACGATTTGAGTAAGGTAAGGTGTTGAAGGGTTGGGTTGAAAATGGGGGTAGCGCCTGTGTGGTAGGCAACCCGCACATCAGGGGTCAACGACCTATTTTTAAACAAATTGACATAGCATCCCCCCTGTATTTAAGACAGCTGGGGTAATGGCTCCGGTACTTCATGTTCTGTAATCTAAAATGTGTCAATATAGGTGACAAAGATTACCTATTGGATAATTGGACATGGTACCAAGGTGTTAATGATTTATGCATGTTATATACTTATTAACAAGATAAAACTACATTCGGTCATTAACAATGCAACATTCGCACGGACGACAATAGTCAACAACAGTTATATATTTTAATGTAGCTGTTAATGAAGGTGGAGCAAACAACCCAAACTGCAGCTAATCTCTCACAAATGCCTAATATTATTTAGAGTTTGTGCTAATTAGCTTGCCCATTTTCCTTCAGTTCCGCCTTAATGTAGTCTGGTTGACAATAATCACCCGCGCGAGTATTCTTGTTACAATGTCTTCAAGACAACTATTTAGCATTATTGCGCTGTTATAGAGGGAACTAAAATACACTTTTATTGCTAAGCTGTGAGGTGATGTGTGTAATGAATAATACGCGATAGGTGTGTTTGTTTCCACTAAGGAGGAGACCCCCACCATCTCCCCATGACAAATGAGCCATGACAATGGAGTGAAGTATTGTATTTAACTTTCCCATTTTATATTCTTTTTGCTTTATCTATATATATTATTTTGGTACATAAAGCTGATTCCATTTAAAATACCAACAATATCATTCTGTAACTTTTAATCCACTTATAATGACAATACATTACCCAATTGAACTGGATGACATATCACCCACGTGAATGCCGCAGTGTTAATGCAACAGTCTATAACCTTGGACACATTAAATTACTTGCTTTTAGACCAATTGAGATGTATTATGAAGAATAAAATTACTACAACTAGACATAACTGATCAAAAAGCAAATGACATTCAAAGGAAATGTTCCTAGCAGGCATAATAAGGCCTGAACGGCTTTCACTGTGTTTACATCTAACTGATAAGGAAAACTGATGAGAAAATTATATAATATTCTCAATAGGCCTACATTTATGTGTATAAACATTATTATCAGAAAAGGGCACAAAATACTTTTAATTCTCATAACTTTTTACATTATATTCTGTCTCTGCTAACAATCTCCCTATTATAATGACATGCAGACTGAATTAAGTTAATGAAGCAAATTTTCAATAACAGCTTATTCTCAAAAGCAATAGGGAATATAGCTGCAACTTCAATCATATCAATGACATGTTACATATTATTTACAATCATTTATATACAGCCTTATACCACTCTCTAGCAGTAGCCATTTGTGCAGAGTTATAGTAAACACAATGTGACTCAATAAGCATGCTCACAAAGGCAATAATAATGAAGCTGGTCCTACCTGATCGGCATTCTACTTTAGGTCTACCAGTAGTCCCAGGAGGACAGCGGCATACAAAAGCCGCACCCTCACGGAGACATTCTGCTCCCTTACCACAGCCTTCTGTTCGGCAGTCAGATGGTGTGCGATCCACAGAACCTGCAGCAACACAAAGTCACTTATTGTAAACACATGACTGGAATTCAATAACTGATCTTAAGAAATAGGTGACAAAGAGAAAAATAATCAATTCTCTATGTATAGCTCTATGTGACTGTTGATGTTGAGGTTATAGTCATGAGACCTCAAAATTTTATATTAAATTTGAACCACAGAGGTGTGGTTTTCAGTTTGCAGATCACACATGCAATGGTCTGGATTTGATAAGAATTCAATGACAAAATCACTAAACTGCCATGCCCCTTTTAAAAAGAGATTATCATATTTGCTTCCTGAAAAGTTCTAAATAATGTTTGTTTAACTGTTGTAGTTCTTAGAGTTTGCTGAAGTGCTGGATTTCTCTTATTATTTTGAAGGAATGCATAACTGAAAAATTATTTTTCTTCTCTTGTTGTCTTTCAAGAAATCACTCTCTGAAAATAGACCACAAGAACCCCATCTTTACAAATTGCAGATGATTGTGTTGTTGTTGTTGTTGTCGTCGTCGTTTTATGTCTGTGGCCAACAGATGAGTTGTTATAGAAAGAACAGAGTGCATGTTTGCAAATTCATTCATATAGATTTCATAACTCTCTTTTCAATCATGGCTATTCTGAATTAATGAATAAAGTGAAACTTTCATCTTGAAAACCTCACACAATTTTGAATCCTTAACCTTTATAAAATCATGAATATCTAAATATTTTGTCCACAAACACTATCCTGAAAATAGTCATCTGCTTTAAATAAATTAACATTCAACCTATGTGCTGCCCAATGCTCAGATAATGCACATTCCATTGGAATGTTTCTTTTCTCTTTTATTTAATATTCATGTACAATATGTTATTATGGTTATCGGTGGAGGATAACTTCAAAATCTTTGAATAGGAGTATGAATATGAGGCTGATAATCTTGTTGCTCTGCCCCTAGAAATAAGAGTCATCACTAACATGATCAGTTTCACATTGAGCTACAAAAAAGACTTTGGTGACTGTCCTGGAAAGAAACAGATAACCAGAAAATTTCAATGATATGAAAGGGAAACATGTAGGGATGAACAATAAATTGAAATTCCTCCTCTATGGTAGAATCTGTTGAGCATAAATTTTTATACATTTATGCTTACAGAATTGGTATCCCACTTCCAGGTTATTTCGTCCTCTGCTGTCTTGATCGCTGACATTTTGTCCACTACGTTATGTGCATCAATATTATGTCCACAGTTCTTAATCCATGTCAAACTCAGCCACAGTCGTATTTTGTTCACTTGAGTTCATCCTGAACAGGATTGTCTGAACAAATTTTTCCCATCCACTGACAATAGATATACTCATTTCATACAGTCCAAATTCAACCATTTTCTCTCATTCCAACCTGTCCACTTCATTTTATTTTATAATAACAATATAAACAACAATATGAATTGTTAAAGTTTACCTGGAGATCTGAATTAAATAAACAAATGATATACTAGTACACAAAACAAAAAGCAAATCGAAGCAATTGTTGCATGACACAGAGAAAATCATCGAAATAACAACGTATATATGCACTTCCGTTCCTTCAACTCCCAAACAGAACTGAACACTGCACCTGAAGAGGACAATTACAGAAACTGTCCATTCCTTTTCCCAGTAATTTCCAAGCCCATTTTGAAAACATAATTATTGTACCCTTCTGTAAATATGGTATTCAAACTTTTAACAGTATTTATTTGAATAATGCATGTGTAGGTAAAAATGTAATTGGAGCCTGGTAGGTTTTGACCCTTTATCCCTGGAGAGGGAACATCACGGTCTTTTTGACCGGGTTCAGAGATAATTTTTTATAGTTCTTGATGTAGTGGGCCACTGGTTTCCATACCCTCAGTACCTTACATTGGACTCGTCCACTATCAGTGTGTGTAAACAGTTCACCTTTCCCGCTCCTCGGTTTCAGACAGTGCATTGTTTGATGGACCCGGTCTAAACGTCCTGGCGCACCCTCTGATGTGTGCATGTTTATGAGTTAAGTTTTATTTCTTTTTCATTCAGTTAATGTAGTAAGAAAGTGTCAGTAGTGCTTTATTTTTGCGTAAAGAGTGCCTTCTTATATACTGATTCCAGAGACATAGTGGATAGAAATAGGGAACGTGAAATCCTAAGACTTTTAGAAAGTGTTGAGAAGGAAATAGCAAGAGAAGAGGAGAGAGCTCAAAATCAAGGAACGGTTAGTTGCCAATTGTTTATCGATGAACCTGCTGTTGAAGCAATTGATGAACTTGCATCGGATGAAGACATGGAAGACGAACTAGAAATACAAGAAGAACATTCCAGTTCAGAGGAATCTGCTGATGAAGAGAAGCAAGCTGAGTGCCAAGGACCTCAGTACATTGGAAAAGACAACATAACAATATGGGCTGTCCATTGTCTTCCATGGAATAGAAATACAAGAACGCCTGCATGAAATATAGTGAGACGCTTACCTGGGGTGACGTGTCATAAACCAAACTCACCAATAGAAGCATGGAAAAAAAAATTAGTTACAGATGAGGTGTTGGATGACATTGTAAGATTTACTAACCAATGTATTTCAAAAGTATGACCTGGACATTCGAAGCAAAGTGATGCCCAAGACACAAGTAGGAGTGAGATAGAGGCATTTATTGGCCTTCTCTATTTGACAGGGGTTTACAATGTATGCCATCTGAACTTATTGGATTTATGGGGAACTGATGGGTTTGGGAATGAGTTCTTCAGAACCACCATGAACTTAGAACTATTGAAATTTCTAAAAAAAAACATAAGATTTGATGATGCCACAACACGCAAGCAGTGAAGATTATTAGAAAAGCTTGCCCCCATTTGAGACATTTTTCAAAAGGCTGTCAAGAAATGCAAACTAGCTTCTCTGTGAAATGCTAGAGGCATTGAGGGGACGGTGTGCCTTTAGGCAATTTATAAAGAACTAGCTGGCCAAATACGGCATCAAAGTGTATTCTTTAGCATGCGAAAAAAAAATTTACATGGTTAATATGGAGGTGTACGCAGGAAAAGAACTTGAGGGACGTTTCAGGGTTGATAATTCTGGACTTGCAGATGTAAAGAGGATGGCAGCACCCGTCAGTGGCACAAGGCAGTCAATTACTACTGATAACTGGTATACTTCCATTCCCCTTGCGGAAACCCTGTTGAAAGACCATAATCTAACATTAGTAGGAACTCTGAGAAAAAACAAAAGAGATTCTTTCTGCACTTATCGGAAAAGAAAGCCTGTAAATTCCAGCATCTTTGCCTTCAGAGGAAACCTAACCATGGTGGCCTATACTCCAATGAAAAACAAAGTCGTGATTCTAATTTCCATCATGCATGACAGTGATGATATTGACCCAGAATCTGGAGATGCTTCTAAGCCATATTTCATGATGTTCTATAATTCAACTAAATGTGGTGTTGATGTAGTTGATCAGTATAAAGAGTGTTACTAAGTTTCACGCAAAAGCAACCGTTGGCCAATGACATTTGTTTTTTACTATCTTGAACATTACTGGTGTTAATTCATATACTATTTACAAGCATGCGAAAGGTAATTTGGACATTCAAAGGCATAATTATTTGAAAGAACTAAGCCAACAGTTATGAGTAAGATATTTACAAGAACACAATGCTATTCAAACTCCTACAGGGCTAAAAAGAAACATTTGCCAAATGTTAGGATTGCCTGAAGAAGAGCTTTCTGCAACTCCACAAGTACTAGAAGGACCTGGAAGATGCGCCTACTGCAACTGGAGAAGAAAAGAAAACCAAGACTACGTGCCATGTATGCCAGCAACATATCTGCAAAGAACACTCGGCAGTGACATGTGTTCAGTGCGGCACGGAAAATCAAGAATCTAATGATGACGCAGAATGACTGTAAGTTATTTAACATCCAACCATTATATTGTTAAAGCTCCTTTGAATATTATTTATAAGTTGGTTCAAATTTATTTACTTGTTTTGTAACATTAAACATAGATTTTGCTTAAGTTGTGTTACATTTTTGTGACCCGATCTAAAACACTGTGTGCACCTCTTCACGATAGTATTTTTACGTGCCCTCTCCAGGGTTAATAAATTACATTTCCAAATATTCACAATACCGGTATTATTTAAAACCATTATTTTACTTAATACTATACTAATAATTTCTTCTTTTTTTCTTCTTTTTTTTCATTGTTACATTACCAGTTTCTCTCTTATAGTTTGCTGCTGTTTGGGTCATCAGTCCATAGACTTGTCTGATGCAGCCCTTCATGCCCCCACATCCCTAACATATGCTAAACTTTTCATTTCTATATAACTAATACTACTCTAATTTATTTACCGAGCTCGATAGGTGCAGTCGCTTAAGTGCGGCCAGTATCCAGTAATCTGGAGATATTGGGTTCGAGCCCCATTGTTGGCAGCCCTGAAGATGGTTTTCCGTGGTTTCCCATTTTCACACCAGGCAAATGCCAGGGCTGTACCTTTATTAAGGCCATGGCCGCTTCCTTCCAATTCCTAGGCCTTTCCTATCCCATTGCCGCCATAAGACCTATCTGTGTCGGTGCGACATAAAGCAAATAGCATAAGAAATCTAATTTATTTGTCATATTTATGCCTTGGTCCACCTCTACTGTTCTTACCGCCTACACTTCGCCAAGAACTAACTGGACCATGCAGTTAGAGTTGCTTTGAACAAAGTCTTGCACGAATCTGAGAAAATGTAAGTACCGGCTTTAGAACTCCTCCCACAGCACAGCGGCAAGTGGACATTTAAATCCACTGTGCTGAGGGGTTAAACACTTAGTGATCTTTAAGAAGCAGTTGACACAGATGAGAGTCAGTCTTCCAATTAATGAAATATTGTAATTTGAATCTACTGATTTTAATTAATTAATTAATTAATTAATTTATTTATTTATTTAGGATCAGCAATACTATCTGAGTTTTACACTTGGAAATGCTACTATTCAAGTGGATATTAATAAGTAAAGTATATATTCTTGAAAATGTAATTAAAAACGTTGAGATGTGCTCATTAATAAGAGTGTTAATCATCGACCTTACTTAATCAGTGTCTGTGCTTATTACACAAACTTCTACAGTTACCAATGTATTTTAACCATGGCATCACTAATAAAAAGTCATCTTCAGACTGACATTTCATGTAAATAATTCATAAATAAACAAGAAATTACAAGAATATGATCATGAGTAACAAGAAATGATAATCACAAGATGATTTTAGACAACTGAAGACTGAACAACATGGAATAAGAACTTAATTATTTAAATGATACAAACATAAAGAAACTCACATTCTCTATTAGGATTTCCAATGGGGTAATTTGATGGACAATAACATTTGGCTTTTCCACTACTGTCAATACGACAAAGTGCATTAATGCCACAACGTTTCTCCTGACACAAATCCTTTAAACCACCAGTACATAAACAACCCACATGAGGATCACCAGTACATCCAGGTAAACATGTACATTCAAACCCATTTGGAATGTCGCGACATTTGGCATTTTCACCACATGGATTACGCAGACATTGGTCACCTCCTCCTGCAATGAAGGGAGAGGAGAAAATTACAAGATACAAAATTTATTAGAATCATTTCCACTTAGGCAATTACATCCAACAGTGTTTAAACAACATCACACTTATAAGGAGTATGGCAACAATTCAAAGATTAAAATTGTCTCCATCAAACCTCAACTGTAGAATCTCTCATAGCTATCCAACAAGTGAAAACATGTTCCAACCTTCAATAATTCGCAGACTGAATAAATACTTTCCCACTGAGGTGACTGCATAAATCAATGTCCTAACTGATGCCCCTTCAAATTCTTCTTTAGTCTATAGAAATGGAAATCACAGAAGTCACGGGATGACAAATGAAAATTGTAAGGAGTAATTTTCCAAAGCAAATAAGCAAGCAAGCAATTTTGTAGCTTAAGGCAACTGCTGTTTTCGTGATCACAGCCACAAGACCTCCAATTTTACATGGAATCCAAACCTTAAGGACATGAATATTCATTTCAAAAATCCCACAGGCATTGGCTGAGATTCTAACTGAAGTCACCTTACTGAGAAGCCCTGGCTATGCCACTTGGCTATCATGCTCCTAAGGAGTAATTCGAGCGTCTCATCCTAATCGCTGCAGCATTGCGACCATGACATTCACGGCATGAGTGCTAGCAATCTCATGATGAATAACAATTTCCCCAGACAAGTTCTCACAATACTTAACCTTAATAGATGTTCGAAGAACATGCAGCAACTTGTAGCCACACTTATCACTGATGTTATCACTTGGTGACAGCATGTCCTGTAGCAGGAGACTTTGCTGATAAGAAACTCTGTCAGTATTGCCACTACCTGAAGCAGAACAAACATTTTTTGTTCTAGGAGTCCAGAATCCTGTCATTCTGAGCTCATCTGCTTTGTTCATAGATCAAATCATAGATATTGATCTCATTAGCAGGTACATTGTCAAACAGGAGCTGCTGCTGGTATTCCTCTATATAGAGCCGATTTAGGTGTTGCAACAATTACAAGTTTATATGCATGGCCTTCTGCTCACCAGTAAGGTACCATCTTACGCAAATGCCTATATCTGAATTCTATGCACCATTTGACCACTTGAAACACACGTTGCAACATGCATTCTGCATGCACCACTAGATGTCCTCAAATTTCTGGGTCTTTATCAATCAATCAATCAATCAATCAATCAATCAATCAATCAATCAATCAATCAATCAATCAATCAATCAATCAATCAATACTGATCTGCATTTAGGGCAGGCGCCCAGGTGGCAGATTCCCTGTTTGTTTTTTTTTCCTTGCCTTTTCCTAAATGATTTCAAAGAAATTGGAAATTTATTGAATATATCCCTTGGTAAATTATTCCAATCCCTAACTCCCCTTCCTATAAATGAATATTTGCCCCAGTTTGTCCTCTTGAATTCCAACTTTATCTTCATATTGTGATCTTTCCTACTTTTATAAACGCCACTCAAACTTATTCGTCTACTCATGTCATTCCATGCCATCTCTCCGCTGACAGCTCGGAACATACCACTTAGTCAAGCAGCTCGATTTCTTTCTCTCAATTCTTCCCAGCCCGAACTTTGCAACATTTTTGTAACGCTACTCTTTTGTTGGAAATCACCCAGAATGAATCAAGCTGCTTTTCTTTGGATTTTTTCTAGTTCTTGAATCAGGTAATCCTGGTGAGGGTCCCATACACTGGAACCATACTCTAGTTGCAGTCTTACCGGAGACTTATATGCCCTCTCCTTTACATCCTTACTACAACCCCTAAACACCCTCATAACCATGTGCAGAGATCTGTACCCTTTATTTACAATCCCATTTATGTGATTACCCCAATGAAGATCTTTCCTAGATACTTACAATGATCCCCAAAAGGAACTTTCACCCCATCAATGCAGTAATTAAAACTGAGAGGACTTTTCCTATTTGTGAAACTCACAACCTGACTTTTAATCCCGTTTATCAACATACCATTGCCTGCTGTCCATCTCACAACATTTTTGAGGTCACGTTGCAGTTGCTCAATGGAACTAAATCACAGTCCTCTGTGGTCTCCTGGGTGTATTTATATGCAACCTTAGTTATCACACACATCAAGGACATTGAATGACTTGTATACTAGCACATTTGGTCTACATTTTATATGAAAGAACCTCATATATAATTAAATGAACCTTGGGCGGAGCTAGTAAAGAAAAGGAAAATGGAGAAGAGTGACATACCTAGAGAAGGACATAAGATTGTTAGAAGGGGCAGGATAAAGCAAAACATATTTTAACACTACTTCATGATCAGACAGAGAGGAACCTCCTCCATATGGATCCATAAGGAAAACTTCCTCCCAGGCTGGTGATGCAAGGCTGAAATATATATATATTCTTGCAGTACACCATTCTAGGAAGTGTGTTTCTTTCACAAATCCTTGTTTAAATCTGTTGTTCTTCCCCATTCTCTTTCTTTTCTTTTCCTCAGCTTGATTATTTTCCTATGTTTTGTCATTGAGAACAGAAGTAAAGAAACTGAAAGAGTCTACTGGTTTCATTTCAGAGTGCTTTTATCTCATTAATGCTAGAGTGAGAGCAATGACTTTATAAAAAACATATCAGCAAGCCTACTATTCTATGGTTCACATAAAAATTTTGGTAATAAAATATTTATTTTTGTATTTGTTAGCATTTTGATTTTTTGAGATGAATTTTGAGAGCAGCCTTGGTCCAGTTTATAATGCCAACTTATGTCTTTAAGGACTCTGAATTACCACATCCTATCACTATCTTCAAATGTTACAAAGACAGCGTGACACAAAATAACTACCAGTACATGGTACTTTAAGTGACACATATATGTATGTGTGTAAAGAAGTATAACATATACAGAGTGTATCAGAACTATACTGAAAAGAATATCAGGGTTGCTCCTTGTGTTATGTTAAGAATGATCATGCAATCGGATTGGCAGAGAAAATTTTTCTTTTCGAGAAAATGAGGTTACTTTGTTTCTTCTGGGTACGCAACTGAAATTGACGAACTTGCCGTATTTGCTTTGCCAGAGAGCCAGCCGCCTGCCTGTTGCTGTGCATCAGAGGAGGCAAGGGAAGGGACGGGATGTGGGAAGTGTGAAACAGAGGTAATGCTCGGTGCGAAGGCACTAGTTTGTCATTCGTTTTGCATAGTTGCTTCCCAGCCCCAGTAGGCAGTATATAGTTTGTTCTGCAAAAATTGACTACTACATGAACACCGTAGAAAGAAAAGATGAACTTGTACCAAGAATACAGGCAGCTTTCCAGGTCGTTCACAATACATGACACATCCTGAACAGAGTCCAAACGTCACCACTACACCATATTGGGGGCATATTGGAACATCTACTGTAATCAAACCATTTGGCATACGGTTTCTTTCGTTCAGTATTTCATTCCATTTAAAATGTTGCGAGTGAAGGAATACACAATTGCAGGGAGGCAGTGTTGCATCTTCGAGTATATTAAATAATAAAGAACGTTACTGCGACCAACAGACGAGAGGAGAAATGATCTGGTGCATTCCTCGACTGACAAGTGTGTCTTAGTTACCACGTTTTCTTGTATTGTGTGTGCAGTTATGGCTATTAAATAAACAAACTGTGGATACTGCCTGTAAGAAAGAAGGACAATTCTGTGTGAATCAAACGAGGAAACTTGTGCATACACGTGCAGTATTATCTTCTGTTTCCATCATACACCCACCTTCCCCTCCCTCCCCTTCTCTTCCCTGAAGCACGGCAGTGACTTGTGCTGTGGCATAGCAAATATGGGGAGTTCATAAATTTGAATCACGCATCCGGAAGTAACCATGTAATCTCATTTTCTCAAAAATAATTTTCTCTGCCTATCCAACTGCACCATTTTTCTTAATATAACACAAAGAGCATCCCTGACTTTTTTGTTGGGATAGGTTCGATACACCCTGTACATAGATTATAACACAAACCAGATTAGAGAATGCTTTAATGCTATTTGTGAGAGCCCAAAGCAAATAATATTCACAAAAAAGAGGGAAAGTAGAAGAAGAAATATACAAAATAAAACTGTCAAGAAGGCTAATATTGTTTCATTGTAGAAATTCTTTCTGTCATGAATATGGTTATTGGTAATTTTGTTGTTGTTGTTGTTGTTGCTGTTGTTGTTGTTGTTAATTTCATCTCTCCAATAGAAAGACCAAAGAACAAAGGAAACAAATCCAAAGGGATACTAATATTTCAAATGCTAAGTTACCAATATATTGGTTCCCATCTCATGCTGAGGTTCTTCATTTGCACGTAAAAATACTTTATAGAAGCCATACCGTAATTTTTAACTTATCAGGGATGTGATATGTTTAAAATGACAAGAAATATTGGATTTTTATTAATCTAAATACAAAGTATTTTCTAAAATCTGTAAACTAAAACATGTTGCTCTGAACTTACAAGTACAAAAGTTCACATTTTAAGAAATTTGATGTTGGATTTCTCTATCAGAACTCATAATGTAGCATGAAGAATGGGTCATTGTTCTGCTATGTTTGTTTACATCACAGATGAACTTCAGCTACAGATGACATACATTTACAATAAGCTCTATATTTACTTCCAGAAGCTGAAGGCAAAGCTCAAATGGTAGGCTTACAATATAATTCCCAAGAGATGGTAAAACATTCCAGATATCAACTCAGCCCTCGAGAATGAACAGGAAAAATTAAGTTCTTGCATACCGTCTATAGGCGGATGTAGCACTGGTGGACCGACCATCTCAGCTGTCTATAGACAGGCTCAATGGGTTAAACTACAAACAATTTATGGACATGATAGCTTTTGACATTTTTATCATTTTCGTCTGCAGGAAAACTTTACATTTTGGAAAACATTCCTCCATGTCCTCAGAAAAGAAACTCTATAATCAGAACACTCATCCTCGCCTGACGATATGGAGTAAAGTTTTATGAAACATCAAGTTTCCGTGTGGTTTACCTCTTCCACATGGCAAGAGATCAAAGGATATCATACTTATTAATCTGCACCATGAAAGCATGAATCTAAATATACAGGAAATTTGCCTGACAACTTTCTATCTCACAAGAAGAAAAAGATAGCATACAATAAATTATAGATGTTATAGTGTCATTGAAATGATTGTGATGTTGATGACGATTATTGCCATTCAACTTGTATATTCTGTTTTATGACAAATGATATATCTGAAAATTCACTTACCTTGTTTGCATTCAACATTAGAGTTTCCAAAGTACCCAGGAGGGCATGAGCATATTGCCTGTCTGTTGATAACATGACACTGAGCATTAGCTCCACATGCACTTGATTTCTGACAGGGATTCCTGCAAACCTTATCTATCTCACATTTCTTGTTGTATTCACAATCTTCATCACGCATACATTCATAAGGAGTGCAAGCTTGACTGGGCTCGCCCTGGTAACCATCTGGACAGAGGCAGATGGCACGATGTTCTGATACACGGCACAGAGCATTAGTACCACATGGGGATGTGCTCTCTGTACAAGGATCACGACACTGTCCATTTATACAGGCTTTATTGCTGGGACAATCATTCTGAGAGCGACACCCAGGCATACAAATTGACTGATCACATATTTGACCCTGTAGACATAAGAATATACAAGTGAGTAGTAACAGTAGTAGTAAGTTAGTAGAGATAAAAACTTTTCATCCAACAAGTTCAAATAAGTAAAATAATTCCCCATTAAAATTCACAGACACAAATATCTCAGGAGAGGATAGCAAGAGAATGTAGATACTGCAAAACATGGCAAACATTTTGTGGTAACTGTACAAATATACCGTATAATCTCGAGTACCACCCGCACTGTTTTTCGAAAATATCGCTTCCAAAATTGGGTGCGGGTCTTATTTAAAATTTTGGGAAATTTATCATTCTGAATGCGCATAAATCGGGCATCACCGCTGGCGCAGCTTGGCAGCAATGCTCTCTCCGCTCTCAGTATACGCTACTTCCGCGCTTGGTGTCAGTCTCATGCACGTTCTCAGAGTATCAACATGAATTCCACAAAGCATTTGCGATCTCTTACTGTGAGTGAGAAACTGAAAGTAGTTTGGGAAGCCCAAATTATTGGAAATCGTGCCGCCGGTAGGAAATATGATATTGACGAGTCGTGTACTCGCAATTGGAGAAAGAATAAAAATGTGCTATTAACATGTAGTGGTGATCATAGAGCTTTTCGTGAACTGAGTGTTCAGTTTCCAGAAAATGAAAAAAAACTTTATAAATATGTGACAGAAAGGCAGGAATTGGGATATGGTGTGTCAACCGAAATGTGTCAGCTAAAGGCATTAGAGATCGCAAAGGAACTTTCAACAGAAGAGTTTAAGGCAAGCCGACGATGGGTTTGTAATTTTTATAAAAGAAATGGGTTGAGCGTACGAAGACGTACCTCAATTTCACAGAGTCTTCCTGGTGCCTACGATGAGAAGTTATTGTCGTTTCAGCGTCACATAGTTCGGTTGCGGAAGGAAAATGCATATTTGCTTTCCCAAACTGGCAATGCAGATCAGACGCCAGTCTACTTTGAAATGCCAGTGGACAGGACTGTGAATGTTAAGGGTGCAAAAAGTGTTACCATAAGAATAGGTGGTAATGAAAAACAACGGTGTACGGTAATGTTGTGTATTCTCACCGACGGAACCAAGTTGCCGCCGTACATTGTTCTCAAGCAAAAGACACTTCCTAAAAATCTACCCGCTGGTGTTATTGTCAGATCTCAGAATTCCGGCTGGATGGACAGTTCACTTGAAGAAGACTGGGTAAAGTGTGTCTGGCAACGTCGCCCTGGTGCATTATTGGGACAAAAGAGCTTGCTTCTTCTCGACAGTTACCATGGCCACACAACAGACACTATGAAGAAACATATCAAGGATGGGAAAACCGACCTAGCAGTCATTCCGGGCGGGATGATGTCTATGCTACAGCCACTGGATGTCTGAGTGAACCGTCCATTTAAAGCAGTCTTGAAACAGCTCTATACAGAATGGATGGCGGCTGATAATCACACATTGATGCCAACTGGTTGCATTCAGCTCCTGGAAGTTCAGCTGCTGTGTTCGTGGATTTTGACGGCATGGTATCGTATTCCTGGAGACCTCATATGGAAGAGCTTCAGGAAATGTAGCATTTCTAATGCTATGGATGGCAGCGATCACGACGGTGATGGTGATGAAAGTTTCAAAGTTGGTACTGAAGATGAATGAACTCGTTGGATATCGTTCTGGAAATGTTTGTTTACTTTTATTTGTATTTTCAAATCATTTGATGTGTATTAGCAAAGATTGTAAATAATTTTGACTTCCCTTTTTTCTTTTAAATTTTGTTCTTTCAAAATAAGGGTGCGGGTCTTATTTGGTGGCGGGTGGTATTCAAGATTATATGGTAGTTTAGAAGGTATGCAGTCAGGACAAGATAAACAATGGGACAGATGACATGGAAATAGGAGTAAAGTTAAACCAACAAAGGAGACAAGCAACATGGAAAAATAAATATTATTAAACCAATTTCCATTTTGAATATCAATGAATGACTCTCTTTGGGTAAACTAATATTAGGATGACCAGCATTTTACTGACAACATCCTTTACTACTTTTTTTTCTCTTTTGCAAGTTGCTTTACGTCGCACCAGCACAGATAGGTCTTATGGCGATGATGGGACAGGAGGGGTCTAGGAGCAAGAAGGAAGCAGCTGTGGCCTTAACTAAGGTACAACCCCAGCATTTGCCTGATGAAAATGAAAAACCACGGAAGACCATCTTCAGGGCGGCCGACAGTGGGGTTTGAACCCACTATCTCCTGAATACTGGATTCTAGGTGCACTTAAGCGAATACAGCTTTACTACTTTTGTACTAAAATCATATATTTATATTCTTACTAAACCACCTCCTAAGAGCAGCCTTTGTGCAAATCCTAATAATGACCGGGCGAGTTGGCCATGTGGTTAGGGGTGCACAGCTGTGAACTTTCATTCCCATATATTATCTCTAACTGTCTCAAAATAAGAATCAGGGTACAAGTAATTTCCTGCTTATGGATTGCATCATGTGTCTTTAATCTTGACTCATAGATATAAGACATTTCAATCAAGTTCCAAGCAAGGTAGTTGGAAAAATTATTATGCTGATATTAGTTATTTTCATGCAAACCTTGATTTAGAAACTGACTATAAATCATTTCAACATTCTTTATTTATATTCCATACATGGTGTTTAAAGGCACTGTGAAAAGGGGAAATATGGTCAATGATAAGAAATAAGATTGATGAAAACCATGTAGTTTTCTATCACAGAGAAACTGTCAGTAAAAGGTTTTCAGTTATTAGTCATTATTCTAGCTTGAACAATGGATGAAGTATACTTACACAAAGCCTACCAGTCTCAGAAATTCGTGGTTGTAAGTAGTCAACTTTTATGATATTATCCCCCTTCTCCGACCTAGCATTGTGTTTATCCCATTATTTGTTATGTTTGATGTTCCTATCTTTCTATATGACTTACTTTAGTTTTTGTATACCTTAAGAGTGTACCTGGTCAGAATGAATGATTACATTTAGAAAGAAAGTCATTCAGAGTTCAAAGTGTCAGTTATAATACAAAATTAAGGAACTGGTGGTCTGCAGTTAATAGACTTACCGGTGAACAGGTATTTGGCCCACTGCATTTAGGTCGACACTTGCCCAAAGAACAGACCTCCCCACAAGAGCAGCCATTATTACCAGAGCAACTCTTTGTGCAATAACCAGCTTCATCACATTCACAATCTGGTGCACCTGTATCACATTTCATAGATGGCTTGGAACAAGTAACAAGGGGATTGCCGAGGTAGTTTGGTGGGCAACTACACTGAACACCATGGTTCACTACACGGCAAGTAGCACAAATACCACAAACTGAGTCACTTTCACATGGATCTGAAAACATAATAAGCAAGGGAAAATGCATTAATATAGTCCTATGTAAGCTAAATTACATAGACAACAACTACTTTCTAAAACTTAACAGAGCAAAAGTCAATAATACATATACAAATAACATAAAATAAACATAACATAAACCATCAAGGTAAAATATTCTAATTCCTAGTAGCAGAATGTACCCAACAATTTGTCTTCAGCCAGGAAGGAGAGGAACTGTGTCACTTGTGCTACAGGTTACAGACTGACCCCAAGCCAATGCAGTCATTCATTCTTTATATGTAATATGTATTAGGAAGGGGGGAGGCTATCAATTATTAAGGGTGCTAATATCCAACAAATATACCTGTATCATATGGTTTGATCTCACTGAGACAGTTTAGCATAAATACAATAATGAAGTACTATTCCCTGAAAGCCCCAAGCCAGCTTTTAATAATTCTTTTACAAACATGTCGTCAGTACATTCTAGGTAAAGTGAATTGCAATCATTTGAGACAAACATCTATCATGTACAGAAGAAGTATGATACTACGATTTTAGAAGTCCATTATCAATTTATTTTCAAATAACTATAGGAGAGATCCGTAAGTTATTTTTCCTACATACTGGTACCTATTTTGATATTTATATTTATTACAAATTCTGAGATCCTCCTCATTCTTTTAAAATACTGAATGGTTACAGGTTTCAGAAAATAGTTCAATCAGCCTCATACAGTGTAGGTAACATAATTTACGTTAAAAAGGCATGTAGCCTAAATGTAATTTGTGAGGTTAGACATGGGTAAAGAGCCTAGAAACATAGCGCAATCAATCTCGGTGGTTCCCAAATTAGGAGGGAGGCGGAGCGTGAAAGATTTACAAGGGGTAGCAAAGAAGTGATTCAGAAGGAAAAAGAAACATACGACCTAATAAACAGAGAAATTAATATCCGTAATTAATTTAGCTCCATGTTAATTTGCTAGCTCTCTAGGGGTAGCATATCTGCCTCTCACCCAGAGGCCCCGGGTTCAATTCCCAGCCAAGTCATAGATTTTTACCAACCTGAAGGTTGGTTCGAGTTCCACTCAGCCTACACAATTACAATTGAGGAGCTATCTGACACGTGCATATTCAAGTTTGCTTCTAACAAGATAACTGAATAAAATGTTTAAAGTTCTTGAGAATTTCTAATAAAAAATCCTTATTGCTTATATTCACCATTTGTAATTTTATGAATATGGCTGTTATTTGAATTTGGTATAACACCAAAATTGTTTATTAATTACACCTCTGCAAAAGCTCATCATTTAAACTATAGTTCTGCACAAAATCACTCTTATTGTGAGAAAATGTGATCACAAAACACTTTTTAATATTGCAAAACGTCAGTTTGCAACATACCATCTGTAACAATTATTCAAATCAGTTTGCAATTACAAAGCATCATCATCATCATCATCATCATCATACCCAGTAACTATTTTATATATATTCAGGTCATCAGCATTTTTTAAATATTTTAACACTTTTGGTAAGTCATTTGTAAATAATAGAAAGAACACCACACCAAGGTTTGAGCTCTGAGGGACTCCAGAAATAACTTTATACTGGAATGAAGTATTTTTTGTCATCATCATCATCATCATCATCATCATCATCATCAATGTCCCACTCCAGTCGGCCGGGTGTGGTTAACAAGCCTCCTCCACTCCTTTGTGTCATTCCACCTTTCCTGATCCATCACTTCTGCCACATCCAATCAAGCTTCTCTAATGTCCTTCCAAATCTGATCCATCCACCTTCTTCTCAGTCTGCCAACTGGTCTCTTTCCCTTAACTTCTCTTTCTAATTCCATTCTTGCTACCCATTCCTTTCCCATTCTTTTTACATGTCCCAACCAACTCAGAATTCCATTCTTGCTACCCATTCCTTTCCCATTCTTTTTACATGTCCCAACCAACTCAGTCTTGATTTCTGTATCTTCTGTACTAACTGTTCTATATTTAGCTCTTCTCTGATTTTAATATTTTGAATTCTATCTCTTCTTGTCTTTTTAACCAATGTTCTTAAAAATTTCATTTCTACTGCTTGGATCTTACTATCTTGTCTCTTATTAGTTACCAGCGTTTCTAGTCCATATCTTACAATTGGTATGAAATACTGTTTATATAATGCTAATTTCGTTCTCTTAGGTACTTTGTCATCCCATAAAAGCTCTCTGACTTGATGGTAAAATGTTGTACCTTTACTTAGTCTGTTATTAATTTCAGGGTTGATTTCATTACTTCCATTAATAAGTTAAAAATGATTTTATTTCACTCAATAGATAGGGGGTAATTCATTTCAAACTCAGAAGACAAACCAATAGTTTACTCCAAAGAACACCACGATCAAACTTATTAAAAGCTTTTGCAAAGTCAGTGGTGGTGGTGGTGGTGGTGGTGGTGGTGGTGGTGGTGGTGGTGGTGGTGTGGTAATATCATTTTAAGATTTTATTTATATTTTAAAATTTTACCCAGCCACCTCGTTGCATACTACCAGACTAAACATCAAGTACCACTGATGGTATGCATACCACCAGTTGAAAAGTGCTGATTTATGCTAGCATTTAGCAGAATAGAATCCACAGAACAGTACATTGTTAATTAAATTCTAGTATATATTAGTTCTAACAGAAGTCAAGCTATAACACAGAAATGATGAACACTATAAGCAATTTTGTATTGTATTCTGTATGCTACATTGCCTTGTGGTTGCTAATACTTTAGCTGTAACAGCTTAAAGAGAATTACATGGGGGTTTCTTCCAGCAAAATCCTAAAATTTCTGAATTTGACCGCAGTCACAATTACCGATTACGAGGGTTGTACTGTATTTTCATCATTTGTCCTTGTCTCTTGTTTCTATTGCTCCCTCTTCCCATACCAACCTGTCATTGCGTTCATCCTAATATTTTGTTCAATCTTTTTACATACGAATTTTTCCAAGCAGACATTTTACAAAGGCTCTATAAAATGTACTTGCTTCATCATACAGTGAAACACTAATGAGTCTTATTTAAAACTTTAAAACTTGACTGTGTATGGAAGCTATTAAAAGAAAATCTCACTCCTGTTTAAAAATTATAAAACATCTTTTCCTCCCAGATAATAATTATAATCAGTTTGCACATTGGATGATTAAGGTTTCATCTCACAGTCTTACACTGCTGACTTCTTGGTATGCTAGAATATTCGATCAATTATCAGTACATAAATCATTACTTACTTCTGCATTGGTTGTTGATGCAAGCTTCATTATCTTGACATACTGTGTCACTGCGGCAGCCTACATCACACAAGCGATTCTCGCATATTTGTCTTGGACCACATGTAGAATCACTGTTGCAGACTGTCTTGCATAATCCTTTATCACAGCGTTCATCTGATAGACAGTTCTGGTCACTGGAAAGAAATTCATAAAAATTGTTCAATTGATATCAAGGTCAATTTAACTAGTTAATTAATTGCACTCAAAACAGAGGAGGTGTGCTGCAGATTGGAATTGTGAACTTCAGCCATGTTATTAATTTCATACAGATACATAACATTTAAGGAATTTTTAGAAAATATATGTTTTTGAAAATTTCTCTCTCTTCATTTCTGGCCAAATTACTCTGAAGAATTAAAGTAAATATTGAACATATTATGAGATATTGTGAAGGTACAGCTCCTTGGATGAATGGTGATCACCATGGCCTTTGGCTTCAATTTCTGGCTGTTTTTAAAGTAGTTAAAAATAACGAAAGATTGTAAAAGTAGGAATATTAGACAGTACCATATGGTTGATAACTCAAGCACAGGAGAATTTAAAAAAAAAAGTAATTATGATCGGCAGAGAAAGGTAAATAAAAATGTACACAGCCTATGGGATGGGATAAAAATAATCGTTCAGGAGTCTGAAAACAAGTATGTATATTTAAAGGTTCTAAAGAATGCATTACAACAGAGAAATAAAGAGATTAAGAAGGAGTGCAGGTTGGAAAGAAAAAGAGTTTGCAATGGTTGTGGAAGTAAGAAGAAATTAAAATCTTTCCAGGAAATTGAATTTGCCAAAGAAGTCAGCTAAGGTTAACATGATGGCAAACATACTTGTCAGTCGTACAAATTTTAGTGAAAAATGGAAGGGTATGTATACGTACTTTAAGGCAGAAACAGGTTCCAGAAAGGACATTCCAAGAACCACTCATGAACAAGAGGAGCGTATTTATGAGGATTTACAGAAGGCATAAATATTAAGTGAGCAGTGTGTAAGGATAGCTGGATATAAGGATAATGTCCTGGTAGAGGTGGTGACTAATACGAGTTTAAATACTGAAATTTACCTATGATAACAAATATATTTTTTAAAGGATACAAAATACAAAAGATCAAAACTAGAAAATACAATGGGTTGGGATATAATACTGTATCTGAAGTACTTATGTGATTACTGTTTGCATAAAGGAGCTTATCAAATGAATGGGAAGTTTCTATTGTAACCCCAGCAGAAAAGGGTGATAAACATGAAGTGAATAATTACAGACCAGTCAGTAAGCTCCGAGAATGCATTCTTCTCTAATTACATTAGACATGTTTGCATAATTACTAACTGGTTTGATGAAAAGCAGATCGGGTTTCAGAAAGGTTACTCCGCTGAGGCTCAACATGTAGGATTCTTGTAAGGTATAGCAGATATTTTATATTCAAGAAGTCAAATGGACTGTATCGCTATTGACTTATCCAAGGCTTTTGATAGGGTAGATCATGGGAGATTACAAATGAAAATGAGGGCTACTGGACTAAACAAAAGAATGAGTGAATGGGTGGGTGGCTAAATTTCTAGAAAACAAAACTCAGAGAATTAGAGTAGATGAAGAATTATCTAATCCTGTAATGGATTAAGAGTGGTATTTCTGTAACACAGTATTACTGGACCCTTATGTTTTCTGATAATATATAAATAATGTGAGTAAAGAACTAGTATCACAGATAAGGCTTTTTTCAGATGATGCTATAAAGTACAGAGTATTAATTAAGTACAGGATTGTGACTGACTGCAAAAAGGATCTCAACAATGTTGTGACATGGAAAGCAGACAATGGTACGATGGTAAACAGGGCAAAACGTCGGGTTGTTAATTTCACCAAAAGGAAAAGTCCTCTCAGTTTTAATTGCTGTGTTGATGGGGTGAAAGCAACTCATAGGAATCACTGTAAGTACCTAGGTGTTAACAGAAAAAAGATCTTCATTGGGGTATTCACATTAAATATTATATAACACATTTAATGCAGAACAAAATTCTGTACCATGACTAATCAAGGGTTAACATGGATAATAATAATAATAATAATAATAATAATAATAATAATAATAATAATAATAATAATAATAATATACCTGAAGCAATGTAAAATATCCATAAAACGTTTGTTACAATCAACTGAAATTTAGAAAAATCTCAGCCTTCATTGATAACCATTCAAACACACTGACCACTAAATTTGCATTCACTAAGATATCTGAAAAATTTGATTGGGTAAGAAATTAAGATTTAAAGTGAACCAAACAATAACTCTCAAAGCATGGCAAAATGTTACAAAAAATCTTGTAAGTATATACAGTTTATTGAACAAGCACCCCAATTTTTCAATATTTCTGTGTTTATTTTTAAGAATCTTCCTATATTGGATACTATTCAAAATGTTTACATACGAGGATAAATGAGAACTTACGTTTTACAGGTTGTATGGCACATGCCGAAATAACATGACTGGGATGCAGGGCAATCATCCTGTGTTTCACATTCAGAGGTTGGCTGACGACAGCTTATAGTGGCATCTCCCACCAAAGGCTCAGGGCAAGTACATAGTTTCTGATGATCAACCATGGAGCACTGAGCATTTGTTCCACATGTAGTTGGAGACTCGCACAGATCTACAGAGAGAAGATTGAGTATACAGTTTCCACATTGCCAGATTGTTTGAATTTATGCTACCCATACAGAAAATTTTGAGATATATTGAAAAATTTAAACTACAGTTACAATGTATACACCTTAATATGGGGGAGGAAAATCCTTTATTTGGTTTGAAAAGTAAATATTCAGGTTGCAGGAACTGCCCAGATATCCCTTTACCATTTACTTTTGAATTTCATTCATATGAATATTTGCAATCTGAAAAATTATTTATCTTGATATTTTATTTTAAAATAAATATATGTGCCATGTTGAGTGCATTATTATAAAGGTCATTTAGTGAGTTTTTGGGACACACTGTAGTCACACGCAAGAGCATCCCGCTTCATACATCCAGTTACACCATAATGATATGTTTCAAGAAATTCATCAAGAACAATGATCCCAGTGGAAATATGGAGATTTTAAAAGGATTGGTTCATAGAAATCAACACGGTAAATCCTGCATTATAACTGACTCTGTAAGTCTGCTGATTGTTTCCTGTTTCCTCACGCATACGTGCTTCCCACTGGGTACACATCGTAGCATTGTATCAATACCACATGGGTCTCTCATAGATCGGACGTGTTGCCTGGTGTTCTCCCTTTTTACAGGGAGCTCCAGCCCTGTATCTGGGTAAGCACTCTTTGCTTTTCAGTTTAATGATTTAACTTAATTTAATAATTCTTATAAAAAGTTTTTTTTTACTAGAATTTCATGAATGGAGCAATGTCACACTACTTGCATCCTCATTTTGATAGCAGCAGACCAATTTCATAACCCCTTTTGCAACTGAAATATGATATTTCCATTTGGCTTGACCTTTGTAAAATTCTGTGTCAATTTAAGATGTATATCCATGTAGCAAAATGTTTTCATTTGCAAACGTGATACATTTTGCCTTTCAAACTTTCAATAAGTCAAGCTATCTTTTAAACTAGTAATTTAAAATTTATGCCTTTTGTAGCTTAAAATCATAGAAAGGGATTAGCCCAATGCTTAATTCAAAGAGAAATCTTCACTAGGATTTATTGAGTATGTTACCCTGATATATTAAGTGCCTTCAGTACAAGATGCCACGTGATTTACCCTGCAGAGTGGATCATTTTTTTTTTTTTTTTAATCTACACCTTTCAGGCTATTGTATACATTTCTGATATATGAATGTTTTAAAGTTATGAAGCAATAGTGTATATTATTTGTATTTCTCTGTTTTATTCATGTTTTTTCAATTTATATTTGTATACTGAATGCTAACTGTCATCTTTCTTTAATTTTGAAGTTTTTACAGTTATTACCGTCTTTACGCAAATAATCCCCGTCACCGAATAATCCCCGCAACCTTAGTTTAGGAAGGCTCATTTTTTTTTTTAATGCGAACCCTGATGCAAATAAAACCCGAACCCCAAATTTCGTGCGTCAAATTAAAAACATTATATGCGGGGATTATTCGCGTAAATATGGTACCTCTTATACGAGATCTAAAACCATAAAAGTTTATATCCCCCCCTCTGTTAAGCCCTTCCACCTCCACATCCTTTCTTTTGGCATGATTTGGACTTTGATTTTGAAATGAAGTAGAATTCCCTGTTTAAATTTAAATGTATACACAGTATTTGTATACCAAAAGTTACCAATATGTTTGACGTGAAATCCTAGTAGCTATCTTCTCAACTGTAAAAAAATCAAGCCGCGCAGTATCAGACCTCAGAGAAATAAGCCCAAGATTACATGCCTCCTCTCAAACTTCTAACCATGCTACTCTGGAGAACACCATTCAGCAAATGATAATATAAGAATTTTAGATCGTCGCCATAAGACATATCTGTGTCGGTGCGACATAAAGCAAAAAATTTTAGAATAAGTTTATCTTTCATACTAACCTACACATTTATTGTTGACACAAGCCCGATTTGATGGGCAGCCAGAATCACTGCGGCAACCAGTCACACAGACAAGACCTTCACACATTTCACCACTGCGACAGTCATCATCGCGGCGACACAGGGGTTTGCAAACACCAGTTGTTAAGTCACATCGTTCATTTCCAAGGCAATCACCATCTGAAGAACACACAGGTCTGCAAGCCTCATCAAGACACGTAGAACCAGCTGGACATGCCTTGTTTTCTGTGCAGGGTAGAGCAGGTGCGCGGACACAAGCAATTTTGGCAGTGGGGTTGGGTACAAAGCCTGTACGGCAAGAACAGCTAGCCCGCTGGTTGGAAGCTGTACATATGGCATTTGGTCCACAAGGTGAACCGCTACAAGGATCTATGCAGCGACTATCACGGCAACTTTCACTGGCAGAGCAATCCTCATCAGACTTACAGCCAAATATGCACATATTTTTCAAGCAAATGTGTCCCAGGAAACAGTCATTATGAACACGACATGTCACTGGAACAGACAAAAAATAAAAAAATAAAGAGGAAGGAGAAGCAAATTATTTCAATTGTTCACATCATAAATAACTATTAGGCAATATCATTTTGTAAGAAGTTTTTTTTTGTAACAAGGAATCATTTACAGTAAATTACAGAATTGTCATATTAAGGTTCAGTAGACCTCAATGGAAAAAGATTGAAATATGCCAAATTCATGGTGTTAAGCTAAGAGGACATTTTACACAGAATCTTGGTACTACTGACAATTTGGAAACATCTCACACAGAGAAATCAGCTAACAGGGATATAGAACATTATCCCTTCCCTCACCCAGCCCAGCTAATAAGTATTGAAATTATGTATGGTTGTGCAAACAACTGTTAATTGCACAGCACACAAACTAATTCAGAATTAAACAACCCTGTTAGTGACACTGATAATTCAGAAATTCAAAATTTGTATATACCTGCTGAGCTAATCTATTGAACTGAGTGTGCCAAAAGAAATAGGGTTTTGTTCTTTATTTTAAGACTTCGATACTCTGTTGAGCTCTTGTCAATGTAAACATGAACTATCAGAAAGCATCATAAAAAACAAGTACCGGTAGTTAAATAATACTTATTCATCCCTATTATGAAGTGCAGATCTTCGTCAAGACTATGAAAAGGCATGTTTGTGTGCAAGAATATAGCGTTTATCTGCTAGCGTTATTCCTGTAGATAGTTCATTAATATCTGTTTTATTTTATTTATGACAAATATGATAAATGCCATTGCAACATATTAAAAATTATATTTTTCTTAACTTTCCTTCATGTTTTCGATGATGATAATGATGATGATGATTGTTTAAACGGGCCTAACATCTAGGTCATCGGCTCAATTCATGTTTTCAGAATTGCATATATGTATATATAATGGTGAAGAAAGCCAGGGTAAAGTGATAAAATATTTAATATAACCTACTATATTTCCTTCCTTCCTTCCTTCCTGTACTTCAGAGATTTATTTTTTTTTCACCTACTAAGTGGGTGGCCAATATCTCTTTTCTTCTATGGTTTGTACAGTAAAAAGCACATGTTCGGACCAGTTCTCTTGCAAGTGTTCTATCTTATTTACAAGTTGAAATACATGTACCTAGTATCTTATACCAGTGTTTCTCACCTGGTCTCAGAGAGAATGGCCAGCTACCAATCGCAAAAACTTCATTTCTGCAGACTCAAGTCTCTGCCTATCTTTTGTCTTAAAAGTCCAGTTTTTAGTTCATTATCTCAGAACAGTAATTGTCATTGTTTACAAAATGTATGCAGAATATCTTGGCTTAGTTTATTTTGTAATGTTTACCTTTTTATATCCATTTAATTTTTTCAATTTTACATCAATATCTATTTCCAGTAAACAGAAAATACTACACCCCAAATAATTAAAAGTTTAAAATCTGCTCTTCAATTACTTTGTTATAAATAATTCTCTTCAACTTGCAGAGTTAATTTTCTTCAAAGTCCATTGCTTTAATTTAACATCTTATTTTAAAATTAAATCAGCCTCTTTACACTGCTAAACTCATTTACTGAATGAGTTGACTCTGCAGTTAGAGGCGCACAGCTGTGAGCTTCCATTTGGGAGATAGTGGGTTTAAACCCCACTGTCGGCAGCCCTGAAGGTGGTTTTTAGTGGTTTTCCCATTTTCACACCAGGCAAATGTTGGGGCTGTATCTTAATTAAGGCCATGACTGCTTCCTTCCCACTCCTAGCCCTTTCCTATCCCATCATTGCCAAAAGACCTATCTGTGTTCTTGTGATGTAAAGAAATATGTATTTTTTTTAAATTACAGCTTTCTGTAGTTTGTCTTTGGATTCTGTTAAAATTATTTGACAATCAGCAAACAAAATGGTATCTAGCTGGATGTTATAGATTATAAAATACTCTCGTATCTGATCTACCATAACAAGACACTTACATCGATATAGATATTGAAAAGTGCTGATGATTAAGGACAACCTTGACTTCCATCTTGATTTACGGAATTCTCTCCCATTTTGTTGCTAGAGTCAACAAAGATTTCAATATTCATTAAATTTTCAGAAAGGCGCTAACTTCTCATGATATTCCATAACTTGCTTCTCATACGCTTAATGATATATACATTTTTTTCAGCTTATCCCAGTTATTTCTTGGATCGCTGGAACCACCCCGGCTCATTTTAGTTTTGGCTGCCAGTTTAAGGCTGGATGCCCATCCTGATGCTATGTGATTCTTGAGATAAAAATCTCAAAACAGGATCAACCGGAATTTGAACCTAAGCCTCCCAGGTGGGAAGCCAGCAGCTAAGTCACTGAGCTAATAATGGCCCCCAAATGCTTATATACACACATTTCATAATTTAAAGATCATTTCAATCAAACAATAATTATCCAGATATACTGATAAAATTCAGGTTAACTATCATTTAATTTGGTCAGAATTTTCCTGGTAATAAAGATCAGTTTATAAAGATGATCGTTACCTGGTTAGATAATAATTCATCAAGATTTGCAAAAGAATGCTAACAAACTAATTCATGCTCAGCAACATCTTTATGAGAAATATGCACGTATTTGAAAAATTGCTATACCTACTGAAATAGTCTCTGAAGAGTCCTCATGTATTAAGGGCTAAAAAACTGATACAATGACCCCATTTCTAATAATACATTATATTTATACATAACGACAACTTGTAATAACAGTTAAGAAGTTTAACATTTACATTCCTTCGACCAACTACGATTGGTTTCCAAGAATTCCAGGAATAGTTCAATCATTTATAATAGAAGTAAATATGAATTTTTTTATACCTCAGATGTTTTGAACTAAGGTCATTAGCTATATATTATTCATATATTTATACATAGACTTCTTTAGAGGTACTAAGTAGGTACTTCTTTTATATGAGAATAAATTACTTACATATGCAGTTGCCTCGCAGGCACTTTTCATTCAAAGCACAATCATTATCCGCTTGACATACAGGAAGACACATACTATCTCGACAGGTGCTGCCTTCCAAACAGTCAGTACTATGCTCACAGGACACAGGAACTGCAACAAAGGAGCATCCTACTTGAAGAACAATATAAGGAAAGAATGTATGGTGTTGGAGTCATAATTCTACTCAACTATGTTAGGGGGCAATATCATTCCAAATATCCATAAGTTGTAAAAGTACAGTCAATGAATTTTACAATCTCTTCCACAGACCTTCTATAGGTCTAACATTTACTAACAAAACAGTCACTTCATACAGCAAAACACCACAAGTGTGTAGGCAATAGTGTCGTGCATTGTTCGAACTTGAGACGGGTAACCAAGACAGAACATCATGTGCCTTACTGCATATTGGAACCAATATCACGCATGAGTGGAGCGTGTAAGCTAAAATGCCTGAGTCTGCTCCAATTTGTTCGACAGGGCATGTTCAAAGCGAAGCTTGCTGACTAGGAAGGATGGCCTTGTTTGCTTTACTGACGTTGCAAGCAATGTGGTTTTTCCAGATACAGGGAATCCCTTGTTTACATAGAGCAAAGCCCGGGAATTAGGAGGTATAAAAGGGCGAAGGAATGGTTGAGTTGCCCGTTAGTTTTTAGCAGAAGTTCACCATGCCACGTGAATCGACGGACAGCGTTATGGCTAAAATTCAAAGCAGTGAATATAAACTAATCAAGAGAGATGGGCTCAGTTATGTTTGAAAGAAGTTCCTGCTTGTGGTCATTGCAGATAGTCAGCAGACAGGGTATGTTTCCTGTGAAATGTGCAATGCACTGTTAACATATAAATCCAGTACAACTCATTTAAAAAAACAAGTTTGCAAATTTAATGCTGGCTTTTCTCGCCAAGTATTGCCCGGCACTACAAAGCAAACCATAACTAGCGCGTGTTTTCATGTGTGCCAAAGATTTCCGACCGTTTAACACTGCTGCCGGAGAAGGCTTTAAAGAATTAGGGCAAGAACTGATTAATATCGGTGCTAATTTTGGAAAAGTAGATATTGTTGATGTGTTACTGCATCCTTCCACCATCAGTAGAAACGTCCAAACAAGGGAAGATGAAATACGAAGCGAAATAATGCCGCTGATTATTTCTGCTACGCACGACAAATGTTGCTCAGCTACTGTTGATATGTGGACTAACCAATACAACCAAACCCATTATCTGACGCTGACTACGCAGCATATAGACAGAGAGTGGAAGCTGATCAGTAATGTGCTTTTTACTACAAAATTTCCAAATACAAAGAAAACAAATGCAAGTGTAATTGAGAAAGTTCATGAAAGAATGTCCGAGTTAAACATTCCTCAGTGTGATTATGAAGACATGTTTTTTTTAACAGATCAGGGTTCAAACATAAAGAAAGCTTTCGAAGAACATAGACGTCTGCCTTGTGCTACTCACTGCATGAATACAGCACTTGGCGCACGTATTCGATGAAACGAGATTTCTTGTGGAAGATGCTCCAGTATCTGCAAACACAATAAACGCTGCAAGGGCAGTAGTGAGGGAAAAAAAAAAAAGAAATGCGGTCTTGCTGCCCAGCTTCAAACGACGGTACAGCAAGAAGTAATGATAAGGTGGAATAGTCTCTATACAATGTTGCACTCAGTTTTTAAACAGTATGATCAAATTGTTGCGCTGTTGCAAAATCATAATGCCTTCCTAAAGTTAGATGGCTTCAGTTATGAGGTTGCAGAAAAGATGGTAGCTTTCCTTAAACCATTCAAAGAAGCAACCGATGATCTGGAACATGACACAGCACCAACAATTCACTTAGTACTCTTGTGGTTCCATAAACTGAGGCAGCACTGCTCAGTCATAATGATTTAGTTATTCATTTTCTGTCACTTAAGTAATATGCATACAGCCATTACATTAATATTATGTTGAACCTTGATTTTGCTTTCAGGAAATCCGTAAAATAAAAATCAGAGCTCACAAGCTATTAAGTGAAAAGGTACAGGTCTCAACTGTACACAAAATATCCACATTTCTATGGCCTCCGTTTCGCCACCTGAAAATGTTAGAAGATGAAAGGAAGAACATAATGGATGAAGTAAGGCATATCTGTATAACATCTGATATATCAGGTTCGTAATATAATTTGCTGTATTTAATTACTTAAGTGATTGTATTATAATGTCCATCAAACATCTCGTTAAGTGTCTTTATTTCTAATTTTATAGTTCTCTCTCTCTATAGATCCTTCACCTCGCACTGTACATACATCGACCAGCCTACGAGAGCCTCCGAAGAAAAAGAACAAATTCAGTGAATGGATAAGCGACAGCTCTGCTGCTGGCGACGAAGTAGGGATGTACTGCAATATGAATGCTGGTGAAGATGATGACGACCTACTGCGATGGTGGAAGGAACACAAAACCAGTCTGCCTACTCTGTCAATAATTGCCCCACGTACATTGTGCATCCCAGCAACCAGTGCAAGTAGCGAAAGAAACTTTAGTAAAGCTGGAATGCTTTTAACGAGTCGTAGGAGTCAACTAGACCCAGACCAAATCAATGACTTGTTATTAATTCATAACAATCAGAAGAATAAGTAATTAGTTTGCAATTAATTCCCAGTTCGGAGCTAGAGTTTGTGCACTAGCCATAGAATATCTTGAACAAAGAGGACTTTTTAAATTACTTTTGAGGTTTATATTTAACTTTATGTGTTAACTTGAACAGTTGATATAAAATGTCTTTGGTATAGTTAGTAGTGAAATATATACCTTATGCATTAATAATGTGTATTTAGTTTTCATATAAAAGCAGTAAAGTATGGTAGCCAGGAGGAATACACGTGGCAGTACGTGAAATTCATTAACCATTTCTCTGATAGGAGCAATATTTGCTACATTATTTTCCAGTATTGCTTACCTATATATACGAAGCCGCCCAGTTCAGTATAATTGTAGAATCACAGTCTAAAAATACGAGTTTATCTATTGACAGTTACATGCCCAGTCGTAAGTCCACCATTGAGGCAAAAGCGAATGTTTCGATAGATAAAGGTGCGCGAGACAAACAGCAGAGTATGGCTAAACAAGAACGAGGGGGAGCGAGCACTTCTACCTGTGCCTGAGAAGCGCGAGAAGGAGCGAGTATGAAGGGGCAAGTTGCCCAGATAAGAATATGGCAAGACAATTTTACAAAACTAGGACCATAATACAAGAACCTGAGTATGAGAATGATAATGGCAAAATTTGTATAACAAACACTCTAGGTGAAACCTCTCCTAGACAAATAATGCACACTGTGTTCATGAAGATAACAGACAAAAATATTACTAGAATAGAAAATCTCACATGGGCATTTACCAGTAGTTTTGGGTTCTTTATGATGAGCTCATTACAGTCTTCATTAATGCTTAACTGTCCATTAATTAAGAAAAAATGTATTTGCTATTTACACATTAATACTGGCATCTCAGTTGAAAGTCTCTAATGAACAAAACTGAACGGTGCCAAATAAATGTTAAATACCCAAAAGCCATTAAATTCCATTTCCTTGTAGCAAGAATTTGAAAATTTCCACCTGAATATTGTACGTTCACTGAACTGAACTAAAGAAATTTGCCTGATTTTCTTCCTCAGATGTGTTAAGCCCCTTAAAACAAGTGCCATCATAATAATCATCCTTGGATGTCAATTACTGCATAGTAATATTGTAAACAAAGCATAATTCTAGCTGTTAGCTCCACATTTAAAATGTACAGTATAATATAAATGAAAGGTCTACGGAGAAAATTATATAAGTCACGTTTTCTTAGGAAAAAAATTAGATGTTGAACCTTAAAGGCACTTAAATACAGCAAGTGAAAATCAATTGAATTTTATGCTGATCAACAAAAATATTTAGGGATATTCCAATGATATGAAACTGTTTGAGTATTATATATTGTTTTTCACAATGTCCATATAAACATATTGTAAGTACACTCCATGAAATGAAAAAACAATCAATGTTTACACTGTTTGGAAATAAGTGCATAGTGAAATGTATTGAAACCGAACAAAGCATTTAAACTTCACTGCTCACATAACTTCTCAATTTGGTGGTGGAATAGCTTCATCTCTTCATTATCATTCACTGAAGGACTCTGTGGTAAGAACTGTAGAACTCCTGGGCAACTTCATTGCAGAATTTAACAGTATAACCTACTGGATGAGTCTTTGCCATTTACATGTGAGCGTGCTAGAGGTGCTGATGCTAGCACATCAAGAGGACTAGCGGGGAGAGAGGAACACACCAGAGGACTAGCAGGGAGAGTTGTACACTCTGTATTGAAGTATTATTGACACCAAGCAGACATTCATCAACGTACAGTTCAGTATAATAAGAAGCCTTTTATTTTAAAGTAAATGAGACTAATTTAAATAAAATTAAATGGCTTGTACATACATTTTACAATAATTCATTACTGAGTGGCATCTGAAGTTCAACTTGTAATTTCATCACCCATATCAGTTGTCTCTCCTGCATTATTGGTTGAGCTACCATCCGATTCCCTAGCTGTACTGATATTGGGTTCCTGGTCACTGTCTTCATCACTACTTTTCCAACCAATATTTATCACTATTCTCTCTATCTGCCGTTCCATTAATGCATCACGGTGCCAGTATTCTTTCTCATTATCATTAACATTTGCACACTCTTTCATCCAATCTTCTTTGATCTCTTCTCGCATGCAGGAGCGTGTTACTTCTTTCAAACCAACAGTAAGAGATTCTAGACAGCCGCAAATAATAAGTTACAATCGATTGGATTTAGGTCAGGTCACAGTGATGGGGAGGTAATCTCAGAACAGTAAAACTATTGTATTTCAAAATCCTGTCTACTGTGTACTTGCTTTTGCAAGTTCCACCAACTCACTCTTGGTCATGTCATCAGTCACAGCAATTTTCTTGTCCTTCAACTATGACACAAAATTTATTGTATTTGCGAGCAGTACGTGTGGGAGATTTGTTTTACTCAACAATATAATACCGTGCATTGTCAAGGACTACAATGCAGCCAGTTGGAATGTTTGGGACGAGTTGTTCCTCCAGTATAATTTGTACTGTTTATTTCATCATGGTAATCCTGTGATTGCAATTTCTAATCATACATCAACTTTGCAACTTTAATGAACGCCATTTCACCATCCGCACAAACCACAGTAGCTACCAGCACTTCTTTACCGTGTAGTGGGTATGAATCCATATCTCATCTGTGTACATGACAGACTTTTCAGGTCCATATTCATTCTTTCAATAAATGGAGAAATGTTGCACATTGTGCAACAATATCGCTATGCTCCACCAATATATCTCACATTTTTACACCTTTTATATTTAAACCCTATACTTTTTATAAGTCTCCAGAAAGTGTGTTTCCCTCCAGTAAACTGTATTTTTTCTTCTGACAGCATTAAGAAATTTATGTAAAGTTGGGATATCTTTAAACTTAAAAAGAAAATTCCAGAAATGTTCAGTGCACAACACTCTTACCGAGTTGGTCAAGCTCTGTTTTCTTCCGATGATGACGACCAAAGTTCCATGTTCTGCAGCATTCTTTCTTTACACTGACTAATAATATAATGCAGTCCTTTCACTTCTACCGGTAGCTTTAGCAGTCAGTTCCATGGCTTTCTCAGAGCAATTATGAGACCTCACCTCTTTTCCTCTTTATAAAACTGTAGAACATTATTTTGTCACGGTAATACTGTGATTGCAACTTTGAATCGTAAATCAACCCGGCAACTTGAATGAAACCCATTTCACCATCCGCACGAGTCACTGTAATTCTTTGTCCTGCACTTTGGTTCAGCATAACCTCTTGAACGTCTTTGTACTGCTGGCACATTCCTGCTCCAACATCAGAGCATACTGCATGATTTCTTCAAGGACGTCTGTATTCTACGTATCAGATTCTGTACAATTTCCTTAAATATTGTACAACCTCTCTAATATGGGATAGCAACACTGCATTCCAGTTTAGTGCTAGTGGCACAATGATACATGTGATACCTACTGCTCCAATCTTGCTGTCAAAAACTCGTGCAGATCCTGAAATGTTCACCTTACAACTGGAATGAGATTTTCATACTAGTGCTGAGGTTTATCGTGTTTCTGGAAAATCTCCAATCCACGTTTGTTAAGTCTGATGTCCAATCATATAAAAACTCTTGTTGAGCCTGGACCACAGTAAATGGGGATGGTTTACTTCTTACACATCTTATAACTTAATTCCATTAATCTATAATCTCCTTATGGCTCTTCCATTTTATTAGACCCAAGCTTTTGCCACATTCCTGATAATTGTGACTTCTCATCAGAAATGTTACCTGGATTTCCTCAAATATCTTTTCTTCATGAATCAACCAATGTAGGAAGTAGAAAACATAATAGTTTTTATTCTGACCACTGTAAGAATTGCAGATTAAGTGGAGCATGGTTATTGTTTCTGTTAGCAATATTTCAATGAAATTATATGAGAATGATATTACATCATCAGCTCCCTTTTCAGCAATAGTCTTGTTGTAGGCATAAAATATACACTGTACATGGTGACAGGTAATCACATGAAATGGGGCAGGCCCTCTCCCCCAACACTCGCACGTTATAATGAGTGATTTGCGTGCCTGCTGCCATTTCTTAATGGATGCAGTATTTTACCACCTGTCTCTTGGTACAGGCCAGAGCAAAATGTAGCTTCCACCAATGTCCCAGTCTTATTTATGGCTGTGTCACCATGGAAACTGCTGAAATGTGTGGGGCTGAGTAATGACATTTGTAGCACAATTTGTGTGTCTGGATGTTATGACAGGTATTAGGCCTACCCATGGCGCTGACCATGCTGCAATAGCACTTTCTGGCCTAGTGAGGAAAGCAATGGCAAACTACCTTGTTCCATATCTTGCCTATTATGCCTCTTTTTACCTTTGCCATTGGTTTTTGTGGCTTCCCTATAACAGCATAACTTTTTGTGGTCCAATTTGGGGATCCAGTCAGCCTCAGGGTTGATGACCAAACAGACAGACCGATTTGCTTTGCCATTTGTTTCATGCCATACTGCCTCATGGTGACAATGGGACAGGACAAGGCTAACACTGGAAAGGAAGCCACCATGGCCTTAATTAAGGTATAGCCCCAGCATTAGCCTGGTGTGAAATCAGGAAACCATGGAAAACCATATTCAGGGTTGCCAACAGTAAGGTTTGAATCCACTATATCCTGAATGCAAGATCACAGCTATGTGATCCAAACCGCATAGCCAACTAGCTCAGTCATATACAGGAAGTGATATCACAATCTATTTTCTATTACATCCCTGCCTGGTCTATGTCTTGATGATAGCAATACAATTATTAAACCACACAAATGACCATCTTGATCAGATTTGGAAGCCATGAAGTTAAAACTTTCAATCAAATAATTTCTTTCTGTTATAGTTATGTTTTCAAAACATTTAAATTTAAATTTCTATGTTTTAGGGTTCTTTGTTCAATGGAGGGATGCAGGTCCCTTTAAGCCCTTCATGCCACCTCCATACGTCATATAGACCTCCTTTTCTTCACATGCTGCTGACCTCCATGCATGGTATAGACCCCTGTAGGCCTAACTTCATCTCATTATAGCTTGTAAGGTTTTTAAGTTGTCGAAATGGAAATGGTATATCTTTGAAGGTAAAGATCTCTGCCTTCCTTGTATGTATGAATCAGCCCAAATCAGTGTTTCTTTTTTTATTTCTAATGTGTTTGAATTAGTCTGACCACCTTCCCCTTGAAAGCAAATAGGCTTAAATTTCTGCTGCATTCTAGTGGATGTATGTTTCATTACAGAATGTTTCCTTATATGGATTGATAGTATAAATCACCATCTCTTCACTGATATGAATACTGGCATCATCTGGTGAGGATTCCTATAATTCTTCCAACGCCCTGAAACCTCTTACGACTTGTAATTACTTGACTTGCTGTCACTTTAATATACGATATTGCATTGCGAAGAAGCATGGCATGGTGCAGTTTGAATGAAAGAGAAGTATGATAATAATAATAATAATAATAATAATAATAATAATAATAATAATAATAATAATAATAATAATAATAATAATAATAATGTTGTTCTTACATCCCACTAACTTCTTTTATGGTTTTAGGAGATCCCGAGGTACTGGAATTTTTCCCCACAGGAGTTCTTTAACATGCCAGTAAATCTACCAATGCGGGGCTGATGTATTTGAGCACCTTCAAATACCACTGGACTGAGCCAGGATCGAGCCTGCCAATTTGGGCTCAGAAAGCCAGCGGCTTAACCGTCTGAGCCACTCAGCTCGGCAAAAGAGAAGTAATTAAGTTTTGATAAATTAGACAATAACAACACTACACCAGACTGAACTGAGCAAAGTGAGAGTGGACGTATAACATAAGGAATGGGAGGGCATGGTGCACATGGCGAAGTAATGGATGACAAGAACATGCCAAATTATACGCCCCCTTTCTCAAGAACTGTCACATTAACCTGGGATTTGTGCTCAATGAATCTTTGAATTATTTTTTCCGGTTCTTCCACTCAAAGTTCCCAAGGCAACAATTACCCTAGTTTCTGTTGGATTGTGAAACACCCGAGGCAAATATGAGGACATCACTTTCATTCCGTACAAAATGTGGAAGGTCTCTCCTCCATTACTACACTATAAGGTAAAAATAAAGTTAATGAATATTCTTCTTTTGAGAATCTACTGTAAAAATGTGAAAATAATCTGAAGTGAACTGCTGTAACAGTGAATTTTTAAAAATATCGCTGCAGTTTCTTAGTGCTCACACCTGAATCACCTCTGTCCACTAGGTAAAGTGGCACTCAAATGTTCCCCGTTGCTGAGGGGTTGAATAGGCCAATAAATAAGGTTTGATATTACTTAGCTAAAACTTACAGGAGTTTGATCATTCTTCCATACTTTTAGTTTTATATTTTAGGACTCGGATAAGTTTTTTCTCCACAAAATATAATTCATAAGGCAGTGCTTGTTCTTCTGTAACAGATGGCAACATTATTTTTTATTTTTTTAATGCACTTTGATTGTTTTTCCCCTGGACCCTTCAAATGTCAATGGTAAATGAATCAATCTTTATTCCCCCAACTAGCGCTACAGCTCTGATGGGCCTTGGCCTACCAAGCAAGCGCTGCTAGGCCCAAACACCTGCAGATTATGAAGTGGTGTGTTGGCAGCATGATGAATCCTCTCAGCTGTTATTCTTGGTTTTCTAGACCAAGGCCACTGTTTCAACATCAAATAACTCCTCAGTGGTTCTCATTTAGGCCAAGTGGACCAAGAACCAGCCCTCATATCCAGGTAAAAATCCCTGATCTTGCTAGGAATCGAGCCTGATGTTTGTTAAAGGCAGACTCACTACCCCTAGACCACAGGGCCAGCTAACCAATCTGTAGAGACTCAGTTAATTGATCATTTTACTTTTTTTTTTTTTTCTAACTAAGGATCAGTTCAATCTGATTATAGTAAACCAATAACATAATCTTTCTAAGTAATCTATTCTTTCAGTTGAGCCGATGACCTAAATGTTAGGCCCCTTTAAACAACAAGCATTGTCGTCGTCATCATCATCATCATCATCATCATCATCATCATCATCTCTACATCCTTTCATTTAAAGAATATATAAGATTCATGTTCAGTAGCAATTTACTAATGTCTTAACTAGAGCCGGGTTTATATGCACTATCAAATTTAAAAATATGCATGCATTCATGCCCTATCATATGGCAAAACATGCACAGTAAACTGGAAAATATCCACTATCAAAATTCAGTTCCGTTTGAACATTGTACAACAACTAATTTCTCCAGATTGTCTTGATGTAATCTCATCTGTTTATCTGTCAGCACATTCTTAAGCATTCTACGTCACAAGAAGTGATAGGTGCATACTTAAATGCACTTTGTGACAAAGTGTGCTCAAATTGTACATCTTTTGCATTTTCACCACAATACGTCTCTTAGAATCTTGACTATTTCAAAATCAGGATTGAAATGGATCACTATGTTCAGCCTATCTCTAGCTGCCACAACTACTTCTCTGTGCGATGATTGCAGACACATTTGAACTGTCCTCAATAACTGCAGGGTGAGTAGATACTTCATTCGCCCTGATAACTTGTAACGATTGCCTGCTGCGATAACAAAGACGTGTGACAAGTGAGAGTTCCCGGTAAGAAATTCCAGGATAACAATGGAAGAGGGTTCAGTGTGAAACCAAGATCTGTAAGCTGCTATCTCAGTAATGCGGCATCACAGAAGTGTGATACAAGTTTTGATTTGTTTGTCTAACATTGAAAAAATAATGAGCCATCAATGAGTAAAGCACAACTTACGGCTAAATGTATAGCAATATAAAACAGGGACACCTTATTCCTAAGAATTACAAAGATCGACGTGGGGCCTTCCGGCTTACGTCAATGTTTACTCAAGCAACAGATAAGAAAATGCTTGGTTAATTGGATTATAGGACCTCTACCATATGTACTAACTTTGGATGTCACATAGGATGCCAGGAATACATTCCCTCCATCTCTCAACAATAGACATAAGGCTATGACCAGTTCCTTCCCACTTCTAGGCCTTTCCTATTCCATCGTCGCCATAAGACCTATCTGTGTCGATGCGACATAAACCCAATTGTAAAAAAAAAAAATATACATACTGTATAATATGGAAAAATGGTCCCAAATTGTGTAAACCAACATTCATAAAAGGCACTATCATGCAAGTTAACATTATATATGCGCCAAAGTCAGAAGAAAATTCATATTATGCAATATTAAATGTCCAAAGCTTGGTAGGTCAAGGCCCTTCAAGGGCTGTAGTGCCATGGGGTTTGTTTTGGTTTGGTTGTAAATGTCCAAAAATTTGCTATTAAATCCAAAACCTTCAAAATATGCATTATGCATGAATTTCCCCTAAAAAGGCCAAAACATGCAAACATGCAGGGAAAAAGAACAGTTATTTGGAATCGTTAAGTCATAAAACGAATATTTGCAAAGTTTGAGAAGTGTAACTAGCTTATTTAAAAACATGCGTTTGCATGGAAATCTGGGCTCTAGTCATAACATTCATATACTGACAACAAATGTGAAGGTATGGTTATTAAGTCATACCCAATACTTACTTCGAACACACTCTACAGCCTGGTTGCCCGTGAATCCAACAGGACAGCTACATTGCTTATAGTGATTGATCACCCGACATTCAGCATTCATACCACATGCACCCTTCTGGTCACAGGGATTGTTACATTGGCCTTGAAGACACTTCTCAGTTAAGCCACAATCTTCATCAGATTGGCAGAGAGCTGGAAAAAGAGGAGGAAAAAAACATAGTAGTTAAAATTTACACATTCATTGTAAATAGCACATGTATCTAAATGTTAGTGAGAGGTTTCAGGTTCTAGTTCCAAGGTGACCAGTATTTTTAACTGATTCCTGTCTAGAAAAATGAACTTGTAATAGTCATATCTCAATTTACTGTTCCTGATGATATCCTGGAAACAATTTTATGTTCAGTACTAGAAATGAGGAATAAATTTTTATCATGAATCATTTGTATGTCACTTTGACATTAACATAAACTTCCCATTTGTTACATCTTAAACTATTTAAAACTTAATTAAAGGACTAACTTGAAAGCTCAGTGAATAATTATGTAGAATAAATCCACATAGATAAATTTGCATTAAGGAAACTTACGTCGACATATTTCTCCATAACAGTATGTGTTGGATGGACAATCTGCACTCGACCTGCAAGACACTGGTTTTGGTCTGCATCCAATTATAAAATCATTTGGATTTCCTTCATAATCTGTTCTACACTCACATGCACTAACATGATTGTTAGCAACACATTCAGCATTCGGTCCACAAGCAGTGTTCTCACATACATCTGTAACAAAAAGAGTAACCAGACTCAGTACAGATAGATTTATTTATTTATTTTATTTTATACCAAAACACTTTCAGTAATCCAGGCAGTCATTCAGTTACAACGTGTGCTTCTGTTAATAAATTTTAATATTACTAAGCCTTCAGAACTTTACTAAGAAACATTATATTGAAGATATATAAAAATAAAGGTGAGATGGGACATATTCCTTTCTTAATACTGAGATTCCATGAAAGAGAAATATTTTCAATTAGTCTAAATTAAATAGGAAATACAATACGAATCCGGATCAATCTATAGTCAAATAAGTAAACACATTTTATCCCATGCAATACAATCTTTTTTCCATTAGCACACCTTTAAATGAGGGAAAGAAATGGTAATTTATAGGTATAATGATTGCAGAGTCCCTTTGTCACAAGGTGATGTTCTTCGAAGTCTGTCAGTACTGAAGGTTTCTTAATAAATAGTGTTCATTATTAGTAGAACTGAAATTAATCTTTTAAGAATGTACAAAAACAAGTACCTGTAAAAGTTTCAATTGTCAGAAAATAGGTACGCAATACATATTGGCAGAAAAACACATAAAATCAGAATCCTTCACTGAATGGTCAGTATAGTGGCCTTAAACCACAGTTTTAGATAATCTAAAATATCATGAGCGAATACTTGTGCAACTGTACATTTCAAAGGTTAAGGTATCGGAAAAGTTTCTAGAAATTTACGTGTGGTGTTATCCCAGCATTTGACTATACCATGGGAAAATTACACTGATTTCATGAATTGTAGATCAATTTGCATCATTGATCTTACATACTGCTCTTCCCAATTTTGTAATGTTCTCCACCGATTGAGTTATACTCATGAGAACTACAAAAGATTGTGGTTGATAAAGAAATAAGAATTTTATGTTACAAAGGGATTCAACCAATACTAGCCAACATTTGACAGTTATAATACCTTTGCATTTGGGCACTCCATTGGTTTTAGTACACTCTGCAGCAACAGGGCAATCTTCATTCTTCTCGCACTCAACTGGTGCACGACAGCCTTCTTTGTAGGAGTCTCCAACTGTTCCCACAGGACAAGAGCATTTATAAGAACCACGCGAGTTTTCACATCGAGCCCCAGGACCACAAGGACTACTAGCACAGTAGTCGATCAGTTGACATCCAATCTGAGGATTACCGGTATAACCAGGCTGACAGTAGCATACCTGTACACAAAAATAATTTTAAACAAATCAACATTTTGTGACAAGAAAAGGGACAGATCACATATACAGTATAACATAAGAAAGAAATAACCAGAATTTAGAATGTACAAAAAGCAGCCTCAAGTTCACTGACATACTAATTTTAACACACTACTTGGGGGATGACATGTTCCCAATTGTTGCATGCTTTGAGCATTACCATGCCTACTTTCATCACTTATTTTCTATAGAATTATAATTACACAAGTCAGTTATCAATTTTATAGCCAATATACAAAGCAAATACTATTACTAACCTGTTTATGATTTTCTGCTGAACAAACAGCATTGATTCCACAGGGATTCTCTACAACACATGCAATTTTACATGCGTAGTTATCACACAGTTTATCATTTGAACAGTCACCACTGCTTTGACATTCTATTTCCTGGCAGCCAATTTGTGGATTCCCATAATAACCAGCTTTGCAAGAGCAGACAGCAGCATGGTTTGTGGCAGTACACTCTGCATTACGGCCACATAGAACATCACCATCACATGCATTCTGGCACTCCGCCTGAAAGAATGAGATTCAAAATAATATTTAAAATATAATTTTATTCACAACAATTGCTGGAAAACCAACAGCACAAAGCTTTACAAAGGAAAACTTAAATGTATCCTCCTAATTCAATACAAAACATAATTCCATCATTAGATGGAGCAATAAAATTCAAATATGTTTCAACTACTTTGAGCAATCTTTAGTGAAATAAGGGGAGTTAAAGTAATCTACATAATACAAGCTAAAAATGCGCTAAGAGCATAATGAAGGAACAAAAGAAAAAACAAAAGAGACATGACAGAAATAAAAACAATAATAATATACAATATTTACATATCTTGTAACACAAGGCTGGTTGCCACAGAACTGTGTACTGGATGAAAAGTAATTTTCAGCTAGCTTGGTTTTATTATTTATTTTTATTTATTTTATTTATTTTTTATTATTTATTTTATTTATTTTTATTATTTATTTTATTATACTTACGTCCACGTCTATCTAACTTTTATAGGTGGAAGCAGTAAATATAAGCAATTCAAGATTTCTGATTCAAAGATGGACGTAATGTCTGAGGTATGGTATCTATTTACAGCACTTTAATATCTTCATCCCTAACATCACTGCTTTTGAAGAAATGTTTTATCTTATAACCATGATTCTTAAAACAGGAAATTATGGGCTGATGACCTAGATGTTAGGCCCCTTTAAGCAACAATCATCATCATCATCATCATCATCATCATCATCATCATCTCATCACCACCATCAAAACAGGAAATTTGAAATCACTTGAGTGTAATTCTTACCTGTCCAAAATTATTTTCTCTGCATTTCTCAGTAGCTTCACAATCATTATCTGTGTGGCAGCGAACCTCCTGAATACAAATACTATTTTGGCAGAACTGCATTTCTGGGCAGCTGGCGTTTGATTTACAGGTTGGCTGGCAAACGCCTTGAATGCACAGCTGGTCACTTAGACACTCTCGGGCACTAGTACATTGTGCTAAAGAAATAATTGAGAATAAAAAAGAATGAGAATACAATTAAGAAATTATATCCAAAATAACCCATCTATATTCAAAAGGTATTCTCAAATAAAATTCTAAAAAAAGCTATTGTGTCAGAGGCTGAAAATCATACTGTCCCCCCCCCCCCCCCCCTTCAACAACAATCATCCCCATGACAAGCAACAGTGAACACTGGAAGACAAAACTGAGGATGTCAACAGCTACACATCAATAATGAAAATAAAAATTCTATATTCGCAACCTAAAACAACTGTCGTATTTAATATCTGACACTTTAAAATATGTTTTATGATTACTATGTGACTTAATCATGGTAACAAAGCTTGCTCAAACACCATATATTGCAGGTAATTCACCAGAGGGATACTACCAAAAAAGTCAAACACATGTAGGATTCAAAATGAGTTCTTCTTAATAGTTTAGATGTTATATCCTAAGAGACCTGGTAATAAATTTTGTTATTTCTCTGGCATTTTATTAACATCTCAAAGCCTAAAGAGATCTTTCTCAAAACTCCCTGATCAACCACCAAAATAATTCTTAACAATTCAGAAGTGTATTATATAATTTTTTAACAATTTGCTATACATCACACTGACACAGACAGGTCTTACGGCAATGAAACGATAGAAAATGGCTAGGAGTGGGAAGTGTGAAAATGGGAAACCACCAAAAACCATCTTCAGGGCTGCCAACAGTGGGGTTCGAACCCATTATCTCCCAAATGCAAGCTGATAGCTACACGACTCAAACCACACAGCCATACTTGCTTGGTATTCAGAAATGTAAAATAATTAAATGATTGACAATTTTAAGTTAATTTAAATTATATTGTCATTCAACAAGTTAGGGAATTTCATCTGCAAACAACTGGGTTTTTCCCTCATTCCATTGGTCTGCTCCTCTTTGAAGCCAGAGAATAACCATCAATTGAAAAATTCAAAATGAGTTGAGCAACAGTGTAAATGAAAATCAATTTTATATATTCCATATCTTTAATATAAACTGTGTTTCATTTTGTCTTCAGTACCAAGTGAAATATTTGGAGCAATAACATCTTGTTTATCCCATAACCCAGTTTGTGAGGATTAGCCAGTCTTTACTTATATCTTTCTCTTTATATATGAAAAGAATCCTGATAAAAGTATGCAGGATAGTCATTAAAATAAAATATTCATAATGAAGTTCAATTAAATCAAGAAAAATTGCTTGAGATAATAGTAACCAATTGAGCAAAACAGAATCTTATTAGAAAGGACCATGGATTAACACAGCACCTACTTTAGTTACACAAAATTACGAATGTCCAAAGCTAGCTGATATATGAGCTGTACTTCATGCTTTATATACGTACATTTACATATTCCATTGTTGCAAATTGTTCCTGCAGGACACTGCTTGTCAACTCCACAATATTGTACTGGGACACATCCCAAGTGCGGATCACCAGTATACCCCGCTTGACATGTACAGACACCTACATGGTTCAGCGGGACACAACTAGCACGTTGCCCACATACATTGGGTAATGTGCATGGATCTATGCAGCGGAAATCAATGCACGCCTGACTGGAGACACAGTCATTGCTGTCAGCACATTCCAGTTTGACACATTCAACCTGTAAAGAATTAAGTAAAAAAAAAGTCAATACTTTTTCAATACCATACATTATAAATGTGTATGGTCTCATCTGGTAGTCATAAGCCAAGTTATTCTTGTAATTTGTCACACTGAATATATGCCTACACTGCACGGTTGGATCATTCAGACACATGATAAATATTTCTCTGTAACTATTGTTCCACAAGATAAAATGAATCTTTGTGGATGATGAGATGAAGGAGGAACATCTAGATGTAAGTAAACATGTAGGATTTATTTTTCATAAGGTTGGCAGCACTTCAGCAAGAGAAAATATTTGAATGTCCCCCAGAGCAGGAGGGAGTTCAATATTTGTACTAAAATTACATGCAATAATAGCATGAGATTGGATTCTTGTGCCGCTAATTCTTCTGCTCACATTCAATTATACTAAAATAGTGGTTTGGTATTTGGTGTAGATTTTTTTAAACTTGAGGATGTGACTAATCCATCCCATTATGCAGTCTGGTCATACAGTGGCATGATAAAGGAGGGATTGACCTATTGGACTCAACCATGGTAAGTTATAAAATCATTATGATAACTCAGAAATGGCACATCAAACTCTTCTACCATTTCTTACACGTCACAATTCTGATTGCCTGGATTTTGTATCGATGAGCTTGTGCCCGGCTGGGTATTCAAAATATCATGACACTGGCATCATGATCTATGAAGTGGAGGCTACCAATCACCCCAAAACGAGGATGGCCATGTTTTGAAGTTGAAGGAGAGCTCATAAAGAAGAGAAAGAAGGCCCCAGCAGCAGTTTGCCCTCCACAACCAGTCCGTTGAGATCGTTTGGAACACTGGCTTACTCAGAAAGACACTCGACAACAGTGCAAATTTCCCTCATGCAAGGGCAAAACCCTGATATATTGTGAAAAGTTTTATTTAGCACTGTGCATCACAAACAAAAGGAACTGTTTCAAGGACTTTCACCTCGAGTGAGCAAACTGAAAATGGGAATTGAACTTTCAAAACAAATAAATCTGCCAAAACCGTTTTAAGAATTTAAGAACTATTTTTCCCTCACTCTGGATTAGATTATGCATATCTAGAATTAAAATAAGGAGAAAATAAAGAATCATGCAGTGTAGGGATATACTATGACCATCTACTGCAGGTATTTGTAAACTATTGTAATCAATACCATCATGCTGGATTATTGATTAACCCATTTGATTGGTATAAAACTGTTTCATCAGAAAGAGTGCCTGAGAATGTGATTACTTCTTAACATTTTATATTATGAATTCAAGAAGTGTAGATTGCAACCAGCAACAGTTTTGAGTTACATTTTTGCTTCCTATCTTTAACTGATGTCCTTCAGTGCATGTTACCCTTTACAACATTTATCTATATGGAGGACAACTTCATATTTGTCACATTTGAAGGAAAATTACTTCCAGAGTCCACATTCAAAACAGATTTTCATCTTCAGCTGATTACTTACATGGGAGCAATTTTTTGAGGTAACTAGACAATACTACTACATTATCAGATGTTTCTGAAAATAAACTGGTGAATTCTTTCCTCTTCCCTTGATGTTTAAAAAAGAATGAGATTAATACATTGGGTAAATTGGGGAATTGGTCTATGGCCCTTAAACACATTAATTACTGCTACCCATGAACATAATACTGTATTAATTTAGAATATCAGAAACAAAAAAAAAAAAGTCCATTAGCATTACCGCCCTGATGGCCCTTGCCGTACCAAGCAACTGCTACTCATCCTGAAGGCCTACAGATTGTGAGGTGATGCGTGATAGGCAACACGAATCCTCTCGGCTGTTATTCATAGCTTTCTAGACTGGCGCTGCTATCCCACTGTTTGATAGCTCCTCCACTGTTCTCATGCAGGTTGAGTAGACTTTGAAGCAGACCTCATATCCAGGTAAAAATCTCTGAATGGGCTAGGAATGGTCACAGAAGTGTATCTCCAATCTGAATATGTGATGATGGGTGAATCAGTTATTGTATCTGAATAAGAATGGTGCTGGTGATGGTTGAACCTGCCATTAACCTTTCACATGGTAATGACGGAATAAATCGTCATAGCTGTATGGCTTTCTAAGTGGCCATGATGGAATATTCCGCCACCACATTGTAAGTGTCTTTCGGCGATGGGTGTGATGACTTATTCCGTCATAGGATCCGAGATCGCTTTCCTCTGTGCGTGTATATTAGTTTTGACCTTTGCCTACAGCAGCACTCTCCTAAAACCACATGTCTGGGCGAAATGCTTCCGTTCCGCGCCCAGCTGGCAGCCAGCCAGTACCAGCCGCCAGGCTGCTGAGAGTGATAGATATTGCATTATGGCAGGTGCAAGCGGAGCTCGGAAACATCTGCGAGAAAAAGAACTGTTTGATTTATTACACTGTGACAATTCGGAGAGTGATGTGTCATCTAATAGTGAGACTAATGTTGAAATGTCAGGAGATAGCGAGTGCAATGGGGAAAGTGACTCAAGTGAACGTGACGGTAGCACTAGCAGTGATATTCAGCTCAGTGTATGGACAAAGGTAGGATCTGAACGACCAAGATTTACACTTACGGCACAACCTGGACTAAATGTACAAATTGATGATGTAAATAATCCGCCAGAATATTTTCAATTGTTTATCACTCCTGAATTAGCGGAACTAATAAGTAGGAAAACCAACCAGTATGCTCAACAGTTTTTAGAAAGCATACTGACCTTAAAACTATATTCAAGAGTGAATCAGTGGACTGACACGAATAAAGATGAAATTATGACTTTACTTGCATTGTTTCTCTTGCAAGGCATTCATCAGTGACCTGACAACACGAGCTATTTTCTCATAGACAGATATTTTTGGAGCTGTTCTCTGAAAGAAGATTTCATCTTCTTCTCAAATTCTTACACTTTGTCGATAACGAAGCATACAATGAAGCCACATGTGATCTGAAGAAACTCTACAATTTGAAACCTATTCTGGACCACTTGAATAGCAGATTCCAAAGTGTGTACACACCCGAAAGTGATGTGTCTGTAGACGAGTCTCTTATGTTGTGGAAGGGATGTTTGTCGTGGAAAGTTTTCATACTGTTTAAGCGCTCAAGATTCGGTATTAAATCATTTGAACTGTGTGAATCTAAGTCTGGTTACGTGTGGAATATCTTGGTGTATACAGGAAAAGACTCTCTGAAAAATGAACCATATGGATTGAAAGTTGTTTTGCAACTCCTGGCACCGCTTCTAAACGAAGGGTATCGTGTAACAATGGATAACTGGTTCTCGAGCTCAGATTGTGCAACAAGCTGTGTGATAAGGAGACAGATGCAATGGGTATGTTGCATTAAAATCGACAGGGCATTCCGTCAGAAATAAAAAAAACAGCACACTCAGGAAAGTGGCAGTTTACAACGGGAAACTTATGATAATGTAGTGGAAGGATAAAAAGCATGTGTGCCTCATAAGCACTACTCATGATGATACCATAGTGTCACGTAGGGAGAGAGGGAACGTAACCACTAAACCAAAGTCAGCTATTGACTACAGCTGTCAGATGGGTGGAGTTGACCTGAGTGATGCGTATCTCGTGAGCTATTGAAGTACTCGTGGGCCGATGACCTAGATGTTAGGCCTGCCTCTAAACAACAAGCATCATCAAACAAGAAGTAGGCCTACTCGTAAAAAACTGAAATACTACCAGAAGCACTTCCGCCATATGCTGGACACATGCTACCTAAATGCCTACTTGTACAAGAAGTCAGGATACCCGATTAGAATTCCAGATGAGACTTAATGAGATCATCATAATGAAGTACAACAAACATGAAAGACCGCAGCCAGGCAGACCTTAGAAGACTCCTCCCCCAACAAGAATCAATGCCCCCCACTATCCCTCATACATTGTTACAACAGCATGCAAGGAAAACGAGAGAATCTAGGTACGACTGTGAAGACTGCAAAGTAGCCCTGTGTGCCGCACCTTGCTTCCAGAGCTACCACATAGTTGTGGACTTCTGAGGACTACTTTTTCGAAAGTGGAAGCAATGCTTCAAAATTGATGAACATGAATAAAGTATTGTAAAGTAGAGAATAAGTGTTGTGATCGTAATACCTAAGACAATTTCTCAATCAATCAATCAATCAATCAATCAATCAATCAATGCTGATCTGCATTTAGGGCAGTCGCCCAGGTGGCAGATTCCCTATCTGTTGTTTTCCTAGCCTTTTCTTAAATGATTTCAAAGAAATGGGAAATTTATTAAACATCTACCTTGGTAAGTTATTCCAATACCTAACTCCCCTGCCTATAAACAAATATCTTTTATCCTGTAAGTGAATATGTTATTTGAAGAGGAGTTAGTAATGCAATGCCCTGACTGAACTTTACTATGGAGGCTTCCTTGGAACTGTAATCATTTTTGGTAAGTTGATAATGGGTGTGTAATTTTAAAATTTGATAAAATACTTGACTATACAAGAGTATGTTATTGTAGGTTTCCTGTTGCTTTCCTCACTGCGCCAGATTCTCTTTCCTTGCCTTTGGCACTGTAATCATTTTAATAGCTTGATAGTGAGACTTCGTTTTTTTTTATCTGATGAAAATACCTGACCAATTAAAAGTATCTTACTGTAAGTTTCCGTTGCTTTCCTCAGTGAGCCAGACGCCTTGCCCTTCGTACTATGATAATTTTTGACAGCTTGATACATATTCTGTACTTTTTGAACCTGATAAAAATACTATACTATATAAGAGTATCTCACTATATGTTACTTCCCAGTACCTTATGAAAAATGTGCCAATGTGTTAGTAGCTATTCAAAAGAAATGTACCACTTGAAAGGTTAAAGGGTAATGGACTGATTGATTGTTTGAATGATTTGTGATTTTTGATCAAGATTTAGAATGAATTAAAATTAAAATATCTGAACAGGTAAAATTTCACCAGCAAACTTTGTCAACAGTAGCATAGTGCCAACTTAATCATAATTTTATAAGAATGCTCCATTGGTCCCAAGGACATTAGCCTTAGATTAAAGATATTACAGTGGATGCAGAAGTTCTTTAAGCAGAGGTAGTCTCTTTAAGTAGTCTGCAGAATCTCACCCAAGGATTTCCAGAGCTAACTGCTGTGACTTGTAATATACTGATAATAAATTTACAGAAACCTTTGACCTGTCAAAAGTATTGTCATTTCCAATTCCAATTTATGTTCCCTTTTACATATACATACCTTAGGATCTCCTCTTGTCTGAGTAGGACAGCGGCATACTGGTACATGAGCCGATGGTGTACATTCTGCATTACGACCACAAGCCCCTGGAGACTCGCATGGATTCATACAACGATTATCAACACATGCAGCTGTGGCTGGGCAATCAGAATCTGTAAAACAATCTCCTGGTTTGCGGCAGCCAGCTTTGACTGGATCACCCACAAGACTATCTGCACATTGGCAGCTGAAACTACCTGGTGTATTCTTGCAGCTGCAAAAAGCATACACATTAATAATACATATTCTCATATCATTGTAAACTCTCTAAGAAAATGAGAATATTTTAACAACTACAATCAGTTTCATGTTTAATTTTTAAAAGTGACTGCCCATTTGAACACAAGGAAATTTTCTTGAAAGAGAGATAAAATTACTGAGAAGATGAATATTCCTTACATTGCAGTGCTATGACATGGGTTTCCAGCACATTCATCAATATCCACACATTTTCCATTTACAGTAATGTATCCTTCAAAACACGAACAGATTCCCTGGTGATTCTGAGCCTTGCATGTTCCTCGTCCACAATTCACTTGGTCACATGGATCTGTAAGGATTTCAATAAATATTTGAAAGCTGACTTAAAGAATAATTTTAAATCAAAATCAAACTACAATTTATCTTTGTTTTCATTAGTAGTTCAATGTTGCACTAGCACATATAGGTTTTCAGTGATCTAACTCCAAATTAAAAAACTTAGTCAACTTACTTGTACACTTATTGCTTAAGCCATCACAGAACTTATCCAATGAGCAGTCATCATTTGTAAGACATTCTACTTTGAAGCATCCCACATTTGAATCATTTGGATCACCAAGATGTCCAGCTGGGCAAGAACATACAGCAACATGATCAAACACATTGCAGATGGCATTAGGACCACATTTAGCACCTGTGCCTGCACTGCATGGGTCTGTGCAACGTCCTTGAACACATGCTAAAATGTCACTGCAATCATCATCTTTATCACATTGATTGGGAGTGACACAGCCTGGATCCAGGAAAGGGTCACCCACAGTTCCATCCGGGCAAAGACAACGATACGATCCAGGTGTATTGTTGCAGGTAGCAGTAGGGTGGCAAGGGCTCTCTGCACATTCATCAATGTCCTGACAGCCAACTGGACTTGATGTGAATCCACTTCCACATCTGTCATGAAGGAAACAACAAATTTAATCCTAGTTATCTTGATAACCACTCAGATACTGTCACAGTTCTGAAGATATGATTAGAATTAACAAGAGCTAAATAAACTAGAAGAATTAAGAAACAAATTCATAGTAAGATATCCACAGAAAAGATAAGTACATGTAATTTACAAATACTTGAAATAGGAACATTAGAAACAATTTATTTTACCTGCACTTGTTGTGGATGCATACTTGACTGGCTTTACAGTCTGAATCAGTGCTACATCCAGGTTGGCATGTCCCATCAACACAGACTTCTCCAGCCAGGCAGTTACTATCACCATAACAAACTTTCACACATGCTCCATTTGTGCACCTTTCACCTTTAGCACATTGCTCAGTATTTGCACAAGGCAAGGTACATATGTTATGCAAACATTCATGGCCAGAAAGACACTGTGATGATGTGGTGCAAGCTGTTGGAATCCTAACACAACCCTGTTGAGGAGCTGGATTGCCAACAAATCCCTCAGGACATCGGCATTCTGTTGCATGATTGATACACTGACATATGGCATTTGGACCACATACCCCTTCTCTTTTGCAAGGATCTGTTTTAAACAAATCAAACAAAATCAAATTATTTATATCCAGGAAATTCCTCAGTAAAAGCTGAAAATTAACATTCATACTCATACTGTAGCAAGTTTCGATTTCTTTAAAGATGAAAATTTTAAAACCTGATTTCTTCTCACAAAACTGGCTTTATAGGTGTAAATTAATTAGAGTTTCTACACTAAACTGATTATCTGAGTAAGTTAATATTTCCAAGTTAAGTGAGTTGTTTCTCTTTCCATAATGAATTGAAAATCTAAATGGCAGCTGGGCTTTCAAGAGGAAAAATTCCAATATGCTCTTGATGCCTTACCAAACACCAAACTGTTAATCCTTGTATTGCAGTGAAAAAGATGCCTTTGCATTTCATATTTCAAATGAAAATCATAATCATAATCATAATCATCATCGTCATCATCATCATCATCATCATCATCATCATCATCATCATCATCATCACTATTAACCTCAATGTTATGCAAACTTACAAGACTGATGATGAGGGGGAACCCATTGCACTTAAAGGTTGCAAAAAGACAATGTTGCTTATATCATTGAAAACATAGCACAACGTTTAGTTCACATGAGCTGGAAAACCTTATCCACAGGAGAATAACGGATAGCATCTGCCTCTGAATATGAATATGACCTATAGGATGTAGGAGTTCCACTTCACAAAGGGGTCACTGTCAGAGTCTACAGAATGAAAAAGCTCACTCCAACTAACTTGAAAGTGAACTTCTTTGGAGTGCTAAACCATTTAGAATGATCCTATTTGTAGTGATCACTCGATACACATTCTTCAAGAGTTGTTCACATTTATTTTCATATATCTGCAGGTATTTCAGAGATATTTATATTACTTTTGGTACTTATACATTGTGTACTTACTTAAAAACCAGTTCTAAATTAATACAGTCACGGACATATTTCAATTCCATTTTAGAAAAAAGCCTGTGGCACATACAGCCCTTTTGGGCTACCTAGCCAGATGGCCTGGAGATACTGGAGTGCCAAGTGGTCAGCAAAATGACAGCCTCAGCTGTATTGCTGGGATTTCTTGATTGGGTTCGCTAACTCCCATATCAAACAGCTCCTCAGTTGGCCTCAAGAGGCTGAGTGAACCCCATTCCAGACCTCGATTCAGTATTAAAATCCCTGGACTGACTGGGAACTGAACCCAGAGTCTTTGGGTAAGGGGTGTTACCCCTGCACCATAACTCTTGAAATTATTAGTCTCTCTTTGTTAATAGCTTTTCTTCAGTATACCCCAGTTCATGAAGTTTTGCCATGGCAATAACACTTGTGTGCGGCGGAGCGTTGTCCTGATGAAAGATGACCTTTTTTCTTGCCAAACCAGGCCTTGTTTTGCGTATCTTTTCCTGTAGTTGGTCTAGGAGGTTTGCATAGTATTGCCCCGTAATTGTTTGGCCAGTAGGAAGATAATCTATCAGCAGAATGCCTTTTGCATCCCAGAAAACTGAGGCCATGACATTTCCGGCCGAATGCACTGCCTTTGCTTTCTTTGGTGGTGGTGGTGAATCAGCATGTTTCCACTGCTTTGACTGCTGTTTTGTCTCTGGGGTATAGTAGTGGACCCAAGATTCATCTGTAGTCACAAACCAGCGCAAAAAATCTTGTTGGTTGCACTGAAAACGGGCCAGACTTTGTTCGGACATTTCCAATCTGGTGCGTTTATTGCCCAATGTCAAGAGTGGATAATATTTTCATACCCAATTCTTTGGTTAAAATATAACATACCCGTTCAGAAGACATCCCTACAGCTTCAACAATCTCCCGCACTTTCAGTTGACGATCCTTCAAGACCATTTTATGCACTTTTGCGATAAATTCTGGGGTCGTAACACTTTTTGGCCGTCTTCTACGCGGATCATCATCCAAGCTCTCCCGACCAAATTTAAACTCGCTGGTCCACTTGGCAACAGTTGAAAATGAAGGAGCAGAGTCCCCCAGTGTGTTCTGAAAGTCGCCAAGAATTTCCTTTGCTTTCATACCTTTCTTTACAAAGTATTTAATCACTGCTCGAATCTCAGTTTTTTCCATTGTCACAAATCACTACGCGGGAACAACAACAAAGAGTCATCACTACCACACTCCTGCAGCTAGAGCACTGACGCGCCATGTATTAACTCATAAAGGATGTGTGATTATTGCGCAGGAACCTCGTTGCTCTAGCACTGACATCTAGCGGTGATTCTGAGAACTTTTCAAAACATCCTCGTATTTCTATTTTTTGTAAGAGTTCATCCATTCGTTTATTTCAATCAATTACCCGTCCGACACAACAAAACCAAAAAATGTATTCATGACGCATTTGATTATTCTATGCGATACAACTGAATTCTATTTGAAACTCATTTGATTTTTTTTATTTACTTGAGTATTTAAATAAACAGATAGAGGTTATTTGAATATTAAAAGTATTCATTTATGCCATCACTACAAATGAATGATATCTGAAACTCATTTGATTATTTTATTTGATTATTTAAATAATCAGATAGAGGTTATTCGATTATTAAAAGTGTTCGATTATCCCATCACTAAGTAGTCACAGCCTTTACAACGCCACACTGTCTAACCTTAACTTATGCACTTTCTCCTCTTATTGCTCACATTACACCTCTCGTCTGCTCAACATTCAATGATAAGTGATCTGAGAACTAATTAGCAAATAGGCTTGCAACTCTCACCTTGACATTTGCTGTTGATACAGGCCTGTTCACCAGGACAGTCCTTATTGGATCGACAACCAATGAGACAAATGCCATTGATACAGGCCTGCCCTGATAGACACTGAGTGTGACTAGCACATGGCAGATTACAGAGATTCTGCGTGCAACGTTCCCCACTGGAGCAATCATCTGCATTGCGACATGCCACTGTAACAAGGAACAAATCATATATCACATAAAAGTAAATATTATTTTGTAAAAAAGAAAAAAAATATTTATCCAACTTCATTCATGGTTTAAAAAATACTTTCTGCACTGGTAGCCTGGATTATAAACATGTGTTACAATCAGAAATGGTAAGATAAAATATGTAAACATTTTTTAATATAACAAGAAGTGACAGACAAAAGTGAAAACCAAGATGTTGGTGTCTAGGTAAAGATTTTTTCCTGAAAGATGTGGGATGTACTGGTATTTAGAGATATATCAATTTATATATAACTAGGATTTATTCACCCTACACTTCCCAGATTCCTGGGTTGCCTTTCAAACAAAGTATACGTAACACATTCTTAGTTGGTTAAAATTTTGAGTGTTCATCGTGGTTTGTTTTCTTTGTTGTTATTGTTGTCTCTCAGTAGCAGAAATTAATATTTTCTCTAAATATAACGCTGAGTTAGGAACATCGATGAGGAGCTGGACAATTTCCTTTAGAAGCACTTCTGATGACTCTGTATCATTAAGGAATAGATTCAGGATTTTTTCAGGTGGTGGTGTTTGAAAAGGATACACGTGAAGTTTAAAACACATAATTTCTAATCAGACTGTGGCAAACGGGAAGAAATCAAGATTTCAAGAGTTGAACTCAGGTTGCATATTACAGAAGTCAAATTAAATTTCAGTTCATCCATAAAGGTTACTCCAAGATAGCGAATCTGTTCTCCATGCTGTAATGATGGAGCGGTACATGCATAATCCATAACTACTGGCTCTTCTTTAAGTTTACCTTTGGAGATGTTAAATGCGATTCACTTGTTCAGATTTACGGCAAGCCCAATTTCTGTAAATCATCCAATAGCCATTTTGAACAGTTCCAAAGCGAATTCTTTGTTTTTCTGTATTATGATAATGTCATTAGCAAAACCCATCACCATTAGATTCTTCTTGTATGGAGTTGAGGAATATCCATGATAGGTACAGATGGTTTCCTCTGTTAACTCATCAAGTATGTGGTCTGTTGCTAGGTTATAGAGGGCTGTAAAAAGAGGTGATCCTTATATTACAGCCCTCCTTAGGCAAATTGGTTTTGTCTTCCCCGCACAGGTTCCGATTTGTGTTAAATTTCCCTCCTGAAGGGATATGATAGCATTGGTAATTCGGGAAGGGGCTCCAGGGCTTTGAAGTGCTCTGGCCAGGTTATTTTGACAAATGTTATTGAACACTTTTAGTAAACAAGTGATAGACTAGTTTTATAGAATATAGTGTTATCTATGATTTATAGTACCTGGAACTAGTGGTAATATACAGGAAGATCTGATTCAGTAATGGATTTTTAGTTGGGCACTAGGGAACAGCAGTGCTGGTAGTGTTAATGGGCATTGGGTAAGTGAAGATACATAAGAAAGCAATAAGCTTCGTTAATTTTCATGCAAGACACATCTGCAGTGAAGAAGAAAATTAGCATTACCTATTCAAGACACGATTCAACTTGGGCGACAAGGAGCTAGTGTTCATTTATCATAGTTGACAGATGACAGCAGGGCGAGCAGCGGACTTATCAGTGGACTAAGTACAGTCGTCACATGAGTCCCGCATTAACAACAGGACAAAATTAATTTTAGAGAAGAATTTTTGAGGAATTCAAATTCAATATGGTGAATTCAGAACAGAATGCACGTTGATCATTCCGGGGCTAGCGACATTTTAATCAAGACTGAAGAAAAGAATGTGTGAGCAAAAGAAACCACTGTATCACCAAGGACTGACCAACTGACGAACTGAGCAGCCATAGACCTAGTGTACAACTGTACCTGGTGACAGCGCCAGATGACAAGAGCACCAGATGTGAACAAGCAGCAGTTCCTGGCATGGCCGTGTGCAATCACATTTTGAATAGTTATAGGGTTTACCCTAGAGGCAAAAGGGTATAGCACCTTACATCAGAAATTAACCCTAGAACAATGAAACATCTCCCAGGGAGATGGTGTGGTCTCTCTGAGAGCAATCTCTCAATTCAAACTTAGGTTTATTGTAAATCACCAGATGGCATTAATGTCAAGTCATGCTGGTTCCAGATAGTTTTATCTTTCATTTTGAAAGCCTTTGAGAAATAAATGACGATCGTAGGCTATTATTTGCCTGCAGAATTCGAAGTATTTTCATGTTGACGCTTAGGTTGCATTGAGCAAAATGGCAGCCAATGCAATGTTTTTGCTGTAACTAACAGAAATTGAAAACTAGTCACTGATCAATGAAAAAAGACCCTTTGAACTTCACGAGTATCATGTTTTTGAGACAAATTGTATGTGAAAATATCCTCTTTTAGTGCAGGAAATTCAATAATTTATTAAAAATATTTTATAAAAATCATTTTTATGATTAATTCAAAATAATGACAATGATTTTTTAATCAAAATGTTATAGATCAGGCTTTCAGCTTTATAATGAGACCGCGGGGCCAGCTAATTTTTATGTAACATATCCTTTATAACAAACAAAAGTAGTTTATTGGTATAATTATTAAGTCTCCTCTCTGAACGTTCTAGGCTTCACTTATTTCTGTAATGCTGCTTGCATGATAAGCTGGGAAGTTATGATTACAATATGCTTTCTGACACTATTTTCCTTTATTCTGTGTATTGTGGAAAATTACTGCAGCATTTGACAGATAAACCCGAATCAATTCTAGGGTTAAATAAGAACTTCAGTAATTTAGACCATGACTAGAAAACTAAGCTCTTGCCAACAGAAGGCTCATTATATGTCCTTCCTTACTTCCCTTTATGATCTCCTGTTCACTTTGATCATTTTTATGTAACCAAAAAGCAAACACCATGGCACTACAGCCCCGAAGGGCCGTCACCTACAAAGCGACAGCTGCTTGGCCCAAAGGCCTGCAGATCACGAGGTGACTCATGGTCAGTGTGATGAATCCTCTTGGCCGTTATTATTGGTTTTTAAAACCGAGGTCGCCATATCACCGTCAGATAGCTCCTCAATTGTAATCACGTAGGCTGAGTGAACCTCAAACCAACCCTCAGGTTCTGGTAAAAATCCCGGACCTGGCCAGGAATCTAACCCGGGGCCTCCTGGTTAGAGGTAGGCCTAGACCGTGGGGCCAGATAAATTTTATGTAACTTATCCTTTATAACAAACAAAAGTAGTTTATTGGTAAAATTATTGAATCTCCTCTCTAAACTTTCTAGGCTTCGCTTATTACGGTAATGCTGCTAGCATGATAAAAAAAATGTTCTTCTCATAAATAAAATTATGATAATCACAATGCACTGCCTTGTACATGTTTTCTGATAACGTATAGCTTACCTTTGCACTGTCCACTTGAACAAACATCTCCATAACAATCTGCATCACTAGCACAACTTGTTGGAGTACGCACACACCCTCCAGCAGGCCCAGAAGGTCCAGACTCAAATTTGGGTGGACAAGAGCATACAGGTCTTCTGTTGACAACAGTGCACAGAGCATTTGGTCCACAAGCTCCATTACATGGGTTGACACATCGGCCACCTTGACAGCTGGATTGGGAGGGACAATCCACATCTCCATTTGGACATTTTCCTTCAGGGCGACAACCAGTAGTGGAAGGATCACCTATATGACCAGCTGGACAGCGACATATATGTCCTGATGGTGAACCCTCACATATTGCTGATGGATGACAAGGATTAGGACTGCATACTTCTGTTGGCACACATTCAATTTCAGGCATTGGATTTGCTTTAAACCCAGCAGGACACTGACAAACTGCATGGTGGTTTTCTGCTATGCATACTGCATTTGAGCCACATGAATCTTCTTCACAAACATCATAACAAGTATGAGTAAGTCTGTTGCATAGCTGTGTGGGAGGACAGTCGATATTGTAAACACAAGGTACTGTTCTGCAACCTGCTGCTGGATCATTTGGATCTCCCGCATAAGGACCTGGAGGACACTGACACTGAGCGACATGATTATTGGCTACACACACAGCATGAGGGCCACACTTCAAAATATCACATGCAGGCCTGCAGGTAAGAATACCATTCTCGCCTGGGCGACATGTATCTGACTCAGGGCACTGAGCATCTGTAGCGCATTGATTTTTGAGAGCAGGGCGACAGCCATTGCGGTCATTGGGATTTCCTGTGTAGCCTGGGAGGCATTGGCACTGTCCCTGATGACCAACAGCTGTACAGATTGAGTTGGTTGGACATGTAAATTCTGCACACACTTGGGTACATTTCAAGACGCCTAGAGCATCAGGTCGACAAGCGGAAACTTGAGGGCAATCGTGATCACCAGTACAGTCCGGCAGTGAAGGCTTCTCACAAGCAGAACTGATGGGATTCCACACAAATCCACCACGGCAATTGCAAGCAGGATGACCAGAGGCATCTAACTGACAAACTTCATTCTCAGCACAAGCTACATTGTGACAGAGGTTGATGCAAGTAGGAGAGCCGTCAGCACCAATCGTACAAACTGTTCCAGGTGGGCAGTTAGTATCTGAATCACAATACTTCTTCAGACCCAAGTCTAGCTGACATCCAATGCTAAGATCTCCTGGATTACCAAAATACCCATCAGAGCAAATGCAAGAAGAACGATGATTTTCAGCTATGCATAATGCGTTAGGGCCACACTGAAGTTTACTACAGGCATCGACACATTTCCTCACTCCCTTGCCAAACTGGAAGCAAATCTCTTCACTGTTACAATCCAGATCATTGTGGCACTGGCCTCGTGGCTTGCAGCCACCCTTGGAATCAGGAGTACCAGTAAAGCCTGGTGGACAAACGCATTTGCCTGCATCACATGTTGCTCTTGGTCCACAGCTGACATCTTCACACAAGTTCTTACAACGGCCATCTTCACATGAAAATCTGCAACAACGAACAACACATTTACTCCAATAATAACAACAATAACAACAACAACAACAATAATAAAAATATTTTACACTCACCCTGATGGACATGGTACATCCTTCCCACATTTACATGTAGCTGGATTGGTGCAAATCTCTTGTCCAACAGGCAAACACATAACAAATGGATTTCCAGCAAAGCCTGCCTTACAGCGACAGTCATAACTACCAGGTGTATTTATACACACAGCACTGGAGCCACAAGCATTTCCACTGCATTCATCAACATCTAAAAAAGTAAATTTTCACATTATTACACCATAAGATTGAGCTATATTGATTCTGCCAACTAACTTTATTTTTTAATTACAAATGTTTAAGTTCCATAAATTCCAGCCGATCTTTAATCACAAAATATGCCATGCATAGAACTAAAACCTGAAAAATTTATATGGATGTACATTTGTAAGTACAGTAAAGTTGCATCCATAAAATTGGAGGCGAACACATAGTTTAATGCTAGACAGCAATTAAACATCATAAATTTGTACATTCAAAACAAAATTTGGATAAAACTCAAAGATAACTTGTTCATTTAAATAAATTAAATGAAATGTCATCTCAGAATTTCCATTAACAGTTTTTTAGTTAAAACTTATTCACAGTCTTGGCCTAAGTTAATGCATATCACTATAATTGCCAGTATAAAAGAGAAGGAAAGAGTATAGCTAAGCAACACATAGAAGAGTTTTAATTTTACAAAATATGAGAAATTGTGCTGGGTCTATTAATATTTAGATTTATCATACCTTGACATTTAACATATGGATTTCCACCAAAACCTGGAGGACAGATGCAAGAGACAGAATTGAATCCTTCTTGACATTCAGCTCTTTCACCACAGATAGTTTGTGAGCATGACTTCTTCTCCTGTGGACCACAGCCTTCATATGGGTTTCCACTTGTACCAGGATTACACACACACTGATTGGTAATACCATATTCACAGTGAGCATTAGGTCCACATTCTGGTACACAATGAGGTCCAGTTATAGCTGTAACATCAATATGAACTTTGAGTATGACAATATACCTTAGATCATTGTAATACAATCAGACTATATAACAGTTGCAAGAAATTTGTTCAGTGCCCTCTCAGTTACACTTGAGACTTACGTGGCATACAAATGAGGTCCGGATTGCCAATGAAAAATGGATCACAAACACACTTATTGGTGTTCCTATCACAAGTGGCTCCAACTCCACAAACAACACCATCACAGCGTTCCTTACATCGCCCACCAATACATACACTTGGCTCAGCACAAGGGTTGTTTATGGAACATACGTCAGGCACACATAAGCCTCCAGGGAATGGATTGCCAATGAAGCCATCAATACATTTGCACGTAGGACCATTTGCAGTTGCAATGCATTGTGCACCTCCACCGCATATGACACCTTCACATACTGAAATAAAGAAAAGAAAAGAAAATTTCTGTAACTGTATGTAGTATTGAATTCACAGGAGATACACAGAGTATATCTAAATTATATTGACAAAAAATCAGTGATGCTCTTCGCGTTATGTACTGTGAAGAATGATGGTGCAATTTGCTTTACATCGCACTGACACTGACATAGGTTTTATGGCGATGATGGGACAGGAAAGGTCTAGGAGTGGAAAGGAAGTGACCCTGGCTTTTATTAAGATACATCCCCAGTATTTGCCTGGTGTGAAAATGGGAAACCACGGAAAACCATCTTCAGGGCTGCGGACAGTGGGGTTCAAACCCGGCACAATGTAGAATTGGCAGAGAAAATTTTTCATTTCAAGAAAATGAGGGTACTTTGTTACTTCCAGGCACGTGATTCAAACTGATGAACTCGACATATTTCCTGTGGCAGAGCGCAAGCCACTGACAGAGACAGAAATAATGATCATTCGATTTGCACAGAACTGCCGTTGTCTTTTGCAGGCAATATCCATAGTTTGTCTATTATGCAGCCATAACTGCACACGCAGTACAAGAACACACAGTAATTAAGATGCACTGATAGTCAAGGAATGCACCCAATTGTTCCTCCTCTCGTCTGTCGTTCTCAATAACATTCTTAGTTATTTAATATGCCCGAAGATGCAACACTGCCACCCCACAATCATGCATTCCTTTACTCAGAACAATGCAAATGGAAGGAAATACTGAGCGAAAGAAACATTATGCCTAATGATTTGATTACAATAAATGTTCAATATGTCCCTTTTCTACTTTGATGCACAGTCCACAATGGTGTAGTTAGTGACCTTTGGACTCTGTTCAAGATGTGTGGTGTGTCATGAATGACCAGGGAAGATGCCTGGATTCTTGGTACAATTATCTCCTCTTTCTACAACGTTTGCATACTCAAAAGTCTTCACATAACCCCACACGAAAAAGTTCACCGGAGTTAAATCGGCCAAGGACAGAGGCCATTTAACTGGCCCACCCATCTCCCTGGATAATGATCATTTAAGTGCTGCGTGACACGGCAAGTGAAATGCAGTTGAGTGCTATCCTGAAACAACCACATTCACTGTGGAATACCCATAGGAACACCTTCCAATAATCCTTCCAGGATAAGTAGCTTAGGCGGTAGAGCAGCGAACTTGGCAGGTTTGATCCTTGCTCAGTCTGGTGGTATTTGAATGAGCTCAAATACGTCAGCCTTGTGTTGGTAGATTTACTGGCATGTAAAAGAACTCCTGTGGGACAAAACCGGCACCTCATCATCTCAAAAACCATTAAAATATAGATAGCAGGACGTAAAACCAATATCATTACAATTATTCCAATAATACAGGCAGTGAGTCTACCAAGAAAAGGTAGTATTCCTTAACATTCAGGCAAGGAGGAAGAAAATACAGCCCAAATAAATAGTCACCAACTATGCCAGCCCAAATATTGACACTAAGCAGTGTTTACATCACACTTGCAACTACTTTTGTTGTAGGATGGTACCATGATTGCTCAACATTCTGGCTGTCCTTTGTATTCTTAGACGACAATATGAATTGATAATCCAGTAGCACTTCCATCAAAAACAAAAAGTAAAAACAAAATTAAAGTGTTCCCTGCATCAACAAGAAATTGCAATGACACTCAGACAGAAAGAGACGCACTTCTAAAATTTATTTTTGATAATACTGTATTATCCATAAAAATTGTTGGTTACACTAATAAGTGCATTCAAATAAAGACTATTGACACTCAGGTCTACAGTAGACCCAGAAATTGTAAGTTCACTACTGATATTGAAGTTTTAGCATTGCTGGGATGCCTTTTTCTGATTTCTCCATGCCGATGTTCATGAACTGTGAGCTACTGATGGCACTGGTCTGATTGTACTTTAAGGAGTGATGTCTTACAACAGCATTCTGTTCTTGTTACGATCAGTTTGTTTTGATGACACAGAAACGAGGAAACATAGAAATGACAAACTCACACCAATCCATGACTTCCATGACTTCTCAACAACTCGAAGAAAGAAAAATTACAGTCTGGGTGAATTCATTACCACAGACGAAATGTTGATTACTTTTCATGGACGTTGCAGGTGTGTAGAGTATAAGCCCGCAAAGTATGGAGTAAAGATTTATTCGATGTGTGACAACAAATCTTTCTACACCTGTAATCTGGAAACGTATGACGGGAAGCAGAAAGAAGGGCCTTATAAACTTTCAAACAAGCCAATGGACATTGTGAAGAATTTAGTTCCACCTATCAATAAGTCAAAGAGAAATATCACTGCTGATAATTATACTAGTTATGAATTTTCCGAATACATTCTAGCGAAAGGGCTCACTTCAATAGGCACCATTAAAATGAATAAAAGAGGAATTCCGCCTGAATTCTTATATGCTAAATCTCGGCAAACTGGAACTTCCTATGTTCGGCTTTCAAGATAATTTTGCTCTGGTATTTTCGGTAACAAAGAAGAAGAATGTGGTGATAATTCTCCAACAGTGCACGATGATGGTAAAAGAGATCCTGACCCTGGAAAGCCAGAAAGTGTTTTTGATTATAATGTAACAAAGGAAGGAGTGGATTGTGTCGACTAAATGTGTTCTACTTTTTCAAATGCCAGAATAACAAGATGATGGCCGATGGTGATATTTTATGGGGAGCTCAATGTCACTGGAATTAATTCCCAAAAGATTTTCTTTTTTAACCAACCTAAAAATAGATCTGCAAGAGGAGGGAATTTCTTAAGAATATCACCCTATAGTTGATGAAAGACCACCTTCAAATCCAGGCAAAATTACCTAAATTGCCAAAAGACATCTCATGTTTTTTTACAAAGCTATCATGAAAATGAAGAAAAACAACAAATCAAGATACATCCAGGAATTTGTTCATTTGTTGTTCTCATAGGAATACCAAAACAGGTGTTAGGTGCTATGAATGGAGCAACAATGTTTGCAAGAACCACAGTCAATGGTGAATAAAATGCAACATCTGTTTGGAGAAGACAAACAAGATGGAATACGAAGATAGTGATATTACTGAATGACTTAGTGATTATTTCTAGTATCTCAATACTTTTTTGAGTTAGCATGTTTTGGATTGAAAAAGATGTTAATGACATATTTTCATCATCGATAGTTCCTTTGTGTGAATCAATGTGTTTGTATATGTTTATGGTAATATTAATGTTTTCTGCTTATTAGGTTGATACTTCATTTTATATGCCTCTCATTGTTTTAATATTGTATTGAAACTATCTTTTTATCCTACAACTGTTTGCTAATTCTACCTTTACGTGTTTCAAGAAAAATGGGTGCTTCTTTGAAGCGCAGTGCAAACACGCAGGTACTAGTATGATGATAACGAACGTAAGTATCTGAGGATTAAGACCAAACTTGCAAAGGTTAGGCATTGTGGGTAATCTAGTGGTGTTAGTTCTTGCACCGATTGATATCGATAAGGGTGTAATTGTTGGTACTTCCAAATCCTCCACACCGTCATACAAGATGAGCCAACATTCCTCACGACATATCTCATATTGGTTGGTGCATAATCATTTATTTCTTCTAAAGAAGCCTCTTCAAACTTTGGGTTCAGTACCGACTGTGCTCTGCCAGCATTGAGCATCTGAAGCCTGAAGCTCCACACCTTCATGCAGTTGCCTGTCAATGGACATGAAGGTTAAATGATGAGGTTGGTGGCAATTAAGGTGCCAGATGCCATACATCCGTGTGGCTTCTCTCCAGTTGCCATTTGCTGCACCGTAGGCTACATGCATATCAGCCATACCTTCGCAGCAGGTGTACCGAAACTGAACCATTCTCATTAATTTCTGCTGCAAACTTAGGAGCCAACGTGTGCAGAACAATCTGTACACTGCCTACTGGGGCTGCGAAGGAACTGTGTGAAACAAACAAGAAACCTGTGCACTTGTACCGAGCATTATCTCTGTCTCCGTCTATCATACATCCCACTTCCCCTCCCTTTTCTTCTCTTCTTTGGAGCACAGCAGCGGGCAGCACCTTGGGCTCTGGCAAAGCAAATACAGCAAGTTTGTCAATTTGAATTGCATGCCCAGAAGTAACAAATTAACCTCATTTCTCAAAACAAAAAATAATTTCCACCAGTCAGATTGCACCATCAGTTTGCACAACCGTAACATTTTTGTTGGTATAATTAAGATATACCCTGTATATTGAGGAGTAATGATGCTTGCAGCATACCAATATGAATATAAACTATGTGGAAAGAAGACAACTCTAACAAGTAGAGATTTGAGACTTAAATGAGCCAAAATCTACATAACTGATTAAAGGTTTCTTCTATCTTACCTGAGACACATTCTCCATTGGCTGCTTCTGTAAAGCCAACAACACAACGGCACCATGCAGCATGGTTTTCGGGCTCACAATAAGCATTTGGACCACAAGGCAATGTACTACAAGGATTAACACATACACCATTGACACATGCCAATTGACCTGCACAGTGATCATTGTGTGAGCATTCAGTTTTAGGGACTCCAGCTCCATGGTCATCGCTTATCACACCTGCAAAAGAACATGAAAGCTGAACATTTCTATCCTTACTCCACAAATTTGCTTTCCTATTTTAGAACAACATGAAGGCAATACTTCCAGTTTTCTTTATAGCCTAAACGCCTACAGAGCAAAATCCTAAATAGAAAACCTTTCATTAATTATACTGTAGGCTTCTAGGCTTAGCTCCTAAATTTAATATAATAAACATATTATGAACAAAACCAGAAATTTTCTATATTGATTCAAGATTCTAAATCTGAATGTAAAGAACCAATTATGGTTACAGGCCTAATCTAGTCACAGACTGTATATATGCACTATTTCCTAACAACAAAAATATCCTGGCTTCTACTTACTACTCTTATAAAAGTACAAAGAAAAGTAGCACTGCCCACACTTTCATTCATAAGAAAAAATCTCAGAAATTATTTAAAATGACAGGGCCCATTGAGTAAGTTGAAAGTGAATTCCGGAGTACTCCACCAGATAAGATTAACATTAATACAAAAGAAATATGGTCTACTACCTAGCAGTATTTAAGTGTTGAGGTATGCTAGTTTGCTTTAGTGCTCCATAATTACATTTGTGTTTTAACCAAACAACACTGACTGTGGTAAAATTATATTTTTCTGGAGATTCAACATATAGGCTTATACTTGGTATCTTGCATTTCAAGGATCAAAGGTGCCATATAAATAAACTGCAATTATGAGAACTTCAGGTTCAAATATTTTAAATTAAAGTTGAATTAAAAGCAGTTGATTTGTATGTAATTTTATTACCATTACATATAACAAAAAGTTTATTCAATTACCATCAAGCAAGTATTTAAGTTTCTTGAAAAAGTACCAAGACATCGGGATTTGACCATGCATTTATTAAGGAAAATGCTTAGGAAAAATGTAGCTTGTATAAAGCAGGGTATTATTTAAATTCTAGTCCCAGGCTGAAAGTTTTGAAAAGTAATATCCATACATAAACAAAGCAAAATGATTTTTTCAGAATAGGTATTTCCTGTAAGTTTCATTTATCTATATGTGTATGAATACATTTAAGAATCTAGTTGACTGCTAGTCAGGGAATGATGTATGTGGTGCTTAGATATAGTGTATCATTATCCAAGACATAATTTCAAAAAGGAAATTTAACCTTTACTCCAGTAGATCCTAATCTCAACTATTATAATAGTCTCCCTGGTTTCAGGGTGAACATCTATTCACTGAATTACAATTTCACTATAAATACTCACATCCAGATCGATAAGGATCCCCAGTCATTCCTCGAGAACACACGCACTTGTATCCACCTTTTTCATTGATACAATGTGCTCCATAGGCACATGGATTTTCCAAACACTCGTCGATGTCCATGCAGCCACGCAAAGGATCTCCTTTGTAGCCTGTTTGACACATGCACTTAGGAGGATCACTTGGTGTACATTTTGCATTGATACCACAAGGGAACCTTTCGCATGGACCTAGAAGAAGAAGAAAAGAAACATATGTTCTGATGAATTTATTTTGGTATCAGAGGGAGAAATGGACTTCAAAGCCATTTAAGTAACAAGTAACATTTGAAATGTTAAGTACAATGTAGAAACAACCATGTATAGGACTGAATAGCACTGTTAATTCCAATACAAAGATCAACACAGTAAAGTCTGCAAAGGTAGAGAGCTACCATTCTAACAACAGCAGGAAGGACAACTGATGTGCATAAACAATCATCAAGATATTAATAATCATCACAAGGCTAAAATATCATACTAAAAAAATAGATTGTTCATTTTGCACCGATACATTTTTACAGAGCACAAGGGTACAATGATATCAGTAGTGTGTCCACACTAGAATTAACTTCTTAAAGAAAGCTTAATTGAGATGAAACTGACTGAAATGTGAGGAATTAGGTCAAAACTCATTCTAGTAGTCAGAAAGAGTCCCCAGTTCTTTGGTTCAAGGCATAACTTCTACTAATCTGTCAATCAAATAAGCATAAAGAAATAAATAAGAAAAGATCAATGGAGCCATTTCAGTAGACAATATTGTAAAAACCATAAGAGGAAATAAAGGAAGCCATTTGACTGAGAAGAATACTCTTTCCAATTAGATAATAATAATAATAATAATAATAATAATAATAATAATAATAATAATAATAATAATAATAATAATAATAATAATAATAATAATAATAATAATAATAATAATAATAATAATAATAATAATAATAATAATAATAATAATAATAATAATAATAATAATAATAATAATAATAATAATAATAATAATAATAATAATAACAATAATGACGACGACTATTGCTAGCCTGTTGCAGGCCTTACGAGGTAGACCCTCCAGTGAGGGTGGGTGATAACTGCCATATATAGGAAACTGCAAGTTAATGTGGTAGAGGGTAGTGTGTGGTGTGCAAGTTGCAGGAAGGTTGGCAACAAACACTCAGTTCCTGAACCAAGGAATTTAACCATTTATGATTTAAATTCTTCAACCAGGTGGGGTGAAATTGAAGTTGGGGGCTAGTGGACTAAAGGCTTAAGACGCTGATCACTCAGCCACAGAGCTGGACATTAGAAGAAGAAGAAGAAGAAATGATTAACACATCTACTGATGGTTTTAAGACATGTCAGATTGCAAGAATTCTGTACTACAGGGAGAATAGTTTAAAACTTCATGCTTCTTGTCACAGGCCGTAGGAATCCCCAAGCCAGCAACATATGGCTTGTGTCAAGCTTGGCATGATAAGAAGTGTTGACAGCTGATGCAGCAAATACTTAGCTCTCTCGTTCAGTTTGCTAGTAACTATTGGACTTTAAGGTGTGTAGTTGTTATTATTATCATCATCACAATGGTTAAGTACTCTACAGCACAGAGAATATGTTTGGCTGCATGTTATTTGCACAAGAAGAAGAAACCAGTTAATAGGTGTTTTTGAAAATTCTGTAGATGTTTCCCAGTTCTACTGTACCATCAAAATATTACGTGCAACAAGTTCATAAGTGGTTTAGTACTGGTTCCATAACTAATAACAAAAAAACTGCAAAGGAGAACATTTCTCACACAGGAGAGGTTAGAAGATATATGGGCAAGATTGCAAGTCAGTCCACATAAGTTGCTTCGGAGAGTAGATCAGGAAACTGGTATTTCACATTCGTCAGCACGTAATGCAAAAAATTATTACATTTATGATTTTTCCTTTTTCTTCTTTTTGTTACAAGTTGCTTTACATCGCACCGACACGAGATAGGTCTTATGGCGACGATGAGTCAGGAAAGGGCTTGGAGTGGAAAAGGAGCGACCGTTGTCTTAATTAAGGTACAGCCCCAGCATTTGCCTGGTGTGAAAATTGGAAACCATGGAAAACCATCTTCAGGGCTGCCAACGAGCGCTCTTCTTTTTCTTGGTCATTTCCCAGTTACATGGGGTCAGTGCTTTGCACAGATTCAGCCCAGTTTTACGGCCAGATATCTTTTCTAACATCAACTCTTTGTGGAGGGATGTATTCACTACTGTGTGTTTCTGTAGTGGTTTGTAGCATAATATGCTGTGTGTAGATGAAGATGTGTATTGAGACAAACACATAGTCCAAATTGAAGGAATTAACTACATGCAGTTAAAATTTCCAATCTAGCAATGAATCAAACCCAGGGCCCTCTGGACCAAAGACCAGTTCGCTGACCATTCGGCCAAGAATCCAGACAAAGGAGTTCTTTAGTGAGTCAGTACATTCGTTAACATAGTTCTCACACATTTAAGTAACCGTAAAAGCCAAGTAACTGCACCAGGATTAGGTTCCATTACGCTGAGCCAGGAGGTAAGCAACTGCGCTATTCATAAGGGCATCAGCGTAAAAGATATGGACACAGAACTAATGCCTGATAGTCATATGGTGTTCTGCACAGCTCAGAGAAAAAGTTCATAGTGCCTTCAGATATACGATATAGAAAAAAAAAGATGAATGCATCTCTAAGTTAAAGGAAGGAATTTTACTGGTGATTCTTCCAAAATACTTGTCAGAAATGAAAGCTAATCAGAAAATAACTGGGAGTGAAGTAATAAATATGAAGCCAAACCTTTAAGAATGATGAAACAGAATATTTAACTCAACTTAAAATTTAACCTATTAGCCAAGAACAGAAAAATTAAATAGCTAATTTTCAAAAGATTAAGGTTTACAAACTATTAAGGTCAAAATATTTCACCATTAATAAAAATGATAGTCTTTACAAGCCAGACATGAATTGATTTATAGGAAATGTGGCTTGTGAATATTTAGTGTACAGTAAAATTCAACAGTACTGTAGAATTACAATAACTATTCCTAAAGATACCTTTTGATAGCCAAGGAAGTAGTACTTACTTTTGCACTTGTTGCTGTCAAGAGGATCTGTGAAAAACGGTGGAGGGCAAACACACTCTCCTGGTTGTACACACTTCTCATTAGAAGAACAGTCCCCATCATTAACACAGCGCACTTGATCTGGTGAACACACACCATTGTAAGGATCCCCACTATATCCTCTTGGGCATACACATTTGTGTGATCCAGGACTGTTGATACATTCTGCACCATATCCACAAACTTGTCTACCTTCTGTACACTCATTAATGTCTACAGAAACAAGGGGAAAAAAAACATATTTAAAACTGGAATCATGATTTCCACTTCATCTGTACATGATAAGATATAATAATTATTAGTATAGGAAGGAAATAAAAATGTACTGTATAATACTGGTTGCTGACAGAAACTTTCTTCCAACCCTCAGCGTGGGAGTAGTCACAGTGTGCACCATTTGCTAGTGGGGGAGGGGGCCACTATTCACCATAAATTAGGAGCATAAGATGTGCTATATTGGAACCGCTGTAACTCGGTAGTTTCAGCATATAAGCACACAAAATTTCGGTGCGGTATAATTACACTCCTACTCTACATCATGAACTACTTCCCTCTGAACCACTTAAACAGACACGCCTTCCCACTGGAATGCACAGGCACCCGATGAGCAAGCAAGCAGCTCAGCATCTCGCACCCTTTTTTTTTTCTTTTTTTCTTTAAGTGCACCAACACAGATATGTCTTACGGCAATGATGGGATACGAAAGACCTAGGAATTGGGAGGAAGCGGCCGTGGCCTTAATTAAGATACAGCCCCACCATTTGCCTGGTGTGAAAATCAGAAACCACGGAAAACCATCTTCAGGGCTGCCAACAGTGGGGCTCAAACCCACTATCTCCCGATTACTGGATACTGGCCGCACTTATCTCGCACCTTCCTATCGCCTCCACTTTCAGCATTCATTTTCACCTAACCTAACCGCATGGCACTACAGCCCTGAAGAGCCTTGGCCTACCAAACGACCGCTGCTCAGCCCGAAGACCTGCAGATTACAAGGTGTCGTGTGGTCAGCAAGACGAATCCCCTCGGCCATTAATCTTGGCTTTCTAGGCCGAGGCCGCTATCTCACCGTCAGATAGCTCCTCAATTCCAATCACGTAGGCTGAGTGGACCTCGAACTAGCCCTCTGAACCAGGAAAAAATCACTGACCTGGCCAGGAATCGAACCCGGGGCTTCTGGGTAAGAGGCACACATGCTACCCGTACACCACGGGGCTGGCTCATTTCCACCACAGCAACATTATTTATCAATGAACTATGGAATTAAAATCACCATCGACTGAGTCATTGTAACTTTTCTTCAAAAACAAAAACAAAATGCTCTCCTCAGAGAGCTGCACTTTACAGCTTCCCAATATATTGGTTGTCACAGTGCAAAAATTCATAAAATTTTTCAAAGGGAAAGAAACTGTTAATAGAGAGAGTAAACATATCCATGAAAAAGAAGAGGAAACAATACAATGGCACTTTGTAAATGAGTTTTTGACTTAGTTTAAAATTTCTACAACAGATGGTAGCATAATGCAGAGACTGTGCATTGTGTACAAATAAGACAACGTTTGAGGCATGCCGTACCTAGTACAGCACTCCACGGTGTCTGGTTAAAAATATATTTTAATAAGTTCCACGTCAGCTTTGTCCAACCCAAATCTGAACTCTGAACATAGTAGTGTAAGTTGCTGACAGATCATAGGAACAATACTAGTGTGAATTCTAAATATTCTCCTTACCTTCACAAGACCCATCTTGCCTAGTTTTGAAGCCTTTAGGACAAGCACAATAACTGACACCTCCTGCAATTGTAATGCATTCAGCTCCAGGAGGACATGATTCTCCTTTAGAACAACCTGCCAGTACACAGTTGCCTCCAACAATCTGGTATGGAGCCTGACATTGGCACTCAAGTGTATTGCACTCTGAAACCAAAACAAACTTCAGTTTACAGATAAATCCTTAAAGATAAATAAGTCAATAGTTGATATATTGTTAACTTGCACATAAAATATATAACGTTAAAAAATAGGAGGATGGCACTTGTATTTAGTTGTTTTTTGCCTTTGTTTTTGGCTAGTGGTTTAAAGTCACACTAACACATTGAAGGTTTTCAGCAATGAGAGGATCAGAAAGGGCTTGGACTGGGAAGGCAGCGACCGTGACCTTAGGTTCAGCCCCAGCATTTGCCAAGTGTGAAAATGGGAAATCATGGACAACCATCTTCGGCGCTGCCAACGGTAGCTCACAGCTACATGACCCTAACCGCATGTCAAACTTACTTAGTACTTGTAATTAAGACATAAAAGGATAAGTTATGCGGATGAACCAGCTTTGGGGTTGAGGTTGTACAACAAAATCCACCTTACATTTTCATGGGTTGCCATGAGAGAATAGGGTTAGTGTTAGTGACAGAATATTCCTTCAATCTGCAGCTAATAAAGTGAAGTGTGGAAGGTGATCTGCTGGCTTTATAATACAGGATGTATTGAGTAAATACGTTGCAAAGTAATGATATTTCTCAGGGCAAAGTTCCTTCTGTGTACTTGTAAACAACAATATGAATGCCACTAATGGCTTGAATGATGCGATATTTTACATCTTCCATACTTCTGCAAAGTTTCTCAGTGTAGATTTTGAACAGTAAACTGATTACAGTCTAAATATCATTAGAGTATAAAATACTACATCAACGCAATTGATCACCTGGCATGTTGTTGATTTTTTAAATGTAGTGAGTTGATGACAAATAATATATAGATAGCCTTATCCTCTAAGCTTTTCATAATGAACAATACTCCATATTTAAATCAAAACCAAAAGCAGGCATTTATACAAGTGAAGGTACAGTCACCCCTAGTGCACTGACACTGCGTGTGCTTCAAAAGGATGATGATGATTGTTGTTTAAAGGGGCCTAACATCTAAGGTCATTGGCCTATGCTTCAAAAAGAGACTTTCAGTGGTATCTCAATGGTGCACTAATTGTCTGCATCTTGGAGAGGTATGGCGACCAAACTGATGAGCTCAATGCCACATTGGAGAGAAACACTGGTAATTTTATGACTGACAAAGCCTAAAGATCTTGAATACTTTTACAATATTTGCAATCAATGAAATTAAATTATGGTTCTCTTTTGGGGACTTAATTTCTGAAATATTTCGGTTCCTTCTTAATTTCCTCATGAAGCACAATCTTCCAAGAAAACTATGTAAGCAGGAAAGCTTTATATGATTAAAAGTGACTGGAGGCTACTGGGAAGCAACAACTGTTTCCCTTGCCTACATTTGAAAAATGGTACAGAAGCAGAAAATTGTAGAAAAGAAAGGGGTGTGAGAGCCAAGAGCCATAGACTGTATTTTGAATTCTAGCCAATGCGTGCGAAATTTTTTAAACGAAAAGTAATGAATAGTAATGTCCCTTCAAGTCCCATGACTATGATCATGATATCAGCAGTTGTGTAAAACTACAAGGTTGCTTGCTTTTCTAGATAGGAAAGCAGGAGAAGATTAAATTGCCTTCTTAGTGATGGCTGTGAATTTAGAAGTGGATTCCTGTCAGTACTGCTCTCAAAAGAAAAGGCATAGTGGTTCTTTGTTTTATTATCAACTATGTGTAGGAAGAATAAACATTATAGTCAATCACATCTTTGTGAAAGGCAACATAAAATATCGTACCTTCGCACAGTGAGAATGGGTTTCCATTAAATCCTGGAGGACACTGACATTCATAGCTTCCTGGTAAGTTCTTACAGATAGCATTAAGTCCACAGGCTGGTTTGTCTCGTAGTTCAGTACATTCATTAATATCACGACATTTGCCTGATTCACTGTTTCTAGTGTATCCTCGTTGACAAATGCATACACTAGTACCAAGAAACTCATCTCGTACACATTGTTCACCTCCAGGGCATGGTTTATCAGCAGAACATCCAAATGGTTGACTACAGCTTCCTTTGTATGGATCTCCAACAGCACCACCTGGACACTGACAAGAGAAACCACCTGGTTCGTTGTTGCACACAGCTCCAGGTGCACAAGGACCAACAGCACATTCATCTATATCCACGCAGCTACTTCCTGAACCAGTATACCCATAGGCACACAAGCATTTAGCCTCGTCATTAATCAACATACACTGTGCATTAGGGCCACAGAACATGGTCTCACAAGGATCTGGAACAGATCATAATGAAATATAAAAATGACAAAATACAAAAATGTAAAGTTCTTACCAATATTTACTCTTATATACCTCATCATCATGTATACTGTGCACCCTAATTTTTTATACGGAGTTAAGGGAGAAAAAAAGCCCAGTTTATATGTTGCATTGGTTTTTTCTTCATGTGTCAGTATAAATACAACAAGCTACACCCTGCAGCATGCATGCCTGCTCTCAGCTTAATGTCAACTTGTCTCCTATAATCCTCCGATTATCTTAGTTGCAGCATCTCTCTCACCTTGTTTGGTGAAAAGCAGGTTGGTAATTCTGGATCCTAGTGTATTCCCTGTTCAACTGAGCTAGATGAAATATGACACTGTTGAACTGGCTGAAATTTGAGTGTACCAGTACATGGTATGTGAGAAACGTGAAGTATAAGATAGAGTCCAGTGTATTACAATAATGTAATTTGCTTTGCAACATGACTTTGCTTATATGTGAGTTATGGAGAAGCATTCAAATATTATGGCAAGTTTTAAAATTTGAGAGATTCAATTTGCTGAGATAAATGGTAATCGTGCCATGGGCTGAGGATTTAATGTGACGGAAGGTGAGTCGATGATTGTAGGTTTGTTGAAGAGAGCTGCATTAATCTATATATATAAAATAACTTGTCCTGACTGACTGACTGACTGACTGACTGACTGACTGACTGATTCATCATCGCCGAGCCAAAACTACTGGACATAAAGAAATGAAATTTTGGGGATATATTCATATTAAGATGTAGGTGCTCGCTAAGAGAGGATTTTTGGATATTCCTTCGCTAAGGGGGTGAAAAGGGGGGTGAAATTTTAAAATGAGTGTATCTATATCTCAAAACTTTAAACGTTTACAGATGTAAAAATTGGTATTTAGAATCTTCTTTAAAAATAAGGAAACACGTATTTTTTTGTTTTCAGAAAATCCCAATAGGAGGGGTGAAAAAGGGTGAAAATGTGGAAAAATGGGTTGAATGCCTTTAATCAGGATACCGGTACTCATATCTCAGAAACTGAAGATATTACAGACCTGAAAATTGGTACTTTTGATCTCTTTTAAAAATAAAGAAACACGTGTTTTTTTGTTTTTGGAAAATCCAATTAATGGGGGGGTGAAGAGGGGGTGATTTTTTTAAAATGAGTGTATCTATATCTCAAAACTTTTAAAATGTATGGATGTAAAAATTGGTATTTAGAATCTCCTTTAAAAATAAAGAAACACGTATTCTTTTGTTTTCGGAAAATCCCAATAGGAAGGGTGTAAAAGGGTGAATAATGGGTTGAATGGCTATAATGAGGCTACTTATATTTCAGAACCTGAAGATATTACAGACCTGAAAATTGGTATTTTGTATCTACTTTAAAAGTAAAGAAACACGTATTTTTTCGTTTTTGTAAAATCCAAATATTGGGGGGTGAAAAGGGGGGTGAATTTTTTAAAATGAGTGTGTCTACATCTTAAAACTTTGAAATTTACAGATGTAAAAATTGGTAGTTAGAATCTCCTCTAAAAATAAAGGAACACGTATTTTTTTGTTTCCTGTAAATCCTAATAGGAGGGGTGTAAAAGGGTAAAAAATGGGTTGAATGCCTTTAATGAGGATACTTATATTTCAGAACCTAAAGATATTACAGAACTGAAAATTTGTATATGGGACCTCCTTTAAAAATAAAAAAAACACGTATTTTTTAGTTTTTGGAAAATCCAATTAATGGCTGTTAAACAGGAGTGACAAGTTGGGGTGAATTTTTTGAAAGACTATATCTACAGAATATCTTGGAAACGTAAAATGTTACAGACGTAAAAAGTGGATGTTTGGAATCTCCTGTAAATGTAAGGAAACATAGGTGATTTGTTTTTGGAAACTCCACTTAAGGGGAACTCAAAAGGGGTGAAATTTTAAAATGAGAATTTTTACAGTATATCTAAAAAAACTTAACATGTTACAGAAGTGAAAAATGGTATTTTTTTATCTCTATTAAACATAACGAATCGTGTATTTTTAGTTTTCGGAAATACCACTTGGGTGGTGGGGGGTGGGTAAAAGTGACTGAAAATGGTGTTGAATTCTTTTAATTAGGCTACTGATATCTCAAAAATGAAGATGTTACAGACATGAAATTTGATATTTGCAATCTGCTTTAAAAGTAAAGAAACACGTATTCTCGGAAAATCCAATGAAGGGTTGGGGGGGGTGGGGTGAAAGAATTGAAAATTTAATTGACTTAATTGTATGAGAATGCATACATCTAATAAAAACTAAAGTTGTTACAGATGTGAAAATTCGTATTTCGATCTCCTTTAAAAACAAAGAAAAACGCGTTTTGGTGGGGAAACCATCTTGGAGGGTGGGAGTGTAAAGGAGTTGAATTCCTTTCATGAGGACACATAAGTCAAAAACTGAAGAAGTTAGAGTCGTGATAATTAGTATTTAGAAGATCTTTTACTATTAAAGAAACAAGTATTTTTTGCGGGAAAATTCACTTGGGGGGGGGGGGTGAGTAGTGTGAAAAGAAGTGAAAAAAGTAAAATTTTTTATGGGGATACTTATATCTCAAAACTGAAGGCAATAGACGTGAACATTGGTGTTTGGAATCACCTTTAAACATAAAGAAACAAGCCTTCTTTTAATTTTTTTTTGGGGGGGGGGTGGCGGTAAATAAACTTAACGGCGGTGGGGTGTAGAAGGAGGTGAGACCTATTGATTTTACTGTTCTTAATGTACTTATAAGTATCCTCCGTTGCTCAGGCGGCAGCGCGCCGGCCTCTCACAGCTGGGTTCCGTGGTTCAAATCCCGGTCACTCCATGTGACATTCGTGCTGGAAAAAACGGAGGCGGGACAGGTTTTTCTCCGGATACTCCGGTTTTCCCTGTCATCAGCCATTCCAGCAACACATAATAGTAATAATAATAATCATAATAATAATGTTCCGGACCGTCGTCAAATGTGCGGACCGCGCTGGAAACGGCTCCTGGACGGGTAATGAATAAGAATGCAGTCCGGCCGCGGGTTCAGTGCCGCCAAAGCACCCAATATGACACCACGCCGGATCTTCTGAAGGATTTTATACATATTAAAATGATTATAGGAAAAGATGGCAAAGATTTACGGACCCAACTGACCGGGAGGAATACCTGAGCCTAGCCCGGGAAGTACGAAATTGATTCCTGGAAAGGAAGATTGCAAAATGGGAGGAAAAGTGCCGTAATCTAATAGAAAACGAGTCAGATCGGGAATTTTGGTGGATTCTCGCAGAAAACGAGTCAGATCGCGAATTTCGGCGGATTATATATCTAAAACAATAAGCATTCAATTATAAATTTCAGTATAATACCGTAGCGAAGCACGGGTGTCTTGCTAGTATGCAATAAACTGTTTCAGGTATACCCTTTAAAAAAATTGTGTGTGTTGCATGACAAGTACTGGTAGTAGGCCTAATATTCTTCTTTTTCTGTGCAGTAAAATGGAAGCGGAGATGGCAGGGCAGCATGTTCGGCTATGGATGGAATCCTACAAACTTTAATACTTTTGTTTTAATATTCAGTAACTTGTTAAAACAAAATGCCATATTATGAGAAATTGTGAGGCTTTATTACATTTAAAAAGAATTTGAATTCTAATCAAGTTTCATTTAATAACTTCCTGAAAGTACCTCACACCCCAATTTTTATGCTTGAATTTTCAGAAAAAAAACTTGTGATATATTGCAAGTAAATACGTATTTAAAAGGCAGTCTAATACAAATCAATATATTATGATACCATTTCTAATTAAAGCAGATAAATATTTACAATGTAAATAATCTTACATATTTGGACTTTTAACTAGTGTAGTTTTTCACATAAGTGAAAATATAAACAGCAGGACCATCCTTAAAAAATTTGTTCTAAAGAAGGATGAATAATTAACTTTTATTAGCACAAAAATGTTCATACACAAGTTCAAAACTGCTTAATAAGAATAAGAATTCTACATGTAGATCAAGAGTCTATGCTAAGAACTTAAACTTACGTCTGCAGTCATGTCCCACGTTAGGTTCGGGACATAGACAACGTCTCTGATCATCACAAATGGCATTTCCAGGACAATCTTTGTCCACATTGCAGGTCACAACCCCTACGCATTTTGTGTGAGGATCTGGATCAGGAATGGATCCCTGGGGACACTCACAGGTGTATGAACCAGGTGTATTTTGACAAAGAGCACCAGCACCACAAGCATCACTGCGGCTACATTCATCAATATCTGGTGATAATATGAAAATGATTAGAGAAATATCTTAAAATAAAACCTTCAGCATCAAAAAATTGTTTATGTAAATTACAGAACTTACCCAAACAGTGCTTGAGGGGATTTCCTGAGAAACCTGGTTTGCACTGACAACTATAAGCACCTGGTGTATTTGTGCATACAGAGTTCAGTCCACATCGGCCAAATGGTCCATTCACCTTGTCACATTCATCAATATCTAAATATAAATATAACATTGATGTAAGAATTTTTATAAATATCGCAAATTTACACTAGTTCTAAATTATTTAATAATTCATTTCAATTCAGTGGAAAACTGACTTTTACTAAGAAGGACTAACTAGTACTGATGTAAAACTGAAATGGAGGGATGTAGAAATAATAATTAATATCTGGAAGAAAAAAACATATATTAGATGATTTACACTGTACTCTTATGTTAAGTGGAAGAGAGATGTATATTAAATTAAGCACACTGTGACTGTACAATAAGGGGAAGAATGTTAGAATACAGGGTACATTAAAACATTCCTTTCTTTTTGCTTCTTATTTTTTTTATTTTTTATTTTTGTTACAAGTTGCTTTACGTCGCACCGACACTGATAGATCTTACAGCGACGATGGGATAGGAAAGGGCTGGGAGTGGGAAAGAAACAGCCTTGGCCTTAACTAAGGTACAGCCCAAGCATTTTCTTGGTTTGAAAATGGGAAACCATAGAAAACCATCTTCAGGGCTGCCAACAGTGGGGTTCGAACCAAATATCTTCCAAATGAAAACTCACAGCTATGCGCCTCTAACCGCACAGCCAACTCGCTTAGTTCATGTCTTTCTCTTACAAGTGCTTATAATTTTTTTTATCATTATTATGTTATTTATAAATAGCATGGCATCTTAAAAAAAATACCAATGAAAGCACAGCAATTATACTAACCTACACATCCAGCAGATACATCACTTGGATTGAATGTCCATCCTTCCTCACAGATGCAGTAAGCCTCTTGACCATCGGGTTTGCAAGTTGCATGGGGACCACACTTCACTTCTTCACAAGGAGCTAAAGTAATACAGTAAGCCCAGACATTATTATTTACTACTTGGTAAAATCACTAACAAAGTAACCTTTCAAAATAAAATGTAGCACATAGAGGGGGAAGTAACACATTGCAACTAGCATAACATTAGTAGGATAAATGCTTTCTCAAAGCACAAGCTGCCTGTGTTGAAATGTTCAAGAAATGCAAGATAGAGTTAATATATTAGAGTATAAGAATAATTTCTTTTTAAAATGCCTTAATAAGGCAAATTTGGGAAGTAACCTAATTCTTTCCAACACCTCACATGCACTATTTCAATGAGAAAGAAGTCCAAAAACACAAATGTTCATAGGAATCATTTGAATACCTTGGTCCATTGAGAAAGCATAATATTATGGCTATAAGGATTTGGAAGAGTTCTAGTAAGGTATTCTCCCCATATTCCTTATTCAAGAATATGTTCTCAATCTTATAAGTGATTAATGATACACCAATACTATAGAATGTCTTGGACATATGCTCAAGATTTCAAATTTTGAACAAGCCTAATAGGCTATCTCTATTCATTCTTCTCTCAATGAAGAATGTCTGCACTCTTAAAATCTTGTAAGAAATCCAGTTCCTTCTTTTTTTTTGGAGATGTGAAATACTTTAGGTGTTTCAATCATAGTCACATCAACAAAAGAGAACTACTTCCTATAATCCTTATGAGATCTGACATTGATTCAGTGATGTTATGTAAGACACTTTTCAAAGTTGTTTACTGTTATCATTGGATATCATAACAGTGGAATAAAGTCCTTTTCTTCTTATCTTACTTCTTACTGGACATCTAACTTTCAGCATAAACATTTCATAGGAATAACAGTTATTGGTTGGTCTTTAAGAGAAATCCTGAACCTGGAGCTATATATGGAAGCCCTTGTCTGTGATTCAAAGATCACCCAACTAATCCCATCAGAATGGCTAAAAATATTGTTGCCAAAATAATCAAATAACTCATGGTGGACAGCTTAAATTTCATCACATATATAAACTTTTGTAATTAATGAACTTTCAGAAGGTTTTTTTGTAGAAAAAAATACTCTCATGAAAATTTTCATTAGAATAAATTATCTATGAGAAAAGTAATAAGTAGAAAGAAATTGTATTAAAGGATAGTAAATTATCATGTCATTTATTTACATCACATAATTCAAGAAATACAATATTTTATCATCTGCATAGACCTACCTTTGCAACTGACTCTAGGAGGAGCACCAACATATCCATGTTCACATTCACAGTGGAAGCCTCCAAGTGTGTTGGTACAGACAGAATAAGGTCCACATGGATTTGTTTTGCATTCATCTATATCCACACAAACTGCACCCTGGGCTACAAAACCTTTCTGACAGAAGCACTGTCCTTCCAAGCACTCTGCATTATTCACACAGTCAAAGTTAGAGGTGCAGAGAATATTCACATCAACCTGCTCACAAGCGACAGCTGGATTTGATTTTGCTGAGAAACCTTGTGGACAAATACAATTATAACCAGGTACAGCATTCTCACACAGGGCATTTGTTCCACATGGCTTGTCCAATGCAACACACTCATTAATGTCTGAAAAGAGAAGCAAATGTTGAGCTATTCACCATTCAAGAGTTCTCCCCTTGTCAAAAATGTTAAAGAAAATCTAAACATGCTTACCAACACATCCTTTAAAAGGGTCTCCAGTGTAATCCTCTTTGCATGAGCAAATAAAACTTCCAACAGTATCAGTGCAAATAGCATTTTCACCACATGGGTTGTCCTTGCATTCATTTACATCTGAAACATGCACAATTTCATTACATATCTTTACAAAGTAAGTAAAAGTTGTAGGCCTATCCTTTCTTTATTTTTCTAAATGATTATTAATACCAATTTACTGCACTCCACCAAAATTAATACCAGTTGAATTATTGAGCCCCTATTGTCATGGAACTTGTAACTTCCTGAGGTTACATGTTTAGACTCAGAAGGTTGTATTTGTTACTGTCATAACTCCGATCAGGCTGTGTGCCACTCCAAGATGTTTTTTATTCGTGTATATATTCTTTGTTTTTTATCACTTGTGTGTGTGTGTGTGTGTGTGCGTGCGTGCGTGTGTGATACGTATATTCCTTGACTTACATTTCAGTAGATAGTTCTGCATTAAACATTTGATCAAATATGTGCTGTATTCATTTCCTTAAGATCATGACAGTTAAGGAGAGAGATACTCATCTTCAGAATCACCAACAATCTATTACTATTAGTCGATCTTTGGTATAAAGTCTGTACTGTCAACTGGTGTTAATTTTAAGTGACATTTATTGAAATGAATAATGACTTTACTTGCTCTCAAGACTAATCTATAATAAAATATACTGTAATAAACAATGAATCAAGAATTATTTTTTCCTACTTGAATGATTCTCCTATGGAGCAGTACCTATTAATAAGCACATTAATTTAAAATACAAAAAACTGGAAGTTCAGAGAATGTGAATAATATTCAGTTACTTACACTCACTGTGTTAACACAGTATTTCCTCAAATTACATACTTATGAATAAAGAGTAAGTTAAAATATAATAGCCATTAAAACATTTAGAAATATTCTGTAAATACAATATTCAACTATTTTGAAGAAAATCACATGACAAGAAGTCAATACGGTACTCAAAGAATATAAGCTTATATTTTCAATTAATGACAAGTATTTTGAAGATGGTAAAAATTTGATTTACTCCAACTAACTGATTTACAGCAGCCCACATATGCCAACAGTAGGAATTTTGTATTTACAGTTTGCTACAACACATGCAGAAATAAAACAGGCATACAATGGAAAATTTAACATTCAGAGCTCAGAAGACAATTATAAAAGAAAAGTGCACATAAACCTGGAGAAATAAATTGAATGGAAATGCTAGAATCTCAGAATTAAAAGGAAATCAAGGCAATTACATTCAAATGGCTTTTTAAAAGAAACAACAATATTCATATCAACATTTTCATGGTATGACATAATAAAATTGTGATGGGATTTACCAAATTTTAACTTGAGTGGCTTTGCTTATACATGTAATTCTTCATAAGATCCAAGTCAGAATTCTGGTTTGCCCTCACAATTCACTAAACAAGACACATTAAATTTACTTAAATACATTAAAGAGATCTATTTCTAACCATACTTTTAGATAATAATTAATTCCCAGCAGAGAATTTTCTTTTTGTTAGTGATTTAATGTCGCACTAACACAACAAAGGTTTTCAGCGACGGAAGGATTGGAAAAGTAGTGGCCATAGCCTTAATTAAGGTACAGCCCCAGCATTTGCCTGGAGTGAAAATGAGAAACCATGAGAAACAATCTTCAAGGCTTCTGACAGTGGGATTCAAACCTCCCACCTGAAGTACGAATCTTAGAATGCAATAACAACTGGAAATGACTGATAAAATTCAAGCTGGAATATATATGTGGCATGATTAGCTCAGTGGCTTAGCTGCTGGCTTCCCATCCAGAAGGCTCATGTTCGAATCCGGCCGATCCTCATTTGAGATTTTCATCCCAAAAATCAACTGACGTCAAGAAGGGCATCTGGCTTTAAACCCTAGCCAAAACCAAAATGAGCCTCGGTGGCTCCAGCAACCCCAGAAATAGCTGGGATGAGCTGAAGAAAGTTATGGTGATATATATATTATAATAGTTTCTGGAGCCAGTTAATTTCCAAATACTCTCATGCAAGTACATAAACAGAAAATTTCACTCACATTTCACAAATATAAATTAGAAAGTAAAGTATCGTAACTCATTACCCAAAAACAGCTTGCTCCATACGCCTTCAGTCGGTACAGAATATCATCCCACAGACTAATAGTGTATAAGCTACATTGATTCTGGTCAGTGCAACAGAATCTAGCCACAGGAACAATAGGGAAAAGACAGTATAATGAAATGAAATGACATCAGTGGAGAGAGGAAGTGCAACCGTGTGCATAGGTATTGTTTCCATCACTGGCCAGCAGGAAACAAGCAATGGTGGCCAGTGATAATCATGGATTAAATTTTGCCACCTACCAACTTTTACAATTTATTATTTATATGTAATTTATATTTAATTCTGTCATGTTTCATTTTGGTTTATCCCACAAAATAATATTGTTAATGGAATCTTGAGTGTCTAATAAATGTATTGTGTATGTTAACAGAACAACTCTGGAGACTCACTCAGTGAAAAGTCTATCCTACCACCAATCCAGCATAGACAAACCCACACTTTCCCTTAAATATCTCATTAAGATACACTCACAAAGCACACAGCAAGTTTCAGGCTCATTTGGCTCTGCTGTACATGTAACAGACAATGAACACTAGCTCTAGTTCATATTGTTGTTTCTTTTCAATAATTTAAAAATTCACACCAGAACACCACAACAATATGCCACCTATGCTTGAGAAAATAACACAATAGCAGAAGTCTTCATTCAACAGGCTTGTCCTTGATTAAAGATTACTATTATCAAAGGAGAACATAAAAATAAATCATGCAAAACAGAAGCACAGAACAGCTCTTTCAGGTCACAAGAAAAACTGAAATATAAAGATAGAAAATGAAGATTAAAAACAGTTCCTCACAACAGGTTCCATGCACAATAAAAATAAATACATGCAAATAGTTGAGTAGCTGATTCCTTTCCCAAACTGGGTCAGTCAAAGAACTCAAATGTGATGTAGATGCGAATGAAAAAACACAACATTCATGGAATAAGGCAATGCTGCGCTTATCTTAGCCGGTTTTACACTGTGTACTTCTAAATCAGAATACATATTTCAACTTGCATGGCTATTATAGTCATAGCCTTCCTCTGTAGTATAGGGGATCTACCAAGGTACAAAGATATCAATGCAAAATACTGCACATCTCCATTGAAGGAGATGATGGGGTGGACAATGTGGAGCAAACTTCGTCACATAAAATACCATATGCAGCAAAACAAACTACACTAAAATGTTATTTAATTGTGTTGTGTTTATAATGTGTACCATCAAATACTACAAATTGTTCATAATGTTTCTGAAGATTACTGAACATGTTGATTAACAAAGGTTACTGTAAGGAGGCAAGAAATGGCATTATCTTCCCATATAATTTGGGAATAATTTTAGGTGGGTCATCTGTCTTGAAAGCTGATCGTTTCAACATGCTCCATATGCAAGTGTCTGGGACCGTGAGATCCAAGGAGCAAGGGAATGGAGTTCCACAAGAAATTATGCGATCTCCAAAGTGACTTTGCAGATGGGTATGTGACTCCCACGCAGTGTGGACTGTAGTTCCATCTGGCTGTATACATTGTTGTTGGAGGTGTAAGTTTCTGGCGCAACAAAAATGGCGCAAATCCCGCAGAAATGGGGTAATAATGAGACTACTCGGTCTACTGTTTTTGGATTTTGTGCAGCATCCTCAATGAAATAAGGGCCCAATATTTCACGAATATGCTTTGGGAACTGTAACACCTATTGGAGAAGTCGTTCATGATTCTAATTTCGTTGACACAAGACGGACCTTGTTCTGTTATTTGGTGCCTATGTATTAAATCACTCCTTGTATTGCTCTTTAAAGTAAAGCAAACTCAGCTCATTCTGACACCCCTACTCTGTATGACCAGACAAAATGTTCACGATAAACACCTTCTCCTCTGTTGTGAGAACCATAATTGCAGAACTCAACAAACACTGACATTTTTTTAAAATCTGCTTTATGTCGCATTGACACAGATAGATCTTATGGCAACGATGGGATAGGACACAGATAAGGGTGGTAAGGAAGCAGCCGTGGCCTTAATTAAGATCATTTGCCTGCACGGCCAACTCACCCAGTAACATTGAATTTACAATGTCAAGCTATTATATACAATAAATAAATAAGCGCAAACATTGATTCAGACCACTATCTTTCTTTGATCAAAACAAATTTCATCCCTCTTAAAAGCAGCAGGGAAAACCACTGCATCAAGTCACGAATTCCAAGGTTCAATCCAGCCAGGCTGAAAGATAACAATAACTTCACAGAGACCCTGGCTAAAAACAAAGACAAAAAAGATTGGCCCCAACTACAGAAGGCACTAATAGATGCAGCGACAACCACCATCCCGGCAGTCAGAAAGAACAAACATCCATGGTGGACAACTACTTGTGACAAAGCAATAGAAGAGAGAAAGCAAGCATGGCTAAAATGGAACCATAACAAAAGTCTGGAAAACCATAAAAACTTCTTAGAAGTTAGGAAAACTGCAACTAAAATTATCAGGAACACCAAGAGGCAGTACAATAAAAATATCATTGAACAAGCAGAGAGGGATTTTGAAAGAAACAACACTAGAGACTTCTACCAAACTTTTAAATCTCAAATAACACCCTACTCAGCCCCTACACTTCACCTTCGGGGAGCTGACGGAAATCTGAAAATGAACAATGAAGAGTGCACCACAGTTCTAGCAGAGTATTTCAACAACCTTCTAAATTCAAGGGAACCCAAGGAGAAACTGCATTTCGAACCTCAGAATGTTACTAAGTCGGACTCTCTCCCACCAACAAAGGGGGAGATCAAGAAAGCCATTTCAGAATTGAAATGTAACAAAGCAGCGGGCGAGGATGGAATCATAGCAGAGCTCTGGAAATACGCTGATGAGGAGTCAATCCAAAGTATCCATGAAATCATATCAAACATCTGGGTGACAGAAGCGTTACCTAGCGACTGGACTTCAGCTATCATCCACCCGTTACACAAAAAAGGCGACAAATCAGATCTCAACAACTACAGAGGGATTTCCCTTGTATCAGTGACGTATAAGATACTCTCCAAAGTATTACTCACAAGAGTAGAGGCTCAACTAGACTCCTGCATCGGAGAGTACCAGGCTGGGTTTCGCAAGTCAAGGTCATGCGCCGAACAAATCCTGAACCTCAAAACCATCATCACTTACAAAAACCTAAGCGCCTCACCCTACGTGGCAACATTTGTTGACTTTCAGAAGGCCTACGATTCAGTAGATAGAGAGTCACTCTTCCAGGCACTCGCTGAACTGGGACTAGATAAGAAAACCTTGAATCTAGTGAAAGCAACTCTTACCAACACTACTGCCAGAATCAAATTCAGAGGGGAACTGTCCCAGAGATTTGAGATCAAAACAGGTGTCAGACAAGGGGATGGCCTATCTCCAATCCTCTTTAATTGCCTACTTGAAAAAGTCATTCGTGAGTGGACGAAAATGCTACAGGATGACTCTGGATTGAGAATTGGCTACAAGAAAGACAAGTTAACAGTCAACTGTTTAGCCTTCGCAGACGACCTTACACTCCTGGCATCCAGTGTGGAGGAAGCTATCCATCAACTATCCTCTCTCGACCACATAGCAGCTAAAGTAGGGCTGAAGATCGCCATCAACAAAACACAGTTTATCACCAACATCAAAGATGCACCCAAATCAATCCCACTGGGGGACAAAACAATACAAAGGACTAACTCCTTCAAATACCTAGGAGAATGGATAACCCCAAACATGAATGAAGATCAGGCCATGAACAGCAGATGCATCAAATTGGAAAATGCCTACCACCTATGTAAGAGTATGTACAAATCCAAATCCCTCTCCCTTAACCTCAAAATCAGGCATTACACTACTGTAGTGAGACCGTCAGTACTATATGCCTCAGAATGCCTAAACATGGTAAGAAAAGGGCAACTTAGAAAACTGGAGCTGAAGGAAAGGAAGATCCTGAGAAAAATCATGGGCCCCATTAAAGAAGAAGGCAAGTACAGAATCAGGCACAACAACGAACTGTACCAACAATTGGAGAGCATTACAACATCTATGAGGAAGAGGAGATTGAACTTCTACGGTCATGTCATGAGAATGGACAATCAGAGGCTCACCTCCAGAATCTTTCACACCATCTCTAGAGGGAAAGCGACTAATGCCAAGTGGGCAAGACTCGTCAGAAAAGACCTTCAAGAATTGGACATTGCTCCCAGTGAAATTTATGACAGGAATAGGTACAGAACGTTGATCAGAACATCAAACTCTCTCCAGTCACTAACAGAAAAAACAGTACGTCCGGGAGGAGGTGTGAAATGGACTCAGGAGCGAAAAGACATTCACAGTGCAAGAATGAAGGAGTACTGGTCAAAGAAGAAAGCTGCTAGAGATAAGAACCACGTGGTCCATAGCAGGCCCAAACGGAACTAAAAAAAAAAAAAATAAATAAATAAATAAATAAATAAATAAATAAATAAATACATGAACCATTGCTAAGCAGATGAGCAATAATTTCAGTGTAATATGTTTTGCCGCATACCGTATCATGCATTGTCACAAAGGACACCGGGCCTGGAACTACAAGACTGAAAATGAGTTGCAGTGAATCCAGCAACTCCACAAATATCAGAGGCAAGTTGAAGAGTCTTTCTTTATACATGTCTACATTAATGATAAGTAGCCACCATATATAGAAATATTCCGCAGCACAGTACGGTTACAGCAGTTGCAGAAGCCAACTAGGAATACTTGTTACAATTATCTGATGTATTGAACCCTATTACTTGATACCCATCATTTATCGATTTTTCATTATGATATTAATTCTGCTTGTGTAACACCCCATTGTGTCCTTTATATTTAAAAATGATAGTAAAATGGACTTAATTTTGACACAATTGGAGCCATACACTGAAGAATGTATGCTAAGGGCTGAAAGAGTTGAAACGGGAACAAAATTAAACTACAACAGACATTATTTTTATACTCCACCATACTCAGATCACTCTGGAACTCATCTCCATAAATATATGCATTACAACACAGCATTCTACAGGGTAACTAACTACTGATGTTCAGACTACTGGCATAAAAAAAATAGAAAAAAGAAAGCAAAGCTGGATGCAACTACAGATTTCACATTTTTCAGGCCACAGAAATGCAGCAAGTGTTTCGTGTTCTGAAATTACAAGATAGGAAATGAAGGATTTTGATTCTGCTGCCATACACAACCAATTCATGGAAATAATATACCACCAACATGCTTTTAAACTAACTTTCACAGAATAAGTGTCCTTGACCGCTGAAACCATGTGGACATAGGCACTTGTACGAGCCAGGGACGTTGAGGCATTTAGCGTTGATACCGCAGGTGTTTGGACGACCACATTCATTGATATCAACGCATTCTTCAGCTGGATCGCCTGCGTAGCCCGAAGGACACTTGCATATAAAGCTACCGGGTGTATTATCACACTCTGCATTCACCCCACAGGGGCTGCTATTTCCAGCCTTGCATTCATTTATGTCTGTCAGAAGGTACAATATGTCAATAAACATAATAATAAAATCAATATTTCCAAAAATACATAAAGAAGTGGTTTGACAGCTTTAAGAACACCACCAAATGAATTCATACATTCCCATGCATTCTGATTCAAAATAAAACAACATCAAAATTATACAAAGAGAGTTCATATTAAATAAATGGCTCCATGAATGTAATGAATTAGAGCTAGGATAGTTATATAGTGGTTAAATGTCACTCAAACACATGGAAAGTATTTTGCAAAAGAAAGATGGGAAAGGGCTAGGAATGGGCACCTGATAAATGTGTTGTGCTTTTCATGTCTTAGCCTCCCACCATTTGCCACTGACTAAAAGCAGATAAGAAGACAGGAATTTCAGACTTGATTGTGATAATTTCAAAATCCTGGCATTTGTCTGGTATAAGTGTGAAACCATGGAAACCATGGAAAAATATCTTCAGTGCTGGTGGTGTTCGAACCCATCACCCCCCAAACGCAAGCTCACAGCTACGTTATTCGAACTGTGCAGTCAACCTGCTCAGTAATTTGGATCAAAATGTTCATGAAATTAGGCAAGCAGATGCATATAAAGGTTTCTAGAATGTGTTAATGAGGGGATAGTGTTCACAAAATTATATGGGTACCAAAGGGTACATGCTGGATGCCATGAAATTTGATGAATGAAGCCTGGACTTGCAGAATGTTAAAATTAAAATTATGTTTCAGTGATGAAAAGAGTTTATCTTTACTGTTGCTGACATTTGGTTTTCTTTTGCAGTGTTATTAACTCTACCAAATTCCACTTCCTTATGTCCTACAATAGCAATATATTTCAAATAATCTATTGACAAAATAAATGTACAACAGGAATGGTTAATAAATGTTAATTAGGACTATACAAATTGAAATTTGTTTCAAAATTAAAGCATAAATTAATTATTGTATTGAGTATCTGTAGTGAAATACTCTAAATACTAAACAGAGTAGCTGACTTACCAGAGCATCCATCAAAAGGGTCCCCTTCAAATCCAGGTGGGCATGAGCAACGAAAACTACCTGCCATATTATTGCAAAGAGCATTGCGGCCACATGGGCTTCGAGCACATTCATCAGCATCTGAGCAGCCAACAGAGTATGCATCTCCAACAAAGCCAGGCGGGCATTCACACTTGTGACTACCAACAACATTGGTACAAATAGCACCAGGACCACATGCATCTGCTTCCTCACACTCATCATGATCGATACACTGTAACATAGGAATTTAAGTACCTCCTGTTTTGTCACAGATAAGAAACATGTTGTTGTAAAGTCAGTAACATATATGAACAGGGTAGAAAACTCATAAGTTTGATCATCCAAATTCCAGCAAGAATAAGACAAAAAGTTTGCAGTGAATCATGAACAAGTGTTTTATTATCTACGTCAACTATATTTCCAAAAAATATAAAATGATATTGATTCATTAAAGCTTATTTTCACACTTTTCTCATGTACAACAGCAAAATTAACAATCAGGTACTTACTCCATCGTATGGGTTGCCAATATATCCTTCCAAGCAATTGCACGTATAATTTCCTGGTACATTTTCACAGTGAGTGTTGATACCACATGCTCCAGGCTGAGCACATTCATCAATATCTGCAACAAGGAATTTAGCAAATTAATGTATTGATCCACTCAGCGTTGGACAGGAAGTAATATTCCCCTGTATGCAAAAGTTTTATCATGCCAACAGATACTCTAATATCAGCAATCAATAACAGATGCACCAACATTGCACAAGACATTGTGCTGAATGAGTGTCAGTAGATTAACTGTTTGATCTCGGGCTGGACCTTCAACTTCTATCTGAGGAAGCAAGAAACCTGGAGGAGTCTTTAAGCCTAGAAAATGTACCGCTCCATTACTTAACAAGATCCTTGATTCCCCCTCTATTCTCATTCTTGTAAAACATCATCTATTACTTATAAATTTCATTGATGGTGGAACTGGGTGTTTCTCACTATGTGTGTGTGTAAACCAAATCTTACACATTTGTACAAAGACAGTGCTCATTGTTGCACAGACTTGTTCTTTTATTCAGGCAAGTCGGCAATTGTGCAGACTCGTCAGACCTGCTTCCTCAGCAATACCTCTAGTATACCAAAGTGAATTCTACCTGTCATCAGCCACCCTGCCATAAACTCTATATTTGTTTAGAACCTTTTCCTGTGAAATATCCTGAAAACAACAGTATATCAACTTCAGCTCAGCAGAACAAAGTACTTCATGCTACTTTAACTTGCACAATGAACAGTTTCCTTTCAACAATATTTTTATATTTTTTAAAAACCAAACCCCATGGCGCAACAGCCCCAAAGGCCCAGGGCCTACCAAGCGACCGCTGCTCAGTCCAAAGGCCTGCAGATTATGAGGTGTCATGTGGTCAGCATGACGAATCCTCTCGGCCGTTATTGTTGGCTCTCTAGACCAGGGCCGCCATCTCACTGTCAGATAGCTCCTCAATTGTAATCACATAGGATGAGTGGACCTCAAACCAGCTCTCAGATCCAGGTAAACATCCCTGACCTGGACGAGAATCGAACTCGGGGCCTCCGGGTAAGAGGCAGACATGCTACCCCCACACCACAGAGCCAGCAGTAATATTATAGCATTTCTTAATAAATGTGATAGTTTCATGGAAAAGAAGTAAGCTAGGTACACAATGCATTCTACATTTATACATGATAGAAACTAACTTCCCCAGTCTAGAAAGCCAAGAATAACAACCAAGAGGATTGATAGTGTTGACCACAAGCAGGCCAGGTTAAGCAGCAACTGCTTAGTAGCACCATCAGGTTTAATTTATAAAAAACCCAACTTGGTCACATTCTGCAAATCTTTTTGGATTTTTTTTAATAGGAAGAAGCCATTTGTTTCAGTGTCAACCTAGTTAATATAACCTTTACATTTATCAGTCTATATCAAAACATGAAAAACAAAATTTAAGGTAATGCTACAACACACCTGTAAAAGAACACATTAATAAGAGAATGACATGTTTCATTCTACAAGAACATCCTCAGTCTATCAAATCACTTCTAAAATATGCATATATATACAATATTGTTTATATTGCATAAACTTATCACCCACTCAAATCATTTTAAAAGTGATTTAATAAAATCTGAGGATGTTCTCGTAGAACAAAACATGTCATTCTGTTATTAATGTGTTCTTTTACAAGTATGCTATAGTGTTATCATAAATTTTGTATTTTGTGCCTCAACATACTGAAAAAATTTAAAGGTTATATTATCTTAGTGAAATTTGTAATTTCCCCCATATTCTGTTCAAGGATGACATGAGTATCATGATCCAATAGAACAAAGTTGTTTCCTATTCTTTTTAAAGGTTTTGACAAATGTCAGTTTGTATAACTTTAAATTTATTTAATTTTTCACACAAATAAAAAGGGTAGACTCCCCAGCTAGGAAATGAACCACACTATTTCAGCTTTGTACGATAAGCTAGAAAGGAGCCATATTTTAAAGATAAAATTTCAGTCTGAAAAAATATGCAAACACTTAACATTTGAGAACACAGTCTCTTAGATGACAAATGAAAGTACAGAATGAAAGTACAGACACAACAGATTTTGCAGTTATTTGCAAGGGGGGAAAAATTATTCATGACAGGATGTCTGCTTTCATTTATAATACACAATTAACATGAATTACTACTTATTATACAACATTAAACAAGTCTAGACTGTATTCTTGATGTACCAAGGAAGTTACTTCTGACCTCTTTTAAATACCAACACTTATGAAAACTATCAAAATCCACAACTTACCCCTGCATTCCTCTTCACCATCTCCTTCAAAGCCTGAATTACATTTGCACAGGTAATGAGCTGGCAAGTTACAACACTCTGAATTGGCTACACAACGTGCTGCAATGGCAGGATCTTCACATTCATTGACATCTGCAAACAAATAAAATAGTATGGCAAATCAATAATAGAAAATTCATCAAAATAAAATGCCAAAAATTCACAGTCCAATTTTCTAGATTTAATTTCATCAACACAATCTATATATATAAAAGAACATGTCCTATCTGACTGACTGACTGACTGACTGATTCATCATCGCCGAGCCAAAACTACTGGACATAAAGAAATGAAATTTTGAGGATACATTTATATTGCAATGTAGGTGCTCGCTAAGGGAGGATTTTTGGATATTCTGTCGCTAAGGGGATGAAAAGGGGGGTGAATTTTTAAAATAGTTTTGCTATCTCAGATATGAGTGCGATTCCTTGATAATTATGACATATCTACTTGTTGCCCTTTACTCCAGTCCTTTGGTACCAGTTTTTCTTCCCAAATAGATCTAAAACGTCTATACAGCCATGTAGACCAGTGGGTCCTGCTGCTTTTATCATTACAGCACACAATTCACCCAATCCCTCTGTTTTTCCCACTTTCATTCGTTTGACAGAATTTTCCACATGTGCACTCACTGATTCTGTCTCCTCATACTCTACCTCCATCATTCTGTCTACATTCCATCTCACATTCAAGAGTTCATCAAAGTAATCCTTCCAACTTTTCCTTATCTCCTCTGGTTGTGTTATTATCTCTCCTTTCTTCCCTTTCACCTGCTTTGGGTAAATTCTTTCTTTTCTCTTCCCTCTTACAAGTCCATATAGCATCCTTTTACCACTATGCACATTCTCTTCCAACTCTCATGTAAATCCTTCTCAGCATTTCTTCACTTACCGTACTACGTTCTTGCACCTTCTTTTCATTTCCTGCTACTTTCTTCTGTTTTATCCCTATTCCATATTTGCTATGCTTGCTTCTTATATTTCACAACATCCTTTTACCCTCTCATTCCACCACAGGGTCTCTCTATCCTTCACTCATTCAGCTATTGTGCTATAATCACACTCTGAACAGCCTACAAATGCCTTGTTAAACATGTTACATTCCACTTCTACACTCTCCATCTCAGTTCTGGGTATATGTTGTTTCAATTTATATTGGAATTTTCTTTTACTTTGATATCTTTTAATTTCCATACTTTCATTTTCTTCTCTCTTCTTTCTTTGATTTTTGCTATTTTCCTACTTTCATTTTTGCTATCACTACTCTATAGTCTCCATCAAAGGCTACTACTGGTAAGGCTGTTAACTTACATCTAACAACTGTCTATGACTTGTTCTTTCCACCAAGAAGTAACCAATTAGTGTCCTTGTCCTTTTGTTTCCCAGTCCATAATATGGATCTTGTAATATTTCTACTATTCTTCTTTTTGAAGTACATACTGCCTACACTTAACCCACTTCTAACACAGAAGTCCACCAATTTCTCTCCCTCTTCATTCTACTTTCCATATCCAAAAGTCCAGTTACTTCTTCCATTCCTTAAAGTCTCCCATGACAGTCACTTCCACATCCTTTATTTATCTCTCCAGTGTCTCCAGGAATGTGTCAATATCTTCTTTGCATCCAGTCTGGGGTGCATACATTTGGATGAGTACAACTTCTGTACCCGGTGGGCAAACTTTAGGTTAGAGATCCAACATGGCATGGCTCAGACGACGTAACAACACTCAACAGGCTTGCCAACATCTGGATTGGTCAGGTCCGGGTAGTAACAAGACTACTGGGCTGGACTGGTTAGATCCGGCTAGTGAGAAGACCATTGATCTAGATTGGGTAGGTCTGGGTAGTGACAAGACCACTGGGATTGACTGGTTAGGTCCAGGTAGTGACAAGACCATTGGGCTGGACTGGTTAGGTCCGGGTAGTGACAAAACCATTTGACTGGGGGCAAGTAAAGGGGGTCTGGGAGCATAAGCCACATGCTAGAGCTGCGAAGAAGCTCAGAGGTCTCTGGTATCCTGCATGACAACACCTTTGGTCTGGATTGGTTAGGTCTGACTAGTGACAAAACCATTGTACTTAACGTTATCACATTGCAGATATAACACTCGCATCCCCAATATGCTATGACAATTTCCAAATTGGCAGTTCTCTTACTTTTACCAAATGTGGCAGCCATGTACCTTGACACGATGCAAGCTCTATCAGAGAAAATAGGAAATATGGCCAACCAACAGGAACACAGCAAATGGTTGCATTCAACTGATTTACACAGTCTCTGTTTTAATTCTTCTTCTATATAAGTAAGAATATTTCTAGGAGCATGATGGTGGGTCCATGGCAAGCATAGAGGAAGGATCTCTCCTTTCTACTGCTTAAGGTATCTCTGCATGTTATTTTATGATTTCTCTCTTTCCTAAGTATGCCTGCTGGGTACACAAGTGCCAAACTTGAACGAAATAATTTGCTCCATTCTCTGACCTTAACTCTACCTTTGTTATTCTATCACTTATGTAGTCCACTTTACATACGGTATTCATTCCCACATAGCTCTCTTATAGAAACAGTAGGTAATCAAATAAGTACTTCAGATATGGTACTATATACCAACCCATTACCTTTAGTAAATTATATCCCCAGAAAGCTTATCAATTCCAGCTACTTTTCTAGTTTTTAATTTTTGTATCTTTTTGTATCTTTATTATCATAGGTAAATTTTAGTAGGCACTATTTTGCTAGTATTAGTGACTTCCCCTACCTGAACATTATCCTTATATCAACCTATTTTATATACATAAAATAATTTATTCAGTAATGAATAGACATTTCCCCCCATGAGGTGGCTGTCCATGAGAACACACTATACTACATGTGTTATGTCCTCAGTTGTAGACATAGTGTCTCATAACTGAAACAGAGTTTTTCAAAGTTAAGTGGAAGTTGTCAAGATAATATTCCTAATCATCAATGAAGGGAGACTGAGCCTTTCATGGAATTTCACGAACGCCTTGAGAATTGGAATAACTTGGAATAACTTACCAAGGGAGCTGTTCAATAAATTTCCTATTTCTTTGAGATAATTTAAGAAAAGGTGAGGAAAACAACAGATAGGGATTCTACCAACTGGGCGACTGCCCTAAATGCAGATCAGTATTGATTGATTGATTGATTAATTGATTGATTGCTCCCTCCTCTTCTTCCACTTAGCAGGCCAATTACAGTGATATTCTGAAGTCTATATTAATAATTCCTTACCACCTTTATGGGTACATACCTGTTTTCATACTTCTCAACAACTGCTTTAAACCCATCACATATGCTGTTTTGATTTACAATTTTTTGTTTAGATTTTTATTTACCGTACCATTTTCCATCAATAATACCCTAGTAAGATTTTTTAAATTTCCAGCCTTATAAACCACATGGTGCTATATCCCAACCTATTACCTTTAGTACGGTAAGTTATATCCCCAGAAATCTTATCAATTCCAGTCTACTTTTACAACCTTCCTTTCTATCACATTTATTTTTAACTATGACTACGTCAAAAATAGCTGTGATCACTTACACCATATATCACATCAGTTTCTCTATAGAGCTCATCTGGTTTTACCACCACCACATCTAGAATATTCTCCTCTCTAGCTGGTTCTATCACTTTCTAATTCAGCTGCCCTTCCAAGTGGTTCAGAATTGTGAATATGTGAATAGAAAGTTTGTGAATTTCAAGCAACTGCATAACAACGTAACCATTTTATATCCTCCATTTTCCAGACTATTCAATATTGTTCATATATATTTTCTGTACAAGTAGAGTACCTATGGTGCTGAATTCTTGTCGTAGCTTTTTAGAGTAAAATATCAGTGGCTCATTCTCTTCATGTTTATCTGCCAGTCAGTTTCTCACCAGTAGAGATGGAACTCGTGAAAGTCAACTGACATAGGGAGTAAGCAGATAACTTATTTATTAGGCAGGGTCGGGAATTTTAACCATTACTGGTTAATTCCGCTGGCACGTGGTTGCGTTTATGTGTCGTCTTCATCATCATTTCATCCTCATCATGACGCGCAGGTCGCCTACCGGTGTCAAATCAAAAGACCTGCACCTGGCGAGCCGAACATGTCCTCAGACACTCCCAGCACTAAAAGCCATACACCATTTCATTTAAGAACTATCATAAAATTTAACGTGCCTATCTGGATTATATCATTTGCATGATTCAATGGCGTTTTGCTTCTCACTCCATGCAATGCAATGGATACTGCATCTACTGACATCAGTCCATAGAGAACACCAACTCACGGGTTACGATATTTAGGGGTTGTGCGAGTGCCTGCATCACTATGGTACCTTAATACTTCCATCTAGTGCTGGGATCGGTAGGAGCAGTCGTTTTCGTTCTTTCTCCAGAGACCTCAGGTAGTCCTCCGATTGAATTCGCTGGCAGAAAATTAAAATGCGTTAATGTGGGCAATGTTGTAACGGTGATCTTGGGTGGAATTACAATGTAGGTTTCACTACAAATTCCACAGATACATGTGTCTTTCTATATATGTCATTCAAATGATGCAGCTGTATCAAGACTGGCGCAATATTTGTTATGCTATGAGTAAAAGATTTTGATCTGCTGAAATTCATTTTGTAATAGACTGAGGTGGATGGAATAATGTAGGTTTAATATTGCAATATATTATATCCTTGCAAATGCATTTACAATAATAGTAAAGTTTAGGCAACAATTAGGCCTATATTCCATTGCATGTAAACATGTATTATATACGATACTCTTACATGAATTACAGATCATTTATTACTAACGAGTAAGAACTGATTGGAATTTTGTTAGGCTATATTGCTGTACTGAGCTGAGTAGGTACCGTAGTTCAGATGGTAGAGCGCTGGCCTTCTGAGCTCAAGTTTCCGGTTTCAATTCCGACTCAGTTCTGTGGTAGGCCTACTTGAAGGTGTTCAAATACGGCAGCCTCATGTCAGCAGATTTACCAGCACATTAAAAAAAAACTCCTGTGGGAAAAAATCTGGCACCTCGGCGTCTCAGAAAACCGTGGAAGTGGTTACAGTACCCGTGAACCATAGGAATTATTTTTGATGAAGTGATATAACGTCGCTCTCAGATCACAGTCATCTTTTTGAAAGGGAAGAGGATGGAGCACACTTCTCTTAGAATATTCAATTTTTTCGCTGAAACAAGAATAGAAAACTGCTTATAACGCCATAAACTTAATGTCTTCTTTTTTTTTTTGCGCACAGCGATACTTTTTTCCACCTGTGAATTAATCGAGGTCCATTTGTAATTTTCGACTGCGCTACTATCATTAGTTTTTGACTTCTAGCAACCTCCGGATCATTGTGAATTTGATATTCCTGCGCGTTGTGGTTTCTGTTCAGTAGCAATCTCAGTTCTGCCACACCTGCCATATTCTGGGCAGTCTGCCGTAAGACGGTTGCGATATAAAGCAAATTGTTAAAATAGTTATCGACAAAAGAGAATGTATATATTTTCAAATTTCATATATTCGCCGTATTCATATAAAGCAGTATGTACCACGTCGCTAGCACATCCACTGCGCACCACTGCAACTGCAAGCGAGCACACGCAGTAGGCCTACTGTTCGTCCGCTCGCCCTCCGGAGCAACGATTGGTTCCTGAGCAACAGTTTACTACCGGAGAATACCGGATGTAGCGCTGCACTCGCACAACCTATGGCAATCACAGGAGCAACTGCTCCGATCCCAGCTCTGCTTCCACTGTCTGTCGAGCTTTTCTCCTGTTCGACGGTGTCATTCGTACATTTTGCACTCTTTCGTAAGGCGCAAAAGTGTCACAGATTCTTCTAATTGATGGCCGCGAAGGTCCTAGTGCTCCAAATTCGATATTCCAATGTCATTCCGCCTCACTCAAACACTCAATATTCCAATAACACTTCACTATCTATTTTCACTACTCTGACGATAATCGTGTCGCCGCCATGTTTGTTTAGATTGCCAGACATAAAACAGCATTACCTTCTAAATTATTCGAAGTAGTTCTATCTTCATTTGTACGTTTGGACCAGTTATGCTACGTAGTGGGTGAGAGAGAGATACTGCCGGCACATTCTTCCTTTGAGCGACGAGTTCCCACTGACCAACTAGTAATCAGTAAAGAAATCGCTGATATTTTTTTCAGCGTGGGTCTAGAATAATATTTAAAAATTACAAGGAAAATGCATTACTTGAGAGAGAGAGAGAGAGAGAGAGAGAGAGAGAATGTGTGTGTGTGTGTGTGTGTGTGTGTGTGTGTGTGTGTGTGTGTGTGTGTGTGTGTGTGTGTGTGTGTGTGTGTGTGTGTGTGTGTGTGTGTGTGTGTGTGTGTGTGTGTGTGTGTGTGTGTGTGTGTGTGTGTGTGTGTGTGTGTGTGTGTGTGTGTGTGTGTGTGTGTGTGTGTGTGTGTGTGTGTGTGTGTGTGTGTGTGTGTGTGTGTGTGTGTGTGTGTGTGTGTGTGTGTGTGTGTGTGTGTGTGTGTGTGTGTGTGTGTGTGTGTGTGTGTGTGTGTGTGTGTGTGTGTGTGTGTGTGTGTGTGTGTGTGTGTGTGTGTGTGTGTGTGTGTGTGTGTACAGGCGCTGTGACTTCGGGTAATTATTGGGCACATGAACACAGGCATGTGAAATAAGTAACGACTATTAATGCAAACATTCCGATATAATAACAATATTCACAAATAAAGAAAACAAGCAGAACAATAATGAAGCTTGTTTCTCAAACATTTTTGTACGGAGTTTTCAATAATATTCACAAGTAAACAGAAAAAATAGAACTTACTTCATAAATATGTTGAAGGAATGTTTTATGTACGAAGCTATAAAAAATAATCACAAGTAAAAAAAGTAGAACTTGCTTCATAAATACATTTTCTGAATAAATGTACTATTACTGTGTATCGTTCATTTCGTGATACGAAATGTGAAAAGCTCTACCACCATATGTACCGCCTGAACAGTCTCCATTGGGAAATGTAGTTCTCTGAAGGAACGCCCGTTTTCTGATCTCATTTCTTGATATACAACCATCTACCACCTCCACATTTAATGCCTTAGCAGCTTCCGAAAACTACCAACTCCGCGTTATAAGGGGGTTTAGCATGTACAAGGAGAATGTTTAGAGGAGGCAAAATGGCACTATGTCCCGCTAAGATTATTGGGGGGGGGGGGGGGCAGAAAACGCCTTGCCTCCCCCCCCCCCAAATTCAGTGCCACTGTGTGTGTTTTTAACACAGACATTAAGTGGCTATCATCACCAGGTGAGACTAAACATGATACCGTGGAAGTTGCAAATGATAGTAGGTAGGAGATAGTAGGTTTCGAACCCCACTGTCGGCAGCCCTGAAGATGGTTTTCCGTGGTTTCCCATTTTCACACCAGGCAAATGCTGGGGCTGTACCTTAATTAAGGCCATGGCCGCTTCCTTCCACTCCTAGACCTTTCCTATCCCATCGTCATCATAAGACCTATCTGTGTCGGTGCGACGTAAAACAAAAGACAAAGTCACCTCCGAACAGGCCATGAAGGCCCTTGGAGGAGTGGAAGGTAAAGGCTTCCACCATTGTTAACCGCGGCACGTGACGGGGTAGAGTGGTTAGCTCTGCGCCCGGCCGCCTTTGCGCCCAGGAATTAACCTGGTTGGTGTAGGCTGAGTGAACCTCAAGGCCATATGCACCTCCGGAAGTGGAAATCTCGTTTCAAATAACGTGTCATTTATTTTACAAATAAAATAATTGCTTGTTAAAATTCTCGTTATTCTGGTGGAGAGTATATCTTTGTATTTACTGAAAATACGTCCTTGAAAAAATACCTATGTTTAATTTTAAGTATGATTTCTTTGGAAGAAAGTACCTCCTCCAGCACTCGTGAAGCTACTGGTTTGCTGTAGTAGAGGTGAAAAACTCAATTTCACCATCATCCCCCCCCCCTCCCCACCAGCCCCCGGTTTCTGCTTCCGTGCGATGTACTGTGTATCAGTTACTAGAATGTAACGATTACATTTTTATTTCAAAAAGTAAAGTACACGTGATAATTAATTTTTGTAAAATGTAACGATCACAATTAAGAATTAATAAGAATTTGATCGTTACAAGTAATCTGATTACTTTTAGGCAGTTACTTCCCAACACTGCCAGTGACTATTTTATTTATAATATAATATTATATTTTTTTACTCTCTCTCTCTCTCTCTCTCTCTCTCAAGTAATATATTTGCCTTGTAATTTTTAAATATTATATTATTTTAAATATTATTCTGTTATTCTAGAGTTGATATTTTGAGAAAGGTGAGGTCAAAGAACTACTATACTATTCAGAAATTAGGTGCCCCAGTGTCTGATACTAATCATGCCTGGTAACAACAGCCTGGGTCACCAGGCAGCAAGGCAGGACGTTGCTCCTCTCAGGACATTGACTCGCCCGCAATGCAGCTAGGGATGTTAGCAAACCTTCGCTGCAAGACGCACATCGTGAACAAACCGGCAGTCATATAGTAAATTTCAAAACTAATCATCTTCTTTCTAGTAACGGAATCGTTGGCAAATACGGCTACACGGTAGAGGTGCACCTGAGCCAAATAAAAACTAGAAAGTTTTATTTATTTATTTATTTACAATTGGCTTTACGTCGCACTGACACAGAAATGTCTTATGGCGACGATGGGACGGGAAAGGGCTAGGAGTGGGAAGAAAGCGACCGTGGTCTTAATTAAGGTACAGCCCCAGCATTTGTCTGGTGTGAAAATGGGAAACTACGGAAAACCCTCTTCAGGGCTGTCGACAGTGGGGTTCGAACCCTCTATGTCCCGAATGCAAGCTTACACCTGCGCGCCCCTAACCGCATTGCCAACTCGTTCGGTAACTAGAAAGTGAAACTGTGACCGAAGAGACGAGATAAAAAGGTAAATCAAACCTGATGAACATTATTTAAAAGTAAAGAAAGCATAACACATTGGTTATCCCATCTTCGCTTTTTGTCCGCATAACACTGCAGATTATGTACAGATAGGTCTACTTCTACTAGTGTTAAATATTATTGCAAAAAAATGGAACTGTTATGGCAAATTCAGAATCATTCCCACTGTTTGATTATTCGCACATTAGAAAATACATGTTGTGTTTATCATAATATTAATCTAAATTTTACCTTTAAGTAGGTTGGGATCATTTTGCAAATATGTCAACTGAAAACCTTAAATTTATTTTAATTCAGAGCTATTCACTTAAAATCTATCGATAAATCTTCCATAATGGACTGTTTCGCAATAGATTTCTGCAGTCTACTAATTATACCTAACAACCTAACACTTCTACGACAGACGCTTCAGTTAAGCTACAGTGAAAGCCGGAACTATACATTATAGCAAAGAAAATAATTTAATTCCCAAGGGCTGAGTTCTAACAAGCACATACAGTATAACAACTTTAAAGGATTATTTTGTATATTAGTGGAGTAAAATGAATATAGTGCCGCATTCTTTACATCATCCGCAAATCATCATATTCTCATTCTGCTTCCGCCAATTTTCCAACACCCTGATGGGATTGCGAATGCGAAAAAAAAAAAACAACAAAAAAACACACACACACACACGTAGATTCGGGCCTATTTTACGGTCGAATGCCCCTCCTGATGCTAAATCTATGTGTAGGGATATATTCACTACTGAGTTTTATCTATGGTTGTTGGCAGTGTGGTGTGGTGTGCTGTTACACCGTCCGCTAATATTTGGTTCAGTTTACGGTTGCAAAACGAGACTGACTGTTCGTTGGAAAATTGCAAAATGTACTTTTCAGAAATGCATAGTAAGCTACTAAAATGCATGTTAATTATATAGATTACCACCAATTCAAACAAATGTTTTAAAGGAAGAAAGATTAAAAAAAGAGATGTGTGATCTTTTGACTTACCTTGACAGCTGAAACCATCGCCCGTATATCCAGGGAAGCAAGTGCAATGAAAACTGCCCAGTGTGTTGGTACAGTGTGCAAAGACGTCACAAGGTCGAAACTTGCACTCGTTTTCGTCTGGAAGAAAGAAAGAAAGAACTAGTAAGATCACTCTTGTAGACTTCTAAGACACATAAAGTACATGTGTAAATGCCAAAAAGATAGCGGGTACAGTATTGAAATGTAATGTATGGCCGAGGGTCGGATGATGGTGTTGCAAAGCAAAACCATCTCTGTGCAGGTCTCGAAAAGCCTGGAGGAGCGGAAGGTACAGCCTTCCACTATTCGTAACCTCGACACTAAAATAGTAAGAGTGGTAAGCCTCGCCGCCTTTGTCCACAGAAATTAACGTGGTGCTCATTCTTGTTATGTGGTCTGAGTCAACACCAGGGTCATGAGCCTCTCCAGAAGTGGAAGAGTATTTCCATTTTTTCGACTTCTTGACGAGGAATCGAACTCCCGTCCTACCGGATGAACCGAACACATATTTACCAGCCCATAAATATAATGGTGTAGACGAACTAATTCATCTCAACAGGTCCGCAACCATCATACAGCCTCATTAATTCTGTTAGCTTTTGCTTTGTAATTTCCTTCACGGCCTCAACTGTAAGTGGTGATCCAAGTGAGGATAGACTGGAATTCGTTGTAACGTGAATACCGGGAGAAATGCCTTGAAATGCAGAAACTGTCGTCTCATATCTCGTGGAACAGGTTAACTGTTCGTCAAGATCAGCATACTCAGTACAGTACAATCGCCTTGAGAATGATACCATTAAGCCTCCTTGGGAATGTACTGTACATATCATCATCTGACAATACAAAATTATTGCATTATTTTCAGAATTATACGAATGGAGTGGCTAGGAGGTGCCAGTGGATTTAGATTTCGAGTTCGATTCTCATACGAATACTTGCGGCTCACGTGGAATTACAGTATCCTTTTTCAGTGGTGTTTGTAATAACTAATGTTATTTGTTTTGAGTCCCACTTACTTTTTATGGTTTTCGGAGACGCCGAGGTGCCGGAATTTTGTCCCGCAAGCGTCCTTTAACGTGCCTGTAAATCTACCGACACGAGGCTGAAGAATGTAAGTGGCTTCAAATACCATCGGACTGAGCCGGGATCGAACCCGCCAACTTGAGCTTTACACCCTGAGCTACTCAGCCCGGCAGTAGTGTTTTTGTTCAAGAAACCAGACTGTGGATTGTCGAGGCCTATTTCAACTTTTACGGACAGTTCTGGTGTGATATTGATGTATTAATTACATTTAAACTCCTAGTGAATACATATAAACTGAATTCGCAAGTGAGAAAACATGATATTATAGAGTCAATATGTCACATCATATGCAAGTATAATCAAAATAACAAGTAATAATTTTGATACTTGTGATGCGAAAGAAAGCTGCCTCCGCACAAACCGCAGAAGGAATGTCAAACTCCATAGCGATTTTATTAACCGACGATACACACGCAGATCGAACTTCCACGATTTTTTTTTTTTTTTGATTAATAGTGAGAAGAGGAATACCATTCACATTTTGGGCGTGCCAATATGTCCTTCATCCGCATTTAGGTCTGTTAAAATTTGGTTCAATTCAGCTTCACATGACCGCTATGATTTAAGCCAACAAATCTGTAGATTATACTTAAAATTTGGGTAACACAGATACTAAACATTTCTGGACCTTAAACTTAACGTTGAACTTAAACTGGTTTACATCCCTACAAATGCGAAAATATCCATTCCTGGTAACTTTGCTCGGAAATATTTTACGTAACGTCACTTTCTCTGCTTGACTTCAATGCAAGGGAAGATGTATGGTTTCTTTTCCTTCGCAGACGATGTTTGTGTCACCCTGTTGTTGTGATATAACCTTACCAACATCTTAGACAAAGGTTAAACATCCACAACACATCACATTATTATTAATTTACAAATTATTAATTAAAAGGTACAAATTATTATGGTATGACTTTCTAAGAGATTTCACTGCATGATATTACAATCCATACTGGAGTAGAAATAATCAACATAGCCACTAAACAATAAGAGAATGGTTCAATGAAGTACTAACCTGGAACTTCACAGCCGCAGCCACCGAAACCATCGTTGCAATGACACTGAGAATCAAGGCAGGCGCCATTTTGGCACTTGACACCATCCTCTTTCCCACAATCACCTGGAACAGATAAAAAGGAATGTACAAACTGAAGTTATGGCAAGGTAGTGGACATACATACATACATACATACATACATACATACATACATACATACATACATACATACATACATACACACACACATACATACATACTGCCTAGAAAACTCATTGCGGCCTGGAATTCTGCTTGAACATTAGTAGGCCTATAACTAACTCTGGAGTTTTTGCCCCAATCTTCATATTTGTCTCCTCGTTCGTGGTGATTATTGCTTGCAGCGGGAGTACAAAAGGCAACCATCCCCTTCCCCTCTCGGTCAACTGGAACATCTGAAGGATGTTGTGTTTAAACTACTGTATATGCAACAAAATGGTATAAAATGTAAACTACCCCCATCTACTTCGATTACATTTTCCATCTAACTTCTCCCCGCGTGGTATTAGTTGTATTCACCGTTTTTCTATATTGCCCAATTCCTTGTTCATTAACCACTAATCACCCTTCACACTTCGATTTATCATTCCTTTTCTTTTTGGCTAGTGGTTTAACGTAGCACTAACATATCAAAGCTTTTGGGCGACGCAAGGATGGGAAATGGATAGGACTGGGAAGGTAGCGGCCGTGGCTTTAATTAAGGTGTGGAAAATGGGAAACCACCGAAACCATCTTCAGGGCTGTCGACAATGGGATTATAACCAACCATTTCCCAAGTGCAAGCCCACAGCTGCGAGACCCTTACTAAGCGGCTAACTCGCTTGGTATATCACACTTTTCCCCTTATGTTTTTTTTTTCCTTTTGACTACAGTCTGCGTACACATTGGATCTCATGCTTACACAATTATGCATCCTTCATCGTTGAATGCGTTTCTTTACAGCAACAGAATCCTTTTCCTGTTCTGCCTAAGGTTCCTAGGATTCCGCCTACTGTTTGCCTGATGTTCTTAACTTTTGGAATAGGTATTGTTCTTTATTTTACGTTCTTCATTGCTTGTAAATTCAATGGGTGAGCAAAATACAAATATTTAGTACTTACTGGAGCATTTTAACTCGGAGCGCAGCTCGTCAGATCCCATGAAACAATCCGGCGCACCATCACATAGTTTGGAGAGTTCGTATAGTTGTAGGATGTCCGTAGATTCGTTGACTTGACATCCAAAATATCCGTCTTCGATGTTTAAAAAGAATATTTCGCGTTTAATTCCGAATCCGATTCCGCCGTACGATAATACCTGAAACAAAAGAAATACACTTTATGAATAAGAACTGAAATAAGAAAGTACAACGTAAGAAAATAATGCATTTATACTCTAGAGTGATCAACATCACATCATCATATTCTCACTCATTCAAGCAAGTGCACGAGTTCGATTGCGGCACAGATCGATAGAATTTGAGGGCGTTTATGCGAAAAATCCATATTGTTGACTTCTGACACCGTGGTGTCTCTTAGTATCAATGGTTATTGAAGGGGCATTAAACAAATAATATTAAGTACTTCAAGTTAGTACATTTCATCAAGAATCTTCATATTTCTTCCAATCTTTTGTTCTACACTCTCAGTTGTTTTAAAATATATATTATTGAAGGACGTGAGATTAAATTGGAGTAGCAGAGAATAAGATAATAGAAGAGAGTTGAAGAATAACAGTGTTCTATAAGAGGTAATCAGGAATCTACTCAAACTCAGCGACACTAGAATTTTGACATGATAGGGCGCCAGACATTCGTATATGGTACGAGTGTGGAAGACTTCACGTTTTTGCCCAATATAAATGTAGATGCATTTTACAAGTTAATGTGGTCATTTTGCAGAATTTTTACGTTCATGAAGCGATTTTCCCGGCTCCTTAGCTGAATGGTCAGCGTCGAGGCCTTCGGTTCGGAGAGTCCCGAGTTCGATTCCCGACCATTTTTACTGCGTTTGGTTAATTACTCTGACTTGAGGACTGAATGTTTGTGTTTTCCCAATACACATACCGCTCTTCATTTACTGGTGTTTCCAAACACGTGAGAAGCAATCGAACACGAAAAGTCCCTATGAACAAATGCCCTACGGACTTTCCAACTTAGTACGGGAAGTATGTCCGTGGTGTAGTGGTTAGTGTGGTTAGCTGTCAACCCCGGAGGCCCGGGGTCGATTTCCGATTCTGCCATGAAATTTGAAACCCTCGTACGAGGGTTGGAACGGAGCCCCCTTAGCCTCGGGAGTTCAGCTGAGTAGAGAGGGTGGGGTTCGATTTCCATCTCAGTCATTCTCGAAGTAGTTTTCCGTGGTTTCCCATTTCTCTTCCAGGCAAATGCCAGGTTGGTACCGAGCTCGATAGCTGCAGTCGCTTAAGTGCGGCCAGTATCCAGTATTCGGGAGATCGTGGGTTCGAACCCCACTGCCGGCAGCTCTGAAGATGGTTTTCTCGTGGTTTCCCATTTTCACACCAGGCAAATGCTGGGGCTGTACCTTAATTAAGGCCACGGCCGCTTCCTTCCTATTCCTAGGCCTTTCCAATCCCATTGTCGTCATAAGACCTATCTGTGTCGGTGCGACGTAAAACAAATAGAAAAAAGCCAGGTTGGTATCTAACTTAAGGCCACGGACGATTCCTTCCCTCTTCCTTGCCTCTCCCTTCCAATGTTTCCAATCCCTACACTAGGCCCCTGTTCAGCATAGCAGATGAGGCCGCATGGGCGATGTACTGGTCCTTCTCCTCAGTTGTATACCACGAACCAAAGTCTGACGCTCCAGGACACTGCCCTTAAGGCGACAGACGTGGGATCCCTCTCCGAGTCCGAGGGAAAAACCTGTAGAGTGAACGGATTAAGAATGAAAGAAAGAATGCCGAGTAGCTGTTGCCACGTTGGTTTACCAGCAGGGATACTGCTTACAAATACAAGAAGTCCTCAAAATGTCCACCATGCGCCTCAATGCACGCCTGAACACGGCTGTCGGTCACGTTTGTCGATGGCAGCCTTGTTCCACACGCTGGCGATGAACTGCAATATCCGTAGCGACATATCTGACTTCAGACTTATTCCCTAAATACGGACTATCCCCCCCATCTCACCTAATAACTAAATCAGGCGTAGCTGGTAAACGATCGACTGTAGGGCATGTGGTCATTGGGAATTTGTGTGTTGTTGTGGGGTGTACTATCCACGCCTCGATTACTTCCCACATGTTTGGGTTTACTCTGTATACATAACACTACCAACCACCACAAAAAAAAAAAAATGCATGCAAGAGTTTGATACATCCCTCCACATAGGATCGGTGTCAGGAAGGGCATCTTGTCAAAAAACAGGATCAAATTCACATTACGATACAGTTCACACCCACGATGCAACCAGCGTGTGGGAAAAGTGGGAGAAGAAGAATAAGAATAAGATATTCATGAAGCGATTTCACGACTTCCTTTTTTTTTTTTTTTTTTTTTTTTTTTACTGTAATGCCGTGACACCATGCGAAGCAAAGAATTATGCTTCTTTCTTTCTTTCTTTCTTTCTTTCTTTCTTTCTTTCTTTCTTTCTTTCTTTCTTTCTTTCTTAATCCTCCAGGGATGGTCTTTCCCTCGGTCTCAGCGAGGGCTCCCACCTCTACCGCCTCAAGGGCAGTGTCCTGAAGCGTCGGACTTTGGGTTGAGGGATACAACTGAGGAGGGGACAAGTACCACGCCCAGGCGGTCTCACCTGCTATGTTGAACAAACAGGGCCCTTTAGAGGAGATGGGATGACTGGGCAAGGAAGAGGGGAGGAAGCGGCCGTGGCCTTAACGTAGGTACCATCCCGGCAATTGCCTGGAGAGGTGGGAAACCACGGAAAACCACTTCGAGGATGGCTAAGGTGGAAATCGAAACCCCCCTCTACTCAGTTGACCTTCCGAGGCTGAGCGGACCCCGTTTCAGCCCCCGTACCACTTTTTATATTTCGTGGCCGAGCTAGGAATCAAACCTGGGCCTCCGGGGGTGGCAGCTAACCGCACTAACCACTGCAGCACACAGGCGGGAAGATTCACCAACTAGAGAAAACTTTCTTCAGCTTATTCCAGCTATTTCTGGGGTCGCTCGAGACACGCAGCATCATTTTGGTTTTGGCCGTCGATTTATGGCCGGATGCCCTCCCTTACGCCACGCAATTTTTGAAATGAAAATCTCAACCCGGGATTGACCGGGATTGGAACCTCGCCGTTCGGGGTGGGAAGCCACTGCGCTTATCGCGCCCTCAACTATGCTTCGCCACCAAAACGCAACAATCCCACAAGATTAATCTCCCAGTTAACACACAACTTTGCCGGCCCCACGGTGTACGGTTAGCGTGCCTGCTTCTTATCCGGAGGTCCCGGGTTCAATTCCCGACCAGGTCAGGGATTTTTACCTGGATCTGAGGGGTGGTTCGAGGTCCACTCAGCCTGCGTGATTACAATTGAGGAGCTATCTGGCGGTGAGTGGCGGCCGCGGTCTAGAAAGCCAAGAATAATCGCCGAGAAGATTCATCGTGCCGACCACACGACACCTGGCAATCTGCAGGTCTTCGGGGAGAGCAACGATCGCTTGGTAGGCTACGGCCCCAAATACAAAACGTTAATCTTTTACGTACAACCTAAACACATTTTACATTAATTACATTGCATTTGATTTAAAGTATCTACCCGTAAGCCACATGTATGCAAATATAAACAAGTTGTGTAAATTAACGTATTTATTTGGGACGATATGGCCTGTCCTCAAACTTGGACGCTATATCTTACGGGCAGTAATACTCATTTGAACGAGTACAGAAAACTATTTAATTTTAGGGCATATTATTCATATTACGAGCAACATATTTTTGTTTATGAAGCTATTTAATTATGATAAATTCAGGAAAACTATAAAGTATACAACTATTCTTCCTGATCCTTTCCCTAATTATCTGAGGTAGGCACCAATGTGGATTTGGCCAACGTTTTACGGTCGAATGCCCCTCCTGATGCCAACCCTATGTGGAGGGATATATTCAATATTGCGTTTGCGGCCGATGACCTAGCTGTTAGGCACTTTTAAATGACAAGCATCATCACTATTGCGTCTTTCTGTGGTGGAGTGTATTATGATGTGTTGTGTGTAAAATAAAGATGTGTATTAAGACGACTACAAACACCCGAGACAGAGAGGAATTAATCACATGAAGTTAAAATCCCTGGTACGGCCTGAAATCGAACCCAGGGTCATCTGAAACGGACACCAGTATGATCACCATTCAGCCAAAGTGCCGAACTACTGAAAGAAAAAAAGTATGGCTTGTAGTTTTACGTAACTGTTGATATCGTGATCACAGCTAGAGGACCCGAAGTTTTACGTGGAATCCGAACTACAGATATAAAAATATGATAATCCAATTTCGTGAGGGGATTGTGCCCTCCTGGCATCACACGTAGAAGCTAACACACCTAGATGCTAATTTATCACTTTCTGGAAGTTAGTAACGAGTAAGTTATAGTATAATATTCATTGAAATATTTATTCTTTTTGCTAGTTTTTAACGTCGCACTAACACATCCAAGGTGAAATATTTCTTTCTTTCTTTCTTTCTTTCTTTCTTTCTTTCTTTCTTTCTTTCTTAATCCGTTTACCCTCCAGGGTTGGTTTTCCCTCGGACTCAGCGAGCGATTCCACCTCTACCGCCTCAAGGGCAGTGTCCTAGAGCGTCAGACTTTGGGTCGGGGGTTACAACTGGGAAAGAGGACCAGTACCTAGCTCAGGCAGCCTCACCTGCTATGCTGAACAGGGGCCTTGTGGGGGGGATGGGAAGATCAGAAGGGTTAGACATGGAATAGGGAAGGAATCGGCGTGGCCTCAAGTTAGATACCATCCCGGCATTTGCCTGGAGGTGAAGTGGGAAACCGTGGAAAACTACTTCAAGGATGACTGAGGTGGGAATCGAAACCCCCTCTGCTCAGTTAACCTCCGGAGGCTGAATGGACCCCGTAGGTGAAATATTTACTAGTCTATATGAAAATACAGTAGAGTATTATTTAACATTTTTTTACGCATGTGGTGCATGAAGGTGGTGAGGCATAAATTCGGCAAATTATTGGCTCGGAAGTTGTCACAGCTGCGTAGGTAACTGCAAAGCATAAGGGTGAAAAGGCATGAGCTAACGTTTCATTCGCCTAGGAAGGTGAGCTGCCTATTATATCAACTGTTCAGGAACTCCGGAATCCTACTAGTAAACAGTGCCTCCTACCGTTGCTAAATTCTAACCAAACATGGCCGAGCTTGAGCGTAACACGCCAGGAAGTGGCGGCAGCGTGATTCTCTGTGTGGTGTGTGTGCATAGGCGGCTGTTCCCGTTACGGCCGCAAGGCCAGCGAAGGCTTGGCTAGACCGACGAGACTACAAACAAGTGGCCTTCAGTTGAACCCAATTACAGTACTTTCCGTGTTTTTCCGCCAAATACGAACGGCATTGATTTTAAAACACAGATCTTTAAACTCTAACATTCAAAATTATTCTCACAAACACCAGATTTGATTTTCAGTAAGGGAAAACGTGACATGTTTACACTTCTCTTTTTTTTTTACTCAGGGTATCAGAATTTGTCCAAAAACGGAATTCTTCACTATAAAATTCAGAAACCTATTCGGCTAGGGGAAATGATGGAGAATGTGAAACATCAATTTACATTACACGTTTTAAACCGATTTTTACTTCATTTGATACATTTCTAGTTATTATAACGTAAATTAGTTCGCCTATGTGGTGTAGTGATCAGTGTGATTAGCTGCCACCACCGGAGGCCCGGGTTCGATTCCCGGCTCTACCACGGAATTTGAAAAGTGGTACAAGTAGCTCAGTGATTGCTGATCCGAAGCACATGTGTCCAATTTTCTTGTTTGCTTGTTCTAAGGTTATTGTGAATAAAAATAATACATGTTTATCATTTATTTTGTTTAATTAGTTGGAAGTCCAAACGTCCGTACAGTATGTGTGTGTGTGATAAAGTGCGTAATTGTAAACCATTTGTGAACCAAGCCAGTCTGTTATTAAAGATAAAAAAGGAAAACCACTAACGTGTGGCGAGAAGACATATGTGTTAAATGTGTTTTCCAAGTTTCGTGGAGAAAATCCTGGAAGTACTCTCGATGAAGTAACACGTGCAGTGGCCAATGTGACAGGTATTTCTAGGGCGAGCATTTACCGTGCTAGGAAAGAACTTAAGGTTGACAGGAAACAAGTTACTCCTAATAAAACACGTAAAGCAACAAAGCTAACTGAAAAATGTGACAGTTTTACAAAAGACGTTCTCCGTAAAATAATTCACGACTTCTTTTTAAGAAATGAAATACCAACTCTTAATTAAATATTAGCTTCAGTAAAGAGACGATACACTGCCTACATTTTCTCGCGCAACTCTTCACAGACTTTTGAAAATTATGAACTTCACTTATGTGTCTCGGAATCGCCAGTGGGTGCTTATTGAAAAGGATGAAATAGTGTAGTGGAGAGGAAAGTATTTACGTCAGATTAAGAAATTTCGTGAAGAGGGTATATCTATTTATTTCCTTTATGAAACGTAGGTAAGTGTAGGGCACACTACTACGAAACTTTGGGAAGACGAAACTATAAAATATTGCAAAGATGGATTTCTTAGAGTAGGTTGAAATCTTACTCCGGCAAGGGTAAACGGCTTATTGTTCTCCATTTAAGAATTGAAAACGGTTTTATGGAAGGCAAGTCGTTATTTTTCGAGTCTAAGTCTACCAAGGATTATTATGAGGAAATGGACGGAAACGTATTCGAGACATGGTTTATTGACATTCTTCGCAGGCTAGAAAGCGATGCTGTGATTGTTTTAGACAATAATTCCTACCACTCTGTTAAAGTCGAGAGAATTGCGAACAAGTCTTGAAGAAAGTGTAACCGGGCGAGTTGTCCGTGCGCGTAGAGGCGCGCGGCTGTGAGCTTGCATCCGGGAGATAGTAGGTTCGAATCCCACTATCGGCAGCCCTGAAGATGGTTTTCCGTGGTTTCCCATTTTCACACCAGGCAAATGCTGGGGCTGTACCTTAATTAAGGCCACGGCCGCTTCCTTCCAACTCCTAGGTCTTTCCTATCCCATCGTCGCCATAAGACCTATCTGTGTCGGTGCGACGTAAAGCCGCTAGCAAAAAAAAAAAAAAAAAAAAAAAAAAAGAAAGTGTAACGTACAGAAATGGCTAGACACGAAAGGAATTATCTATTACCCGCAGAGCATTAAAATCGAACTACTAGCGCTAATACCACAGCACATTCGTGATGCTTTTAACGAGTAGGCCTACCGTGTTGACAAGGCCGCAGCGGAGTCGGGACGACATGAGTCTTTTTATGCTGCTTCCTCTTCCGAGAGGCTCGTTTATCCCGGACTGCTATACGATTGTACACCGCGTGCGCAGATGAAAATATTCGTCGTATGTCTTCGATTTTCCTTCTTCTATTTACATATTTTGTAGCAATTTGTAGACTGGGGGTATTAGTAAGTGAAATGTTTGGACTTTGTTGTACAGTACTAGTACCGGTATTACATATATGGACCTTTAGCAAGAATTTTTTTTTTTCTGATTCTATCCAAATCAACTGGATGAAACCTCAGCCAATAACCTCAATTCAGAAGTTAATTTAAATTTAAATGCAGATATAGACGTGTTGTTCGATGAAGTGCCTTCAATAAAAAACTTATCAACTTAAAATCCAAACAACTGGATGAATTGATTGGAACTGCACAGAAATTATTCAGGAAGCTGTTTCGTCAAGTGATGTTAATACTCCAATTTTCCTAAAAATTAAGCAATAGATAGCGTGTTCGCCTGGAACAACAGTGTGTGTAAAATGAACGTTTTCATTCATTGAACTGCTGGAGAACAGAAAGAGGCAGCATGACGACGGAAAGCGTGAAATCTTTGGTATATATTAATACATTAACTGTGACTACAGCTGCAGTGACTTACGAAATAATAAAACGTTTTGGCAATATTGTATATGAAAAGCTGCATCCTCAAAACAAAATGGCGGTACTTGACAGAGCCCATAGCCGGACTATCTTCATCTAGCGCGTAGCCAGTCACTTTTCTAAGGTAAGGTTGTACTTTACTAAAATTTCCGAGTTGTCCTCGACTTTTTTTCAGGGGTATGCAAGGCATTCAGTTTATTTTGAAATTTTTCTCAACAACTAGCAATTTAAATATGGGGTCATACGGGAACAGCAGACACTGTAATGCCATTCGTTGGACTCCTTAAAAATTACACGAGGTATCATCCATCACTAGGGAAATCTGAGGGCCACTTCGCCTCGTAGAAGAAATAATAATTTCTTTACCGTTTCATTTATATTTTGTTTATATTTATTTTGTTAGTGGTTTAAAGCCGCACTAACACATCGAAGGTTTTCGGGGACGCAAGGATGGAAAGATCTAAGACTGGGAAGGTAGCAGCCATGTCTTAATTATGATACAGAATTTGCCCGGTGTGAAAATGGGAAACTACGGAAAACCATCATCAGAGCTGCCGTCGGTGGGATTCCCATCTCCCGAATGCAAGCTCACAGCTAAGCGACGCTAACCGTGCGGCCAACTCGCTCGCCTTTTATTGTCCCATGTTAAGCGGCTAAACGGGCCATCTAGGGGGATTGACTTGATCGCTACCTGGGAGGGCTTAACTAATGGAAATGAGTGATCACCATCCTGCAGGAGTAGATGAAGTCTACAACTCCACCATGGCATACTAACGAGAAAGATATATTAACATCTATTAAAATAATAAGTTAAATAACTGGTCTTAGAACGATCGAGTTGGCAGTGCGGTTGCGAAGTGATTTTCCGTGGTTTCCCACTTCTCCTGCAGGGAAATGCCGGGATAGTACCTAACTGGAGGCCACGGCCGATTCTTTTCCTCTTTCTTGTCTATCCCTTCTGATCTTCCCATCTTCCCTAACTTAAGGCCACGGCCGCTTCCTTCCCACTCCTAGCCTTTCCCTATCCCATCCCTTCCCATCGATGCGACGTAAAGCAACTTATTTTTAAAAAATTGAAAAATAAGCTGTTCGGAGCTGACAGCTGGTAGACAAACAAGACGGCCACCGTTTGTGGTATTCGCTTAAAACTATTAGCTTTATTTGATGCATTCTTCAAAATCGAGGAAAAATTAAAGTTAATCAAGTCCGTTTTGGAGATGTTTAGAAATTCATCGTTGCCTCATGACGAGTCATCTTCAGTCTTTGTTGAGTTCGTTAGACTTCGTCGTCAAACTTGCAATGTGATGGTATCCCATTATTAGACATATATTTGAGCATGGTTAACTCAATAATAACCGAGCTCGATAGCTGCAGTCGCTTAAGTGCGGCCACTATCCAGTAATCGGGAGATAGTGGGTTCGAACCCCACTGTCGGCAGCCCTGAAGATGGTTTTCCGTGGTTTCCCATTTCCACACCAGGCAAATGCTGGGGATGTACCTTAATTAAGGCCACGACCGCTTCCTTCCCATTCCTAGGCCTTTCCCATCTCATCGTAGCCATAAGACAAGACATATCTGTGTCGGTGCGACGTAAAGCTAAATAATAAAAAAACCTCAATAATAAGGTTAATAGCAGCAGGCTGTTTCAGACACCATTTATGGCGCTCAGCATGTCAGCATAGAGGAGACCTTGCTGATGGCTGATGTTACAAGAACGAACCGGATCTAGTTGGTCTTGGCCGATCAACTGAGTGGGTTGAACTTATTTTGCATGGACGTCTGCCCACGAAGAAACGAGGTCTCGGGATTGATTCACAAACCTCACACGTTCACAATTGAAACCCCGATCGAGAAAACAATGGACGCTGCGGTTGAATTTCGAAAATCCTGGAATGTATAAGGTAAAGGTAAGTTTAATGGACCTAGTGGGAAGATTTCAAGATGTACAACGTCGCGCTTTAAATTAACTAGATAGCTGTTGTTCATTTATTTTAAGGGCTAGGCATATCTTAAGTCATCGCCCTTTATTATCAAGACGTGTAGTTAAAACGAAAACGAAGGCCCAGTCTGCAGACCAAAGGAATAAAACGGACGAAGTTAAAATCCCCGTCCTGGCCGGAAATCGAAGCCAATGCCCTCTGAACCGAAGACCACTGACCTTCAGCCAAGGAGCAGAACATCCTGTGTTACAATAGTGTATTTGTTATTACCTGAAGTCAAGAACAGGAATAAGGCGACCATGGCCTTTGAGGAGGAACGATCATAAATAATTTGCCACAAGTTGAGATGGGGATTAAAGGAAATCCAGGACTGCCTGCAGTCATAAGTATCCTCTTTGGTCATAAGATTCGAACCACCGGGCGAGTTGGCCGTGCGCGTAGAGGCGCGCGGCTGTGAGCTTGCATCCGGGAGATAGTAGGTTCGAATCCCACTATCGGCAGCCCTGAAGATGGTTTTCCGTGGTTTCCCATTTTCACACCAGGCAAATGCTGGGGCTGTACCTTAATTAAAGGCCACGGTCGCTTCCTTCCAACTCCTAAGCCTTTCCCATCCCATCGTCGCCATAACACCTATCTGTGTCGGTGTGACGTAAAGCCCCTAGCAAAAAAAAAAAAAAAGATTCGAAACCCCCCCCCCCCTCTCTCTCTCTCTCTCTCTCTCTCTCTCTCTCTCTCTCTCTCTCTCTCTCACACACACACACACACACACGGACGAGAGCAAATGCGGCCAATGCCGTCAAATGTCCTAGTCAGCTTATTCTCGGATGAGGGGGAATGACAAACATGTGTTACGAGGTACGCATCACACTATAGTTTCCCTAAAAATGGCCAGAATAAAAGTCCGGCCCCATGGCTAAATGGTTAGCGTGCTGGCCTTTGGTCACAGGGGTCTCGGGTTCGATTCCCGGCCGGGTCGGGAATTTTAACCATAATTGTTGTACTGGGTGTATGTGGCGTATTCATAATCATTTCATTCTCATCACGACGCGCAGGTCGCCTACGGGAGTCAAATCAAAAGACCTACACCTGACCTCTCCGGAGACAACACGCCATTATTATTATTATTATTATTATTATTATTATTATTATTATTATTATTATTATTATTATTATTATTATTATTATTATCAGAAAAATACAATTCTCAACAGAATACCAAGTAAGAATGGACGGGAAACTTTCGCACGTCCATGTATGAGTGAATGGCAGTTCTATCCAAGGCTGCTGACATTTGAAATGCTGGGAATACGTGTTGGAAATAGCCCAGAATAACCTTGTGACGTGAGAATCTTATATGACACAACTCTACCATTTTCGTTCATTTATTTACTTTTTATTCTTTTATTTTCTCATCAGTATTATTTCCACTTAATAATCAACCAGGAGGATTACCATGCGTTAGGTCTTTGTGGGAAGAAAGAAATACTCTAAAATGGGCGATGGCGTTCGAGATGATCGTCTCACTTCATTCAGTCGAAATTTACTATCACAGTAAATATGAAATAGGCTACATTATATAGAGACATACACTACTTGAGGTAGAATTATCTGTTTAGTGTTCAATCAACCAGCATAATCTCCGTGACACCCGGAACATTTCCTGAAACCAAATTCCAGCATCATTCTTACTCTCGCTCAGTACAGTGAATATATTGAATGAATAAATATCCTGAAAAAAAAAAAAAAATAGAGCTGTGCCACCCAGCTGCAAGTACGGACAACTGAAATTAATATGGATCTCGTATTAGGAAAGGAATTTACGAACTAGCGTGTCATCTCGCCGTTTGCCCAAAGAGTGAGTGTGAGATTATGAATACGCTAGGGGAAGAAAACTCGGAACATTATTTACAGCAAATGAAAAAGAAACTAATAGCCCTGTCAACCAGGACCTGTCAAGACGACTACCGGCCAGCAAGACGATCTGGAAATACTGAGGTGTCTCCTGGCCAGTGTGATGTATTATCAGCTGTTAGGACGTCGTCGTCATCATCATCATCATCATCAATGTCCGACTCATTGGCTGAATGGTCAGCGTACTGGCCTTCGGTCCAGAGGGTCCCGGGTTCGATTCCCGGCCGTGTCGGGGATTTTAACCTTCATTGGTTAATTCCAATGGCTCGGGGGCTGGAAGTTTGTGCTGTCCCCAACATTCCTGCAACTCACACACCACACATAATACTATCCTCCACCACAATAACACGCAGTTACCTACAAATGGCAGATGCCGCCCACCCTCATCGGAGGGTCTGCCTTACAAGGGCTGCACCCGGCTAGAAATAGCCACACGAAATTATTATTATTATTATTATTATTATTATTATTATTATTATTATTATTATTATTATTATTATCATCATCGATAATAGTCTAATAAATGTTCGTACAGTAACGTCAATTTCGAGAGAAACTAACTGAGGAAGATCTGACGAGTATGTGGCACACAGTGAGAGAAAATTGACAGCAGGTGTGGTAGCGCTAAGAAGATCTAAAGAACAAGGTAGACAGCCTATATACGCAAGGATTTGGAGCAATCCAATGCAGATGCCGATAGGGTCCAAGAAAATAATTACTTATGAAGAGCAAACTTGTCTCGGAAATGCTTTAAATTATTATTATTATTATTATTATTATTATTATTATTATTATTATTATTATTATTATTATTATTATTATTATTATCACTGGATATGTTATTTTACTTATGAATAAATAAACACACTGAAACCAAACCTTCGAGTTATAAAAATTCTTAGCAAGCAAATGCGTTTCAATTGAACGTCAAGTGATGGCAGAGGTGAAAACATATACATAGCAGATCAAGTCAAGAAGGCGCCTGGGAATGATTCTAGAAAATAAGTAATTCTTATTTTAAAAATGATCAGTAAACTGTATTCTGACAACCGGTCGTGAGTTCCTGGCAAATGTAAATAGAATGAATAAGAGACTGATGACTTCGTGGCCTTCTACGAGTAACTCCAACTAACGGGACAGGCAGTAACCGAAGTCAAGAGCCATATCACATACAGCTTCAGGCAGTGAAAGTTGGAGAAGGGCTAGTTCTCAGGCTCTATGAATATTCTGACGTATCAATATGATGTTAACTCTATTTCTTTGAATGGTAACACTACAAGCAACATTTAGCAGAGCTTCAATGATATTATATAATAATGCCACTTCTATCCCTGAATCTGCTATCTGCTTAAAGTCGCACTAAGACAGAAAGGTTTTCGGCGACAGTGAGTAAGGAAAGGACTGCGGATAGGTAGTGGCCGTAGTATTTTTCTGGCATGAAATTGGGAAACCACAGAAAACAAATCTTCACGGCTACCGAAGATGGAGCTGAAACCTACCATCTCCCGAACGCAAACTTACCGCTACACGACCTGTACCGTGCAGTCAACTTCCTGTGTTAAGTTGAGATTGAAATTAAACCCTTGAAGAAAAAAAAAAGAAGAAAAGAAAGAAATTGAATGGATTACGTAGCCAGTATTTGGAAAACTGAAATTCAATATGCTGTTTATATTTCTTCCATTCATTTAATTTTGATTATTGAAATCGACTTCTTTCATTTGTCTCTTAAGTCACGTGAGATAACCTGAACACCACGTGGGTTTTAATCTTGTAGCATGAACAAGCAGACAGAAAGAAGTAGACCTTATGATGCACTCTCCTGTGATCGTTTAATTTAAAACATGCCGGTTCATTTTATGAGAATTGTTGTCATTAACAATACAAGTAAAAACTAATAGTAGCCAAACAAGCGCACAACTGTTCATCATTTTCGCTGAACTAAGATAAAATAGTTTGTGTGGTGTAATGGTGCAATGGCTGTACGTTATAATCTTTTATAAACATTAACTTGCATAAAATATTTTACAAAAGATCTTTGACAAATGTCTTTGATAGTGTAATATCAGCCTTAGCTACGGAAAGATGGTTCTTAACAATGTGGGAACAAGAGAAGACGCAAGATGGCTGTAAGGTCAATGTCCGAGATTCCAGGCAAGTCGGCCCGGCCCGGGTACTGGGCAATGTCCTATCTGGTGTTTGGTCGGACTTGTTCCTTGTGAAAATAACCGTTAGCTTGACTGTGCGAGCCCCCGGCTCTAGAAATATTACCGGATCTCCTAACTGGTACAGGTTTATGGTAGGTGCTCAAAACATTAACAGGTGTTGAATTCAGCTGATATGTCCCAAGAAACAAACCCGTAGGTACTCTCTCCTCTTCACTGATAACATTAAGAGCATTAGGGTAAGTGTCACTGTGATGAGTGCCCATGGATTTGGAAAATCCCTTCCTAGACAACTGCTATCAAGTCTATCTAGGACATAAGGGGCATTGAGAGAAATGCATCATGAAAGGGAATCAATTTCAACAACGAAAACCTGAAAGGAGTTTTAGTTGAGAAATAAAACTGTACCTCAAGTTCAATTCATGCCGAAAAAACTAAATATGAAAGCACTTAGATTTTTTTCTTTCACACGGAAAAAACCGAACAGATATAATTTTATTATGAAAGTGCTGTTGGATTTTGTTGTAACAAACAAACAAACAACGATCACGCGACAGCCCTAATGGGCCTTAGCCTATCAAACGACCAGTGCTCAGCCCGAAGGCCTACAGATTCGCGTGGTCAGTGCGCCGTATCCTCTCGGCCGTTATTCTTGGCCCAACATATAGCTCACCTGTTCTCACTTCAAACCAGTCCTCAGATCCAGGTAAAAATCCCTGATCTGGCCGGGAACCGAGACCGCGGGGGGTGTTTTGTTGTAACAGGTGTACAAATACAGTACTTCTTGTGGCAGAGAATAAACCCGTGGATATATTATTTAATGATATGACGGTTTATTTGTACATTTTGTACAACAAATGATGTTGTATCATGTACGGGACTTTCGGCATGTTGATCATCAGCTACATGCCTGATAACTACGTCGGTGTGGTGTATTTTTAACTGGTTCTAGGATAGTAAAGCGGTTATGGACGTAACGTCGCCGGGAACTGAAGAGGGAAGTGACCGTAAACTACTTCCACGATGGTCGAGAGTGCGATTTTAACGCACTTCTTTACTCAACTGTGTGATTATGGATTACGTACGCTTCATTACAGTCACCCGAACAAGTCTTAAATTCGTGATAGTGCGGCTATGGCCGTACCGTCACCCGACATTGGAGTGCAGAATGACAGAAAACCATTTTCAGGATAGTCGAGAGTGAGATTTTCTCTACCGAATTCAGTTACTGAGTACACCTCGTTACAGTCACTCATATAAGTATTAAATTCGTGGCAGAGGCGGGAACAAAAACCATGCCACCCAAGTGGTATGACACTATCAAGTAGGCGGGAACAAAAACCATGCCACCCAAGTGGTATGACACTATCAAGTACTATGTGAACTAAACAACAGAGGCTTGTGTTGAATAGCCAGACCTATGGTGTAAGATTTGCGTATCTCAAAGCGTGTTCGATTCCCGGCCCGTACAAGATTTTAAATCCTGGTTTCAGGGATGGAGCCGGGTTAACTCAGCCTCTTGATGTCAACTGAGGATCAATCTAATATGAGGGGCAGCGAACGTGGTCAAGAATGCCAAGCAATTAGTTTGAGAAAGCCGTCACGTGTACCATCTACAGTATATCTAGTCGTCTTGGCAGGCCCAAGGTCCTTTAAGGACAGTATTGGCCACTGGTTAAGTTTCTTTAATTTTAACGATAAGGTAAGACAAATATAATAATAATAATAATAATAATAATAATAATAATAATAATAATAATAATAATAATAATAATAATCGTATGGCCTCAGCTATTGTGTGCAGGTATTTTAAATTGATGCCATTTATGCTGCCCGTGCGTCAATTTTGACGTTCTGTTTTACTCTACTAGATGGCAGACTAAACCAGATCTCTGCTGGTGATCTATGGATGAACCTTAATTCATTTTGTCGGTAAGCACCAAATGCGTCACCAGAGATCTTTTACATTCCGACATCGTACGACATGGAGTGTCGAATGGACTTTATTCCGTCCTCCAAAAATCCGACTACCTCTGCCGAGTCTGAACCCGCAATCTTGGGATCCACTAATCCACACAAGGAGCTACCTATCCAGTAATAGCATATATTTCAAATTAACCCTTAAAAACTACACAAGACAATTACTTTTCCTAAATGTTTACAATAATGTAGAATACAGTACTTTCAGTTCTCTCTGTAAATAAGTTGTTCTGTATTCCGTTAATATCCTTGGATAGGATATTAAGAGCCCAGACGGAATGAAATTTCAAGTACTCCTTGCCTTCACCATCTGTGAAGTTCAGATTTACTGTATCCTTGTCCGCAACCGGCAGATCCCGTATGTTTCGAACATATTATATCGGAAACCTTTGAGCGAGGTACCATAGGTCTCATATGGGAGCTACTTCCGTTCAAACTAACTCCATAACAAGGTTCTGCACCTCATGAGGTATCACGGGGCTGTCGCATGTTTTCACTTTAAAATTTATATTGAGGGCTTAATTGAGATACATCTTTCAGACTTAATTTCGAAATTGTTTGTATGTGTTTTTTTAAATTTAATTTCACCGAGCTCGATAGCTACAGCCGCTTAAGTGCGACCAGTGTCCAGTATTCGGGAGATGGTAGGTTCGAACCCCACTGTCGGCAGCCCTGAAAATGGTTTTCCGTGGTTTCCCATTTTCACACCAGGCAAATGCTGGGGCTGTACCTTAATTAAGGCCACGGCCGCTTCCTTCCCACTCCTAGCCCTTCCCTGTCCCATCGTCGCCATAAGACCTATCTGTGACGGTGCGACGTAAAACAACTAGCAAAAAAAAAAAAAAAAAAATCTTGTGGCTGTTGCTAGCCCGATGTAGTTCTTGTAAGGCAGGCCTTGCATCGAGGGTGGGCGGCGTCTGCCATGTATGGGAACTCCGTATTACTGTGAAGAAGAATAGTGGGGTGTGTTGTGTAAGGGTAGCAGGAATGTTGATGACAGCACGAACACTCACATTTAAATTCCTCGACCTGGGATCAAAAACTCAATAATTATTGATACCGGTATTTAAGAAAGTAAATCTCTAATGTATGAATTAATTACATGATTGAATTCGTAACAGTTCAAACTTTTCTTCTAGTAGCAGAAATTATATGTCTATTTCTTTTAAATAAAACGAAGTTGGTATCAATATTTCCGTTATTTTTATTAATAATCCCACAGGAAAAGTAGTGCAGTGTTAGGGTAATTCCGGGAGAGCTGCCGTACTTTTTATGTCTGTTGTTATATCTCGGTATATTTACTTTAAAAATTGTTGCAAATTCATCGAGCATAATTTGAAAACATGTACATTTGATCTGGGATGAACAAAATATTGGCAACTGAAAGTAAATGGGAGAAAGGAGGGAACAAAGGAATTGTTGCATCTGCGGCGTCTCTCCCTGGATCCCGGTATAGATGCCGACTTTGCTCGGGAGAGATGCCGCAAGTAAAATAATTAATGACAAAATCAAATTTAAGCCAATTTCTTCAACTTGAATATAACCGAACACTAGAACGTACTACAAGACAATTATATCCACATAATATAATCATTCAATGGAAAAAAAATCTATCTGATAATTTACAACATTAAATTAATCACATTTTAATTTCGATTTACTATAAATGTGCATGTGCAATAGATTCTTCACTGTGTTATATAAAACCCCACGGCACTTAACACCCTGGAAATGGCTCTGGCCTGCACAGCGACCGCTGCTTAGCCCGAAGGCCTGCAGATTACGAGGAGCCGTGTGGTCAGCACGACGCATCCTCCCGGCCGTTATTCTGGGCTTCCGAGACCGGGGCCGCCATGTCACCGTCAGATAGATTCTCAGTTCCAATCAAGTAGGCTGAGTGGACCTCGAACCAGCCCTCAGGTCGAGAGAAAAAAACCCTGTCCTGGCCGGGAATCGAACCCGGAGCCTCCGGGCGAGAGGCAAGCACGCTATCCCTACACCACGGGACCCTCGTGTTATATTTCATCAAAATCATAATGAATATAATTCTGTCCTGACACAGTAATTTGGAAACATGTCTAAGGCAGGATTCTTGAATCAAAAACTGATGTTTATCCTCTTACAAGTTTTTACAGATTGTTTCTTAAAACTTTGTTCTCTAGCAATTTTGCTGCAACAGTCGTTATATGTAGACCAAGATTCTTGCAGTCACTGTTTGTAACTCAAACACTGGATACAGTCATCCTTTTTTGAATATCATTTTGACTTCGGTGATTATTGAAGTAGCTATACCTGCTGGACCCAGAGAGCCCTTTTCCAGATTTCGTGACTGCATTCTAAGTTTCAGTGTTCGTTCCGGAATTCTGTAGTATCATTCTGCCTCCCTGATCAGTATTTCCTTGGCTTTCAGTCTTTTAACAGCCTCTCTTAAACTTCCTGTGTCCATTGAGGTCTTTTAACAGTGCCCTTACTTTTATACTGAGCAGGCATGTCGCAAATTTTTATTGCTGAAAATAATATTTTATATAATAAAATAATGTTACCGATGAAATTAATAAAAATAGATTATGTATATCAAGAATTGTGAGATGATAAAATATTCGAATAAAATACCGGTACACTCTGAATAGTATTGAATGTTTCCAGATCGCTTGTAGAATCTGATAGCAATGAGGCATCTCAGCCGGATTGTTGTGCGGCAACTCTCCCAACTATCAGGGAGAGACGCCGCACCCTGCTGTTTTCATACCTCAAGGCTATCATGGCCCAAAATTAGCTTACTCTCAACTACAGTTATGTTTCTGACGTCTACTGTACTAGAAACGTCTGCTTTAAGCATTTGAAGCCAACTTAATATACAATAAATTAACACACGCAAAAACTTTGTCAGGAGGAAACATGTACTTGCCTCATGATATCGGCTATAATTGGCGTAATATAGAGCAAATTTCGTCACACTCGCAGACAGTAGTTCTTCCTTAGAAACTGAAAAACCACACATATTGCCATCTAGCTGTAACGATGGGAACCTTTAGCTACAGTGTATGCGGCATCTCTACCGGGGCGGCATCTGTCCCGGATTTACCTTATATGTTCCCATTAATACCATATAAGAAGATGAAAACAGAATATCGATATATGTAATTGATTAGAAGTTATTTTGGTGTAACACCTTACTGTAGGTGAATAACCCTGTTTGGCAGCCATGGATGAGCGCATTTGGTGGACCTGCTTGCATTCAGAACGACTTCAAAGGCAGCCTAGATGATGTTAAAGCAAAATACCTCCACACAATAATAATAATAATAATAATAATAATAATAATAATAATAATAATAATAATAATAATAATAATAATAATAATAATAATAATAATATACCGAGCTCGATAGCTGCAGTCGCTTAAGTGCGGCCAGTATCCAGTATTCGGGAGATAGTAGGTTCGAATCCCACTATCGGCAGCCCTGAAAATGGTTTTCCGTGGTTTCCCATTTTCACACCAGGCAAATGCTGGGGTTGTACATTAATTAAGGCCACGGCCGCTTCCTTCCAACTCCTAGGCCTTTCCTATCCCATCGTCGCCATAAGACCTATCTGTGTCGGTGCGACGTTAAGCCCCTAGCAAATAATAATAATAATAATAATAATAATAATAATAATAATAATAATAATAATAATAATAATTGTTCCAGGCCAAAGATAGAATATGACAGCATTATTTTTTTTCAGAGGTTGTGGGACTAATCTCCTTGACATTAGTCGCTATTCTTAGGGAATGCTGAACTGGTAGAGTCAGTACTCACGCTTTTATTGTTAGGAGCAGTTCTGGTAACAGGTTGCAGCCGAGTTCTCAGCTCAACAGTTGCGTGTAGCTTGCTTGGCATTTCCTCTTTTCCTAGGAGACCATCAACCGTTCCTCCTCCGTCGCGCTTGGCCGTACAAGCGTAAAGCAATAAGAGACGGGGGACATGGCCGCAGGATGGTGAATTAGTGAATACGTACAGGATAGTATAGGTTTCTTCCAACAGTGCGGAGCAACTTCCATCAGTATACTAAAAGTTAGTCTTAAATTTTTGTGATGTGGCATAAAACAAAAATGCTGGCAGACAAAACGCATTTAAGGCACCGTGTTGCCGGTTTAACTTCAAAGACAGAGTGGTAATTAAATTACCCTTTTTTTCAATTGACCAGGGGGCTGCCTATCCGAGGCGGTAAAAACGTATCTATTCCGTTCACCCGGAGGGACTTGGGTTCCCCACAAGGAAGTCGAAAATGTATAAATGAGATTTCCACTTCTGAAGCGGTAGAGGCTACAGCCTTGCGGTTCTGCTAGCCTACACCAGAAATGAGTACAAGGTTAATTCATGGGGGTAAAGGTAGCCGGGCCATTCTATCCTACTTAGTGTCGACGTTATGGACAGTAGAACTTACCTTCTACTCCTTCAAGGGCCTTCATGGCCTGTTTACTCTATTTTGTTTCAATTAACTTCTTCTTCTTAATCTGTTTACCCTCCAGGGTTGGTTTTTCCCTCGGGCTCAGCGAGGGATCGCACCTCTACAGCCGCAAGGGCAGTACCTCGCCCAGGCAGCCTCTTCTGCTATGCTGAACAGGGGCCTTGTCGGGGGATGGGAAGATTGGAAGGGATAGGCAAGGAAGAGGGAAGGAAGCGGCCGTGGCCTTAAGTTAGGTACCATCCCGGCATTTGCCTGGAGGAGAAGTGGGAAACCACGGAAAACCACTTCGTGGATGGTTAAGGGGGGGAATCGAACCCCCTCTACTCAGTTGACCTCCTGAGGCTGAGTGGACCCCGTTCCAGCCCTCGTACCACTTTTCAAATTTCGTGGCCGAGCCGGGAATCGAACCCGGGCCTCCGGGGGTGGCAGGTAATCACACTAACCACTACACCACAGAGGCGGACTCCAATTAACTACGTATATAAATGTTACGCTGTTCTATATAGATGCTTCGTGAGAAACGTCCGCTGCTTAAGGATTGTCCGGTTCCATGGCTGAGAGGGTCATCGTCTCGGACTTCGGTCCTCCGAGCACCGGGTTCGATTCACGACCAGGTCGAGGAATATTAATCTTGTAAAGTTGATTACCTTGGTTCGAGGACTGAGTGTTTGTGATGTCCCTAACACCCCTGTAACTCATACCCCACACAGCACTATCCTCCATAACACTAACATTCTTGTTTACCATGCACGGCAGATGCAGCCCACCCTCGTCGGAGGGTCTGTCTTACAAGTGCTGTACCGGGCTAACAATAGTCACACGAAATTATTATTATTATTATTATTATTATTATTATTATTATTATTAATCTCACTTCATTATTTCTCTGAACCACCCAGAGGCGATGCTGGCAACTTGTGAATTTGGCAGAAATTCTGGGGGCTAGCAGCTATCACGACTCGATATTCGGCCGAGTCCTCACGCCAGCTCTCCGCCCAACCCAAACACACATAAGTAAACAGTCTCCTGATTGAGATGTCACCTACTCTTAAGTAAAGAAACAGCAACTGGAAACTACACCCCTCTTTAGTAAAATTAAATCTCCAAACAGACTCCAGAACCGGGAACACATTGATTTTGAAGACCACTGAACACGACTGCTGTCTCCCAATTCTCCCATAAGTCCCCCATTCTTTCAACCTGACATCAATGCTCTTGGACTAGATCATTAACACGTGTCCCCTAATTTCGGTCACTGGCATCGGCCAGACGCACGTGGGAGTAATTTGTGAAGATTTCCACATTCAGAAGATTGCTAACTGTCCGTGTAGTAGTTCAGCGATTTCGTCAGTAATCCTGATACGAGAGCCGATCTGATGGTACAGCCACGTGACTAGTTTGGTAACGTAATGTCCAAAGAATTATCGACGAGTAGAAAAAATCTTGTAAGGTTTTGGTAACATCTTAAACGTATTTATAATAATAATAATAATAATAATAATAATAATAATAATAATAATAATAATAATAATAATAATAATAATAATATGGATGATCTTACGCTAACGTGAACCAAGTACCATAACGTTATTTCCAAGGAATTTATGACGGAGAATTAAAGTTTAAAGCAGTTCTTTCTCATGCCAGAGAAGCATGCGGTATTTGTGTGCCGACAGAAGGAAGTGAATTAAAGACAGAAAGATGAACACGCTAATGCAGATTAACCTAAGGTTTAGTGACGGAAGAAAATTTACTTTACAGTATTCAGGGACACTAAAAAACACAATTCAGTAATATTAAGAATTGTTTAATTTTTGTTTTCTTGATCAGTAATCGGTGAGGAAAGCAACGGTAAACTACCTCGCTCCTCATTTCCCTAGTACGCTTCTTCAATAATGCCTAGGCCATCTGTGACAGCTGATGGCGGAGCTGTTGAGGATCCAACCAGCCTTAGGGTTGAAGACTGAACATACATATGATCAGTAACCATTTGTATTATTCGTTGTATTTGCAATAACGGTAAATATGGACATTTTAATACACATTATCTGCTCAGACGTACTGTACAATGTATGTTGCCGTACTCTATTATAAATTATGATTATGCAATACTGAAGTTGAATATCATTAATAATAAAGTATTTGCAATCAAACACTTTTATTATTATAACAGCAAAGTGTTCCACAAGTATGTTGTATGTAAAAGGAATGCAAATCCTGCTTCTACAACTACAGCCATGCAATGGGTTCATACTGTAAGTAAACAAGTTGTAGTTTCTTCAGGTTTTCTTGAAATCAAGTTGATTTTCTCTTTAGCATAGCATATGTAAAAGAATAAAATAATTATTGAAAAAGTCACCAAGAGGATTTACATTTAGAACTTCATACTTTCCTTCCTTTATCCTTGGGTAGGTTATTTCCAACATGTAGGCCTAGTTCATTGTCCGTACAAGCACGCGATCACGTATGGTTCTATCCGGTTGCGCTGATTTGGTATCGATTATGGCAATGAATCATGATGTGCTGAGCTGGAATGCTTTCTCGTATCGTTTTATGAACTCGCACGAGGAATGCCTTCTTCCTCCATGGAACTGGAGTAACACGATAAAGAAATTTCATTAATTAATTCCCCAAATATTTTATTTGTTTGGAAAAAAAAACAGCTATTCATCTTCAATGGATAAAATTGGTAAAAAATCACTGTCAATTCCCATAGCTTAATCTCTATAAACTACTGTAATTAATCCAATAACATGCATCGCACGGAAAAACAAGCAAGCGTCAGCGCCGAGCTGAGTGGCTCAGACGGTTGAGGCGTTGGCCTTGTGACCCGAACTTGGCAGGTTCGATCCTGGCTCAGTCCGGTGGAATCTGAAGGTGCTGAAATACGTCAGCTTCATGTCGGTAGATTTACTGCCACGTAAAAGACTCCTGCGGGAAAAAAAATCTGGTACCTCGGCGTCTACGAAAACCGTTAAAAAGTAGTTAGTGAGACGTAAAGACAATACCGTTATTACAGCAAAAGTCAAGAGGTATATTCAGTCTTTCTGTACATGCCACAGTAATGGGTGTCTCAGTACATACTCCGCGGACTACATCCGACTATCAGCGACCTATGCCAAGAGTTAACTAGAAAGCCGCACTGTAGTACACGGACGAACACATGAATGCAGTTTTGACTATCTTGGATAGCATTTTAGGTGTTGCGCATGATCACAGAAACCATGTTCTGGTACATGGACTGTGTTGGAAAGAACCTAATAGCTGTTCGTAGACGGCTATTACTGCCAGGTGGCCGCGTTCAGCTTCAGTGCGTGTTAACCTGCCTTTTTGGTCTGTACGATGTCCGGGAGTGAAATCCACTCTCACTTGTCATTTAACGCTTCATATATCCGGAGACTTTCTGTTCCACTTTGGAATCCACTTAGAATCATACGACCGAGTGATGAACAAGATATGAGGTAGATTACCGGTAGACTCCTCTGCGGATATACAAAATAATATCCGCATCCGCGCATGGTTATCCGTATCCGCAAAATTGTTATCCGCGGATAATTTAAATACTTAACTATAGTATATTACACCCAAGGTATTTGAACAGACAGATCAGTTAACATAATACAATAGGCGTGACACCTGGCACCAGAGCCCCTACAGTCGCAGGTTTATGAGGGATTTTCTCTTGCGACAACCCCCGACGTAATGACCTTCGTTCCTTCCTTCCATTCATTGCGGGCAGGAGCCAGTTAGGCTTAGGTCAGATTTACGGATTTATGCTTTCAAGGCTCTTTATATATCACTATTCACCCTACCAATGTCAAGGGTCGCCTAACCACAGGCAAAAACAAGGGTATACCTGAGTGAAAACCTATAAACGTCATTATTTAGAAATTATCAGCAAAATTATCTGCACTGACATACAGTTTGTATCCGCCAAGACACCAACTTTGCGCGGCCACATCCGTGCAAGACTAATTACCGGATCACGTTGAGTATTTTCTATTTCTATTGCATCAAAGTGTATGTATTTCACGTGTAGTGAGAAACCGAAAATGGCTTCACTGCAGTTGACAAACTAAAGTTCCACAGACAGGTGTGGGGCTCCTTTTTTAAAAATATGTTTTACGTCGCACCAGCACAGATAGGTCTTATGGCGACGATGGGAGAGGAAAGGCCTAGGAGCGGGAAGGAAGCGGCCGTGGCCTTAATTAAGGTACAGCCCCAGCATTTGCCTGGTATGAAAATGGGAAACCACGGAAAACCATCTTCAGGGCTGACGACAAGGGTGCTCGAACCAAGTAACTCCCGGATGCAAGGTTACAGCTGCCGGCCCCTTACCGCACGACCGACTCACCCGGTGGTGTGGGGCTCTACTATGGTGCAATATATACTATCTGATCAAAAGTATCCGGACATCCTCGTACACTAGTAACAACAAACGATGCATCATACTCGTATAGGAGGAGGCTGAGAAGTTTTTATTACTCGGTCGGCGGATGCAGAGTGGGCTTCGGAGTACAGGTGGCCACGGCTTGTCCGGCTCTGCACTCCGACCGACCAAACGAGCAGAGGAGGGGTGGCCGCGGTTCTGCCGTGGCTCTACGCTTCTGCATTCGGGAGACGGAGAAGGGCTGGTCCTCACCGTCGACTGGCCTGAGATTGCTTTTCCCTGGTTTTCCATTCTCCTGCACTAAGGTGAATGGCGGGACAGTTCCTACGGCCGCCAACCCCCTTACCTTCGAACATCTCCCTGGCGTGAGAGACGGCGTTACAGTGAGTGACTATTGTTAGGCCCTACGCTCTGTATCTTCTACTGCCGTTCTTCTCCGCTGGATGGTTTTAGCGCAGAAGGGATTAAACAACGCAACGACAATAATAATATATATTATTAATTTTATATTATTATTATTATTATTTTAAAAAGTGTATGACGCTTTTTAAGGCACCGATTCTCTTATTCATAGTTTTCCTTTTAGCGCAGATTTTGTTAAGAATTCGGAAAGAAAACGTCTGCGGCTCTCGTAAGAGAACCGTTCCCGACTTCAATTCTTTCCTGGTAATGAAAACGAGAAAGGCATTTGCAGGACAGCCAACGTGGGATTTGAACCCGCAGTCTCCCGAGTGCACTGATAGACCCAGACAGCACACGAACGCTCTGACAAAAGTGGGTTGAAGCTGATAATGTCCTTTTTACCACTTAGTCCGGTTTCGGACATGAACTCGAGAGTTGAGTGTTGAGATGAGATTCACATAGTAGGCTACAAGTTTTAGGTCAGTATGCCTTTCCTTAGAGAACAGTGGTGAACTGGGTGAAACTAGCTAATAGTGGAGTGTATGGGCAGAATGAAACAGGAAAACATGCATCGCCTACGCTTTCAAAAATGTTGATATAGCACGGTCATGGGTCCCTCACAAGCCATACACCCCCCCCCCCCCATCCGTCCCGCGGGGTCCTTATAGCCGCCACTGCTCCAATCATCCCAACGCCAAATCTCCGCGTCGATGCGTCGATTGATGAAGTTTCATGGAGTTCAGGTTTTAGGTGAGATGAAATTGAATAAAATGTTAAGAGGTAATATCAGGAAGTGGACAGTGATGACGATAACTTGACTGGAAATGAACCAGAACCGGGACCTAAAGATAGTGAAGCCTTCAGAAGTTTTGGAACCACCTTAAAGTGGATGGAACGACAAAACTGAAAGCAATCTTGTGCAGCTATTATGTTACCGTCAAGCGCCTGGCTGCATGCAAAAACTTCAGCCTCAAAGCAGCTAACTTTGTTGGATACGTTTATATAAACATTTTATTTTAGAGTGTACATACATAAGAAAGGTTGTTTTCAGAAGTGCAATATAAAGAGTTCCTTTTAATGTTTCATTATGCAAGCTGCTGAAATTAGAAATACTTTTGTGTTCAGATATTTTGTACTTTTGTTCCTAAAATGCAGCAGCCTACTGCAATTTCACAATGCAGTGACTTTCTGCAAGACTGATGTTTAGTTCTGACACAATTATTCGTTTTTCTGCATATCTCGATCATGCCAATCCCAAATCACTCTGGACAAGGAGTTCTACTGTAGGCCCAATACATTTAGAAAATAAAAGGAAATTCAACACACGGCGTGATTTCTGTTTACATGTGGCAAGACTATTCTTTTCTTTTTAAGAACTCATTACTAATACTTAAATCTTGTTGTGAAACAACGATTATGTGAATAAATTAGAATATCAAGAGCCTCACGAGTCTTCACATATCTGCATAATGTTACTTCCACTTGCTGAGGTAATACATTTCCGTTAATTAGCGCGGCATTACCTGAAACTAAACAATGGGAAACGGCCTACACTAACCGGATCGTTAATGAACAGAAGGCAGTGGAAGATAACAACTGGCTCATCACAGTGGAGAAGGAATTTCGAACAAGACAGCAAAAGCCATCGCTATTTCCTTACTTCCGTGAGAGTCGAGGAAAACTTCTTAATAGCACATAAAGTACAGGTCATTTACATTATACTCATGAAATGAAACGAAAACAAAGTCCAGCTCTATGGCCAACTAGTTAGCATGCTGGCCTTTGATCTATTCCCGATCAGGTCGGTGATTTAATCTTTATTGGTTGATTCCTCTGGCTCGGGGACTGGGTATGTGTGCCGTCTCACTTCAAAATTACATTTCATCCCAGGTAGGGTCGCATCCACTCAGACGCGTAAGTCACCCATGGGATTCAAGTCGGAAGACCTGCACCAGGTCTCTCCGGAGGCCATGTGCTATTGTTAGTACTAGTAGTAGTACTAGTAGACCTAGTATTGAGAAAAGAAATGTGGAAGAAGTGTTCAGTATAACAGACAAACGACAGTCGACGGAGAAGAGAGATATACATTCTCACTGTGTATGGATCCATGGCTAAATCGTTAGCGTGCTGGCCTTTGGTCACAGGGGTCCCGGGTTCGATTCCCGGCAGGGTCGGGAATTTTAACTACCATTGGTTAATTTCTCTGGCACGGGGGCTGGGTGTATGTGTCGTCTTCATAATCATTTCATCCTCATCATGATGCGCAGGTCCCCTACGGGTGTCAAATCGAAAGATCTGCACTTGGCGAGCCGAACATGTCCTCGGACACTCCCGGCACTAAAAGCCATACGCCATTTCATTTCACTGTATATGGAAAACAAGAACTGAGAACTGTGATACCTAGGCAACTCCGCTCCTTGAGAAATAACTTTACATATTACATAGTTAAACAACACAAAACTATTATCAAAAGACGGTACAGTAATGATAAGCAAGGCATTGTTAAACAACGTACTCCTGTTGAAATATGATTGTATAAACATCCTGTTAATATAAGAGAGTAACCTTAGGAAGTTTCCGCCTTCCAAACTACAGAATTGCAGAAGGTTCGCATTCATTAACCAAATGATGTGGGTTCGGAGTAAACTATGACACATTGTCTCTGCATCACAAGGCCAAATCAAGTCAAATTATTATTATTTGATCCCTTTGCTCAACGGTCAGCGTAGCGACATTCTGTTCAGATGTCCCTGGGTTCGATTCTCAGTCGGGCCGAATTATTTACCCGCGTCTAATGATTTGCCCTGGTCCGGGGACTGACGTTAAGTGTTAGTCTTATCTCTTCACTTACACACAACACAACACGCTGTCAACCACAAAATCCAAACGTAATAGTTGAATACATCCCTTCACATGAACTTGGTGGCAAGAAGAGGAACTGACCGTAAAACTGGACCTAGGTGCAAGAGAGGCAACAGGTCGAAAACCTGGTCCAAGTTCACAAATGCGACACAGATCACACTTGCGATGCCATCAGGGTGTGGAAAAAGTGGCACGAAAGCAAAGTAATCTAAAGTCGTCACCGTACAGGTCTTGAAGGCCTTTGGAGGAGTGGACGGTAAAAGCTTCACTATATGCAACCTCGGCACTTAGTGGGACGCCCGGCCACCTTTGTCGGCAGTAATTAATCTGGTACTCATTTTTGGCGTAGGCTGAGTAAACATCAGGGCCATGTGCTCTCCAGAAGTGGAAATCTCGTTTTTTAAATTGTTCAACTTCCTGACAGGGGAATCGAACCCATGTCCTTCCTGGCGAACGAAGCACGCCCTAACCAACTAGGCTAGGCAGCCCTTGGCAGGAGACGAAATAATACCTAGGCCCTATACAGTGTTGTACAGTGTGTACTTTTATGGTTTTCGGAGACGCCGAGGTACCAGAATTTTATCCCGCATGAGTTCTTTAACTTGCTAGTAAATCTAATGACACAAGGCTGACGTATTTAAGCACTTTCAAATACCACCGAACTGATCCAGGATCGAACCTGCCAAATTGGGGTCAGAAGGCCAGCGCCTCTGAGCGACTCAGTCCGGCATTATTATTATTCAGTGATTCGAAAAATTGCTACAAATCACTCCAAATATGTCTTAACAGTTCAATTTTACATCGCAATATACAGCTTAGTCTTAACAGAGTTTACAAAATATTACAGTACAATAGTACAGTATGTTACTTATAACCCTGGTTTTACGTCCTCTCTGTGCGAGGAAAACCGAAGACGAAGAAGGTGGAAGGAGAACCTCGCATGTCCGACAATGGGGCAAGAGAAAGGCGGCCGCGTACCACACCCAATCCGTGGGCCGGCACTGTAGGTAGATCGCATTGATAACTCTCTGTTGCTCTTGTTTCCTTGAAGTAGTTCTCCAAGACTTACTTCGACATTCGCTAATGTAGGTAAGACCGCATACCTGACTGTGAAATTCTCCCCGTCTTTTTTCAAACCCATTAGATGTGCACTTAGATGATTTTATTCACACTTTAAATTCTTTGTTTCTCTCAATGTTGAGATCTCAGCATTTCTCCGCGTGTGATGAGAAAACAACATGTGGTCATATGGTATACTAGCAGTTACCCGCGGCTTCGCTCGCGTGGATTTCGTAATTTGATAAAAATAATCGCTCCTCGGCACTGTACTAAGACATGATCTGAAAATCCCTAAAGTATAAAAACTCACCCAAAAATTGAGTTTCATTTACCCTAGAAACTCTTTGTAAACAACGTTTGTGGCATTGCCGTTTGGGGGTAAGACGATCATGCGACATAGAACTGTACATATGAGAAACAGTCCTGTCTAAGGTCGAAAAAATTACGTGTTTGTATATTTTTAAAGGCGATTCCAAATACCTATTTCCACGTCTGTAACATCTTCAGTTTTTGAGATATAAGTATCCCCATAAAAGAAATTTCATCTCCTTTATCAGTCCTTCCCCCACCCCAACCCCCATCTAAGTGAATTTTCCGAAAGAAAAAAAAAACGCGTTTCTTTACTCTTAAAGGAGATTCCTAATATCTATTTTCACGACTGTAACATTTTCATTTTTGTGATATAAGTATCCTCATAAAAATAATTCAAATCATTTTTCACTTCCTTTCACCCCCGTTAAGAGCCTTTTCCGAAAACAAAAGGTACGTGTTCCTGTATTTTTGAAGGACTTTCCAAATACCAAGTTTCTTGTCTGTAACATGTTAAGTTCTTGACATATACTGTAAATATACCGGTACTCATTTTAAAAATTCACTCGCATTTTCTATTCTTTTCAGCCCTTTAAGTGTATTTTCAGAAAACAAAAAAATATATGTTTCATTATTTTTGAAGGAGATTCCATATACCAGTTTTCACGTCTATACGTCTGTAACACATTCAGTTTTTGAGATATAAGTATCCTCATACAAAGAAATCAACTAATTTTTCAATTCATTCACGCCCCCCCCCCAAAATGAATTTTCCGAAGACAAAATAACACCTAAACTTTGAAACAAGATTCCAGATACAAATTGTCATATCTGTAACATCTTCAGTTTTTGAGAAGTAAGTACCCTCATTAAAAAAAATCAACTCCTTTTTCACCCCACCCCCACCCCGCCTATAATATGATTCACACTCTAAAAATGCGTGTTTCCTTATTTGTAAAGGAGATTTCAAATACCAATTTTTCACGTCTGTAACCTTCAGTTTTCGAGATATAAGTTTCTCCATAAAAATAATTCCAATTTTTTCACTTCCTTTTACCCTCCCCCATAGGTGAATTTTCCGAAAACAAAACAAATACATGCATCTTTATTTATAAAGGAGTTTACAAAATACGAATTATCACGACTAAAACATCTTCAGTTTTTGGGATATATGTATCTTCATAAAAAGAACTATACTCCTTTCTCATCGCCCCCCACCAAACTGATTTCCCCCACCCACCAAATGCGTGTTTATTTTATAAAAAGATTCCAAATACCAATTATCACGTCTGTAACATCTTTAGTTTTGAGATGTAAGTATCCTCATAAAAAGAATTCAACACCTTTTTCACCTCCCCCCCCCTTCCGCCCTTTAAGTTGATTACTCAACCCCCCCAAAATGTGTGTTTGTTTATTTTTAAATGAGATTCCAAATACCAATTTTCACGTCCGTAACCTTCAGTTTTTGAGATATAAGTTTCTCCATAAAAAGAATTCAACTTCTTTCACTTACTTTTACACTCCCCCCTTAAGTGAATTTTCCGAAAACAAAAATACGTGTTTATTTATAAAGGTGCTTTCACATAAAAATTATCACGACTGTAACATCTTCAGTTTTTGAGATATATGTATCCTCATAAAAATAATTCATCTCCTTCTCCCCTCCCCACCCCAAGTTGATTTTCCCCCCCAAAATGCGCGTTTCTTTATTTTTAAAAGATATTCCAAATCTAGTTTTCAAGTCTGTAACATCTTTAGATGTTTTAGATATAAGCATCCTCATACAAAAATTCGACTAATTTTTCAATTCTTTCACCCCCTTCAAGTGGATTTTCCGAAAAGAAAATAATACGTGTTCTTTATTTTAAAAGGAGATTCCAAATACCAATTTTCACGTTTGAAACATCATTAGTTTTTTAGATAAATGCATCCTCATACAAAGAATTGAACTAGTTTTTCAATTCTTTAACCCGCCCCCCCCCCCTAAGTGGATTTTCCGAAAAGTAAGAAATACATGTTTCTTATTTTTAAAGGAGACTCCAAATACCAATTTCTAGTCTATAACATCTTCCGTTTTTGAGATATCACTATCCTAATAAAAATAAAACTCCCTTTTCAGTCCTTTTTACCCCCCCCCTTTAAGTATTTTCTTCCGAAAACAAAAAATACATGTTTCATTATTTTCAAAAGAGCTTGAAAATACCAATTTTCACATCTGTAACATGTTAACTTTTTTCGATGTTCTGTAGATATGCTCATAGTAAAAATTCTCCCCCTTTTTTAGTTTCCCTTAAGTGGATTTTCTGAAAACAAATTATGTATATTTCTTTACATTTACAGGAGATTCCAAATACCAGTTTTCAAGTCTGTAAAATGTTACGTGTCTGAGATATATTGTAGGCCTAGATATATTCTTTTTAAAAATTCACCCCGTTTATCACTCCCGTTCAACCACCCCCCCCGCCCCCCATTCATTGGATTTTCCAAAAACAAAAAATATGTGTTTGTTTATTTTTAAAGCAGATTCCATATACTAATTTTCATGTCTGTAACATCTTCAGTTTTTGAGATATAAGTATCCTCATTAAATGTATTCAACCTCTTTTCCCCCCTTTTTCACCCCCTTATTGGGATTTTCCGAAAAAAAACATGTTTTTTTAATTTTTAAAGGAGATGCAAAATATCAAATTTTTACGTCTGTAAACGATTAGGTTTTTGATATACAGATATCCTCGTTTAAAATTTTCACTCCCCTTTACACCCTCTTAGCGACGTTATATCCGAAAATCCTTCCTTAGTAAGCAGCCACACTGTAGTATACATGTATCCCCAACATGTCATTTCTTTATGTCTAGTAGTTATGACTCGGCGATGATGAATCAGTCAATCAGACAGTTGGATATGTTATTTTATATTATGTAGATTGAGAGGATGAGATGATACAGAAAGCTATGACACACACACACACACACACACACACACACACACACACACACACACACACACACACACACACACACACACACACACACACACACACACACACACACACACACACACACACACACACACACACACACACACACACACACACACACACACACACACACACACACACACACACACAATCTTGCCCCACTTTTACACAGCAAGTCTCACTATGACAACAATTCAAAATTCAGACTTGTTTTCGGTTTGCTCAAGAAAACTGGTCCTATAGAATGCATTGCAATTTACAGCAATATCTGACTGCAAATAAATAAACATAAGCGCTAAAAATTGCCGTTACAATTAGGAAAACAATGATAAATAACTTCACGCAATAGTTTCTTTATGTGCATCGAATCTTTCCATTCCAGGCAAGGGGCCGATGACCTTAGATGTTAGGCCCCTTTAAACAACAAACATCATCAATCATCATCATCATCATCATTCCAGGTAAGGTACGAGGTCACTTCATAAAGTACGGATCCCTATTACATTCCTACGGAATAATACGGGTAAAAATCCATTAGTGGAAGTCCACACGCTCCGTGACTTTCGCCACTGTAAATCGTTCTAATGAACGCACTTTTATCTGCAGCTAGATTCCGTTGTACTTGCTAGTATAGCTAACGTTACCAAGCGTTAGTACTAAAAACCAGAAGAGACATAAGTTACAGAGAATAGGGAACATGCATGATCCGGGGTTTTAATTAAAAATATGATAATCTGATACAAAATTGCATGCAGAATTCAAAAATGTGATCAGAATGTACAAATAATAACTCCAAACATGATAAAAATCTACGAAACTGTCACGTCACGCAAGTACGCGATCTCATTGGCCTGACGTCATCGTACAGGTTGACTGAATTAGCAGACGAAATAACACGTAGTGTGCTGTGAGAAGCAGGATACACTTCGCGTATTTCTACTTTACGTTAGTGTCTAGTATGGTTAAATTCGAGGTCTATACATTGGATAATAATCTCAGTGGTATATTTTAGACTTAAAATGAATCCTGCGCAGACAGTGAGGCAGAAAACTTATAAATGGTGTAGAGTTCCGATGTGCTATTGCACATCCCAAACAAATTGTTTATAAACGTTCCAAAGACGCTAAAACTAGGGAGAAATGGATTTTGGCGAGCTGGAGAAATGCTGGTGATATATCGGAAAAGTCTACAGTTTATTTTTTTGAAGATTTTAACGTAAGATGAATTTGTTTGAATTTTCAAATCACTTTTCCATGTCAGCTGTTCTAGTGGTAAAACTTTAAATTTTAATGTATGATGCTTTATTTAAATGCTTCAATTACATCTTGGAATATGAAAGTAATAAACGGTGCATTAAATAATGCTGATTATTAAAGTATTCTCCAAACCTAACCTATGTTTTGGGTGATCCATGTCAAGATAATAAATCAAAGGGGTTATGAACCATTTTGACAGCTCTAATTCTACCAATATATCTTGGCATGGGACAGTTATGTATGTCTTTATTGAAGAGCTTAATTGGTAAAGAAATTTAAGGCTATATCTAAATACCCTATAATGTAACAAAGAATAGGCGTGTACGTCATGAAACGAAACGACGTGAATTTAACAAAAGTATAACTCTACACAAAATCAATGCTTGTCTGTTGGAGTCTTATAAGTTAACAATGCTCAATTATGATAATTATCATAATATTAATGAAATAAATAACATAATTGCATACAGGTGAAAATAGTGATGTAGGTGTTTAAAATATAATCCAACTTAGCCTAAGTTTTAGGTTATACAAGCCAAGTCAATAAACCGAAGGGTAAAAATACCGCGCGAGTTGGCCGTGCGGTTAGGAGCGCGAAGCTGTGAGCTCGCATCCGGGAGATAATGGGTTTTGAATCCCACTGCCGGCAGCCCTGAAGATGGTTTTCCGTGGTTTCCCATTTTCACACCAGGCAAATGCTGAGGCTGTACCTAAGGCCACGGCCGCTTTGTTCCCATTCCTAGGCCTTTCCTGTCCCATCGTCGCCATAAGACCTATATGTGACGGTGTGACGTAAAGCAAACAACAACAAAATAAAAAAATTAAAGTCACAGCACCCAAAGACATTCCTGTATTGAGCGACTAAAATGTCACCAGGACACTTTTCTTTCCTGATATGCTCAGCTTGTTAAAAGCCAAATGTAATTAATGTTACTGGCTTCACGCCCCGCTAACTACTTCTACGATTTTCGGAGACGCCGATGTGCAGGAATTTAGTCCTGCAGGAGTTATTTTACGTGCCAGTAAATCTACCGACACGAGGCTGACGTATTTGAGCACCTTCAACTACCACCGGACTGAACCAGGATCGAACCTGCCAAGTTGGTGTCAGAAGGCCAGCACCTCAACAGTCTGAACCACTCAGCCCGACTTGTGAAAACTAGATGAAGTCATATTTACCTTTATCATGTTTAACTTTTTCCCTCCACAAAGATATTTAATTATCTTTCATGGGCCCCGGAAGTGGGTAGGCCAGTTGTCCCAACCATAAATATATATATTTTTTGGGAATGATAGATTACAGCCCTATAGTACTATGATCTTTCTTTCTTTCTTTCCTTCTTTCTTTCTTTCTTAATCAGCTTATCCTTCAGGGTTGGTTTTCTCTCGGACTCAGCGAGGGATTTCACCTCTACCACTTCCAGGGCAGTGTCCTGGAACGTGAGACTTTGAGTATGGTGATGAAACTGGTGAGGAGGGCCATTACCTCTCCCAGGAGGCCTCACCTGTTATGCTCAACAGGGGCCTTTGGAGGATGGGAGGATCGGAAGGGATAGACAAGGAAGAGGGAAGGAAACGGCCGTGGCCTTAGGTGCCTGGAGGAGAAGTAGGAAAATACGAAAAACCACTTCGAGGATGGCTGAGGTGGGATTCGAAACCCTTCTACTCAGTTGACCTCCCGAGGCTGAGTAGACCCCGTTCCAGCCCTCGTACTATTTGTTTTCAACTTTCATGGCAGAGCCGGGAATCGAAACCGGGCCTCCGGGAGTGGCACACATTAACCACTACACCACAGAAGCGGACTAGTACTATAATGCTACCTATATGTTTATGTTAGTGCTGAAATCCGATTTCTTACTTTACTAATGCTGAAAGCCCGAAAATGTAATGTTATTCTTTAATAGGGGAATCAGTCTAGAAGGAAATGTTGAAAGTGATGTGATATCTATCCAGATTCGTTGTTATCCTTATACTATGGGTTACAGTACATTGCACGTATATAAAAGACGCCACTTACAAACTTGCTTTTTATCCGCGAATTTCTGCGGCCACAAAAGTCACTATTTTTCAAGAATGATGACATCTACACATGATAGATTGTCTGATTGTGCTGTTTTGAACCTTTCTTCTGTCATTTTGAAGTTATTCGCGATCATGAATAATAAACAATCGGCTTTTAGCAACGGCTGATGCACAACGGCTGGTAGAGCTCCATGCGGTCCTGGATCGTGACGTCACAGCGCGCCGCTTACGTCAGAGGCCGTTTCACTCGCCTTGCGGAAAGGCACTATTAAATATTTTTTTAATGGTAGAAAACAAGGCAACATACCACAATGTAATACGTTTACATACTATTTCATTGGTGTACTTTTCAAAAAAAATATTTTTGAAAATGATGCATGTTCCCAATTGTGCACGAACCGAGTAAGAACATTTTCCTACTTTCCTACTAATTACGAACACTATCAATTAGCTGATGTGGCCGATGTCTTATGGCTAGACTTCGGAAGGCAGGACATCTACATTATTATTATTATTATTATTATTATTATTATTATTATTATTATTATTATTATTATTATTATTATTATTATTACGAACGTATTTACGAAGATTCCATCAACATATAAACGCCCAGTAGTAATTTTGAAAGACCTAATCATCCCCATTTTTAAAAATTCTGATCTAGAGGTTTGGAATTATTTGCCTTTTTGATAATTCCATAGAGGCTTGCAGACCGAATCAAGATTGAGACCGATTGCCGACAGGCATAACAATTTATAACAAAGGTGTATGTATAGGGTACATGTATTTTGGAACAAGCATATTCTTCCTAGCAATAATGGCCAATTTGTAAATATGTCCAGTGTTCCTACCGGGATGACTAGAACATCAAGATGAAAACAATGAATAAGTGTTTTATAAGTCCTCTCACTGCAGCATTTCCACTCGGATGACTAATATCCCTTGAAGCCGTAGAATTAAGACTGTGAAATGAGGAACCTTGAGCATCGAAAATTACGTGCTTTCATTATGGGTGGTGAACACAGCGTTCATGCTAGGCATATATCAGAAAAGGTACCCAAGATTACCTCAATATCTCCCTATCTCCCTGAAGTGAGTGTGAGAGACTCCGGAGGAAATTAACACTCAAGATAGTTGCAATCGTACTGCTCAATATCGGCTTCTTATGTCACTATCGAAGTAAGTGGTTTTGTTCACATAACTATGCTATGAAGAGAGATGCGGTTATCCTTTATACGTTTCATGGCGATGATCAAAACCAAATTAACACATTATTACTAAACATAGGAGGAAAACAAAGGAAGAAGGAGGGTACTTAAGCTTTTCGTGGGGATGCAACGGTTTTGGGCAGTTTTCTTTCGAAACGTTTAGGTAGCTAAAGGTCATGGTAGTGATAATGCTTTGATCACATGAAGTAATATTCCCCAGAAACTAATTTGTAGGCCTTCACTTTGCAAATGCTTGTCAGAATCTCTTGTTGGCCAACGTGATTGTTAGAATTACTTTCGAAAGAGTTCTCACCGCTACACTAAGGCTTGTGTAACAGCTAAATACTTCAGAGTATATTTCTTTATTATAAATCCTAACACACAAAAGAGAACTCAAGGCTAAAAGTAATACTACCATGAGGAAAAGATAATGGAATTTTTTTTTTATCTCGAGATACAGATTATGTCAAATTTGCTGAACTCTTGGGCGCTGTCTCAAGCTCATATGTAAAAGTTATTCATTTCCCTTGAAAGACAAATAGTACGGAGATAACGTACCAGCAAGAGAAAACTACTAGAATTCTATAAGGCAAGTAAAAAATAACAGTAAGGAAGGAAGTGTTGACTAAAAGAGAAAGAAGAGAAATAATTTGGCGCTGATGAGAGCATACGAGAATAAAAACACAGGACTAGAAAAGAAGGAAAATCAATGCATTTCATGCAGCAAGTGGCAAACCTCCTCAAAGACAAGAAGGAAACAAGAAATGTCAGATAAAATTATATAATGTAGGTGGAAAAGGAATACTTACAATAGAAAATGGACCTGAATTTTACATTCCTTGTTATGTTATGAAACAGAGAATGGAAGAACCCAGATGGAACAACAAAACTACGTGATATTATGACAGGAATCTGGGAAAGGAAATCTGAGGAAGGTGAGAACAGAAGAAATGCATTTACCTAAGAGTAAGAATATGCGTGAGGAGGTATTCTAAACTCTGTGACTTTGTTAAAGTCTAGGAAATGCCACGAAAGACCGAGTTTGATTACAGAGATACATCCATATATAAATACATTATATTTTAATTACTTTTGCAATATTTTGTTATTTGGAATATCTTAAGTATAGTATGCATTAGTATTTATTACAATAACTGGATACTCTCTACTCAGTTTCTGGTCATCCGTGATTGGGAGAAAAGAGTATTCATTCATTTATGTAACACCTCTGTATAAAAGTGAACTATTTCCGTTAATAACATATTTCCAAGAAGTGCAATCATCATCAGAATCACCTTGATAAACTCAGCCGATTTTATATTGGTCGAAGTATAAGACAATCAATATCCCTTAACAGTTTAGTCCGTCTAATATCTGAATACTTTTCCAGGACGTGATTTAGTACGTGCAAGCAACGATTCCACAGTAGCTCAAAGTCATCCGAGCGATGCTTCATGATTCCTTTTAACGTCGACACCCCGATCAAGGACTGACCAATAGGGAGGCCACTATCAGTATCTCCCAAATGCACATGGAGGGGGCTCATTTTGAATATCTCCCCCATGTTATCTATTAATGTAGCCTGCAGTGGTCTCCTTGTCGGCTGATAGATGTTCATACTGAACACACAGAAACAAAAGGAGACCGAACGGTGAAAGTATTCAGAAACCAGGTGCCACTGATCACAAAGACGCAACAGTTAGAAATGCCGAAGTCAAGTGTCATGACAAAAAGTTTATGACTGGTAACGATCCAGACTTCTGGGTTAAGCCATTTAAAAAAAATGGCAAACGTTACATTACAGCCGAGAATTTGCGGTGATTTCTCACTAGCTATTGTTTCATTTTAAGTGTAGGCAGATGTAATGTAAGTCAAGAAAACCAGTGCGAAAAAATTCTGAAGTGTGACGAGTCGATTTATGTTGTACACTCCCACCCCCGGCAGGTTTGTGGCTAGCAGGGACAGACGATACGATACGATACTAGCGAATATATAGCACACCAGAATGATGTCAACTTCGTAAAGGTTACTTTGATATTTTTTATGAGGTATTATTTAAAAAAATAAAGGGCACAATATTCACAGTAGATTTCGAATTCTAACTCCCATAAAACGAATCTGAGCCTGGTGGTCTTTTTGGGCTCAACCGGGAACACTTATTATGCTTATTATTTTACGAAATTCTCAGTGCCATTTGACAATATAGTGAAAATGAAACAATATCTCAAAATGTGCTAATCGACGTAGTGTCAAGTGACCACATTTCATAATTATCAGGTCACCACTGTGGTGCGGTCGAAGATTTTAACCATAAATGGTTATTTCCCCTGGCTCGGGGACTGGATATTTGTACTGTCTCCAACATTCCTGAAACTCTCTCACCACACACAACACTATTCTCCAGTACAACAAGACCCAGCTCCCATACCATGCCGCCCACCCTCGGTAGACGGCGCGGCGGTCTGCCTTACAAGAGCTTCGCATGTGCTCTGACACTCTGAGCACTAAAAGCCATACGATAAATACATTTTTTTAAATAACCACTGTGGTCCACTGTCGGAGCCATTCAACACAGCTTCAACTGACCTCTTCAGGACATGGGGCTAGGCTTGAGAAGGAAGCGGCTATGAATGCTTGTGTTTGGTATCATTCTGGTACTCGTTTGGGGCTGAACTGCGGAAATCTCGTAAAAACCACTCCCATATATAGAATTGGTTCTGTCATGAATCTTGACTAACTTGGAAATGTATAGCTATTGCCTCTAATACGATCAGTGGGAGCTCTTGTGAATTGTGTTCCCGTGGCTAAGTGCATCCCATACAGACTTCAAACATCTAGCAGGGACGGAATCAGAGGGCGATAAGCCACTATTCTAACACCTACTGTACTGGGCGAGTTGGCCGTGTGGTTAGGGACGCGCAACTGTGAGCTCGCATCCGGGAGATAGTGGGCTCGAATCCCACTGTCGGCAGCCCTGAAAATGGTTTTCCGTGGTTTCCCATTTTCACACCAGGAAAAGGCTGTACCTTAATTAAGGCCACGGCCACTTCCTTCCCATTCCTAGGCCTTCCCTGTCCCATCGTCCCCATACGACCTATCTGTGTCGGTGTGACGTAAAAAAAAATTAAAAAAATTAAAAAAACCCTACTGTCGAGTAACGAAGGGGCAATTCTCTTACAGCCCCTTATAGCTTCAAGATAGCAGGATTCTATATCTACAAATTTATTTTTGTCAATCTTATCAGAAATAATTACATCCTGTCTAAGAAGTCACTGTACTGCAGATAGATTTACAACCAATAATAGCAAGTACAGCTATTCTGGTTAGTGACCGTGATAGTGAAGAGTTTTGCCTCTAGCTTCTCACTGAGGTGGTCACGATTTGAATTCAGATAAACGCAAGTGAGATTTTAGAAATGTTCAGTTCTGATTCTATAAAACTTCAGGTCGCGAAGCTTATATTTTATAATTAATGGTCAGGCAACGATTATTTTTATTACGCCGTTTAATGATCTATTGCAGTATGATACCGGGAAGTCCGGAGCGTAATTGATGGGAAGTTGGATATTATAACCATCATAATATATTTATCATATGTCTGATCCTTGACACACCCACTGAGCAAACAGGGTGGCTGATAACTAGAGCTGATCCCTATCTATCGTATCTAAAACAACCGTAATGTTACAGTTATTAAAACATACCCTCACAACCTATCAAGATGCTTCGAGATCTACGAGAATTCTGAGCAATGTTCACTTCCCCATTCGCTCAGGTTATTCTAATGTTCCATATCAAGTACCGCACGGGAATTATGTCCTAGAAAGTCGTGGTAATAATAATAATAATAATAATAATAATAATAATAATAATAATAATAATAATAATAATAATAATAATAATGTTATCAATTGGATATCCTACTACTGTAACTACTTTTACGGTTTTCAGAGAAGTCGAGGTGCCGAATTTTTTCCCCATACGAGTTCTTTCATATGCCGACAAATCTAACGACACGAGGATGGCGTATATGAGCACCTCCAAATATCACCGGATTAAACCCTGCAATTCGGGCTCAGAAGGACAGTACTTCTACTGTCTGAGCCACTCAGCTCAGCTTTACTCTTATTATGTTTCCTAATATTTGTTCTAAGTCAAACTAACAATGGGCTGGATCGTTTATAAGAAACACGCTTAGGAATTGAAAAATCCATCTATTTGTGAGATCTACTTAAAAGAGCATACATAATAGATCAAGTTCGAAAATTTAGTGTCATTTGACCTTTTTGCCGTAGAAACAGGGTTGTATGTATCACTGACCGTTTAGAGTGAGAGATAATCGTGAGTGTGCAGTGGAACACTATTGCACCACTCTCTTATATGCTATTCTCATTAAAATAAACTGTAATATGCTTCCAATTTCCTATTATGAATACCTAAGTATTTAAGAATAGGTACTGCAAGTTAGAAAAGATAGTAATGTTTAAATTTATTGAAAAAATCATACCAAGTATCTTCAAATATTTAGGAGCCGCTTCAAAGTCATGGTTGTTAATGGGAAATCTGAAGTATGAAAATATGAGTCACTGGATCAGTACTGTCTCATAAATTCCACAGGTATCAACATCAGTCCATCGTCGTTACTCTCTCTGGGACTGGGTGAATAATCAGGTGTATTCTCTACTATGGTAACCTAGGAGTACTGGGTTTGATGGGGAGATTATATTCAGATTCCTTGTCATAATTTTTTACCGAGTTTCATTTACTTCTGACTTTTTTTATGTAGATTCGAAAAAATCTCTAACCGGCTCGTTGGCTGAATAGTCAATGTCGAGGCCTACAGTTCAGAGGGTCCCGGGTGCAATTCCTGGCCGGGTCGAGGATTTTAACTGCGTCTGGTTAATTCCTCTAACTCGGGGACTGGGTGTTTGTCCCAGTACACTCCTCTTCATAAAAACACATAGTACAACACCACACTACCAACCACCACTGAAACATGCAATAGTGAATACATCCCTCTGAACAGGGTTGACGTTAAGAAGGGTATCCGACCGTTAAACAGGACCAAATACACATGCGTGACCAATTTCACACTGTCGATCCAACCAGGGTGTGGGAAAATCAGTGAAAGAAGGAGAATAAGATGAACAAGAACGTGGATAAGAAGAAGAAGAAGACATTAAGCAAATTCTCCCTTCACATATGGATATAGGCCTATCCTTCAAGGTCTGTAATTACCGAAATACAAATAGAGTCTCGTTCCACTGCATAATAAAATATTGTATTTTGGTTAGTGTTATCAATAACTGAAATTAAGAGGGTTCCTCCTATTCAATACAAATATATTTACTAACGTGAATGAGTCACATATCGTTCACATGAGGTACTAGTTTCGGCACTAAACTTGTGCCACCATCAGCTGAATTCACACCAGCTCCGTCCGCCGATCACTCGGGCTGCTCAAGGTTCCAAAACCCATATTGAAGTGGGAATTAATTCTTTGGATCTAACCTCATCATATGCATGTTTATTTCTCGGAACCAAACTACAGAACACACATAGTGTTAACTTCATATGACATTAAACTCCGCAACATAATTTTAACAGATTTAAAAAAACTAAAGACATATACAAGCTGGACAAACCACCATGTGTATACAACAACGGAGGCATCGTCATTTTAATGGATTTTAAACTGAAATGCAACATCATCATGTACCATATTTTATTTCATATTCATTTGTGCAGGTGTTATAGTGTGTTTTAAAGTTGTTTTTAAGTTATATTGTGTTTGCCCGATTTGACTTGTTGGCTGATGATGGCACAAGTTTAGTGCCGAAACTAGTACCTCATGTGAACGATATGTGACTCAATTCACGTTAATAAATATCTTTGTACTGAATAGGAGGAACCCTCTTAATTTCAATTATTGTAATCCCACTTCAGTACGGATCATGAAATTTCTAAGTATCAATAATGTTATCAGTCCCAAATAATGTAATGTTTTAAACATAATAATATAGTAAATATAGTAAAAGTATAATCAATAACCGGGAAAGTTGGCCGTGCGGTTAGGGGCGCGCAGCTGTGAGCTTGCATCCGGGAGATAGTGGGTTCGATCTCCACTGTCGGCAGCCCTGAAGATGGTTTTCCGTGGTTTCCCATTTTCACACCAGGTAAATGCTGGTGCTGTACCTTAATTAAGACCACGGTCGCTTCCTTCCCGTTCCTAGCTTTTTTCTGTCCTATCGTCGCCGTAAGACCTATCTGTGTCCGTGCGACGTAAAACAAATTGTAATATATATAATCATTAGGATTTGGACTAAACTGTATATCTTAGGTAAAGTTAGGCATAAATTCCACTAACGATTTGAAGTGTTAATACTCAATGCAACATAGAACTGAACAAAGCTATACAAATGTAAAATATAATATTATTCATCCAGACATGAACAAGCGCTCCACGTGTGCTCACACGAAGGAATCACGTAACGAAAGAAGCTGTGCGTTGCATCGATCGAGGAGAAAAGGCAGGTGAGACTGAAATGATCAGAGCACATGGCACTATGACTTAACCCCAGAGACTGGAATCACATAGAAGACGAGAAAAACAGAGGATGGCTAGTCCTTAAATTACAGAACTGGTAGAAAAGAAAAGCAATACATTTAAGTACCTGAATAAAATTCGCTCCATTAAAATAGGTAGTGGTGATTATTTTACGTGAATTTTTTTTACAATGTGCTTTACGTCGCACCGACACAGACAGGTCTTTTTTTGCTATTTGCTTTACGTCGCACCGACATAGATAGGTCTTTTTTTTTTGCTATTTGCTTTACGTCGCACCGACACAGACAGGTTTTTTTTGTTTTTTGCTATTTGCTTTACGTCGCACCGACATAGATAGGTCTTATGGCGACGATGGGACAGGGAAGGGCTAGGAGCGGGAAGGAAGCGGCCGTGGCCATAATTAAGGTACAGCCCCAGCATTTGCCTGGTGTGAAAATGGGAAACCACGGAAAACCATTTTCAGGGCTGCCGACAGTGGGGTTCGAACCTACTGTCTCCCGAATACTGAATACTGGCCGCACTCAAGCGACTGCAGCTATCGAGCTCGATACAGACAGGTCTTATGGCGACGATGGGATAGGAAAGGGCTAGGAGTGGGAAGGAAGCGACTATGGCCTTAATTGAGGTACATCCCCAGCATTTGCCTGTTGTGAACATGGAAAACCACGGGAAACCATTTTCAGGGCTGTCGACAGTGGGATTCGAACCTACTATCTCCCGAATACTGGATACTGGCCGCACTTAAGCGACTGCAGCTATCGAGCTCGGTGAACGGTCATACTAAAACTGGACACGGTCTGGAGAGGGGTGGGAATTTAAAAATTATGCATGATATATTTCAGCTCCTATAGTGAAAAAACAGGACATTTTGTGTCCCGCTTAGACTCTGTTGGGACATCGGGAAAAAAAATCTCAAAAACGGGACGTCTGGGATCCCTAATTATTTTTTCATGTTGTGATTTCAAGAATTTCCTATTTGCTAGTGGAGCGTGACAAAAAAAACTTAATGACTTAATTTTATGTAGGATGTTTCCTTGCCGTTCACAGTCCTTTTTGTATTAGTAGTGGTAGTAGTAGTAGTAGTAGTAGTAGTAGTAGTAGTAGTAGTAGTAGCAGTAGTCGTAAAATATTGGTTTTATGTCCCACTAACTAATATAACGTCTTTCGGAAACGTCGAGGTGTCGGCACTTTTATCGGCAGGATTTATTTTACGTGCTGGTAAATCTACCGACATAAGGTCGGTGTATTTGAGCACCTTCAAATACCACTGGACTAAGCCAGGATCGAACCCGCAAACCTGGGGCTCAGAAGCCCGACATTCTACCATCTGAGCCACTTAACATAGATTTACAATATAATATGGGGCATGAAACATGGCTCGCTACTGAGAGTAGGTACGAAGGATACTCAGACCATTAAAAAGATGTAAAAATGTAAAACAGTTTGAGGTAATGAGTACCCGTATGCAATTTTCTGCAGAGCAATCTTCTGATGCCAGGGAAACGAAGGGATGGAGTTCAAGGGTAGTTATGCAATGTAGCTTTGCTGACAAGACGAAAGAGATTAAGGGACACAATGGGAGGAACTATACAATAGAATGTTGTCCTAGATTCGGGGTCGAGCTTGATGACTGATTACCGCCACGCGATAGGGTCTGTATCTTCACATGCGTTGGATGAACTTCAAGACTTCCGTGTGAAGAGACGCTGCAGTACTTGACAAAACTCATAAATGTCATTCAAAATTGAGTGAACATTTCCTTGTTATATTTTCTCTTCGTAATGGGAAGTAGACTCGTCAAGAACAAATTACAACTTTAGGTTGTTACAAATACAGTACAGTACTTCGAATAAGTGGTGGGAAATGTGCCTGTATGTGACATAAGTAACTTCAGGACGAAATGTAAGTCTGGATCTTGACTGAATGAGACGGAACTGACTCTTACCGTGGGATAAAATGTGGCTAGTACGTATCTGTTAGGCATCACACAACTTGTCTTGAAAATCAACACCTTAAAGAAGATTATATTTTTCAGCCCAGCTCATTGGCTGAATGTTCAGCGTCGTAGGATTTGATTCAAAAAGTCCCGGTTTCGATTCCCGGGGACTTAAATAGCGTTAGTTCATTTCTCTAGCTTGGGGATTGGGTACTAGTGTTTGTCTAAATACATGTATCCTCTTATAGGCCTACACTCAATACACCACACTATCAACCACTAGAGGAACACGTAATAGTGAAGACATCCCTCTACATAGGACTGGGGTCAGAAAAGGCTGTCGGCTGTAGCGACACATTTCGCACCCACACAAGACCCTTGAGTGGGGGAAAAGCAGAGGAAGAATAATAACAAAGACGATCCTTTCAGATCCGCGAAACAGCGGTATTCTAGTCGTTTACTTTACCTTCATTCCAGATACAACTAAATAAAAAATAAAGAAACCCATTGGCGCTACAGCCTTGATGGGCATTGGCCTACCGAGGGACCGCTGTTCAGCCTGAAGGCCTGTAGATTACGAGGTGACGCATGGTCAGCGCGACGAATCCTCTAGGCCGTTATTCTTAACTTTCTAGATTGTGGCTGCTATCTCACCGTCAGATAGCTCCTCGGTCGTTCTCGCGTAGCCTGAGTTTACCTCGAACTAGATCCAGGTAAAAATCCCTGACCTGGCCGAGAATATAATCTGGGGCCTCGGGGTAGGAGGCAGGCTCGCTACCCCTAGACAGGGAGGTCTGCAAGTACAGTACTACTAAATGCCCCACAATAATCATCGTAGAGACCGAACGAGTTGGGTGCGTGGCAGCCATGGAAATGGCTTTCGTGTCTTTCCATTTTCATACCAAACAAATATCATGACTGTGCCTTAATTACGGTCAGGCCACTGGATGTGTGGTGTGACAAGAGATATCTGCTCGAACTTAAGGAAGGAAAGTGAGTACTATTAGCGCACATATTTTTTTTTTTTTTTTTTTACAATTTGTTTTACGACGCACCGACACAGACAGGTCTTATGCCGACGATGGGAGAGGAAAAGCCTAGGAGTGGGAAGGAAGCGGCCGTGGCCTTAATTAAGGTACAGCCCCAGCATTTGCCTGGTGTGAAAATTGGAAACCACGGAAAACCATCTTCAGGTCTACCGATAGTGGTGCTCGAACCTATTATCTCCCGGATGCAAGATCACAGCCCCTAACTGCACGGCCAACTCGCCCGGTTAAATAAAATCAAATCTAAACATAACTGGTAATTCGCATCCTTTCCCAAATGACCAATAATAATATCTCAAATACTGTCGGTTTTAGGAGATGCTGGAGTGCCAAAGATTTGCCCTGAGCAGGAGTTCTTTAACGTGTCATTAACACTACTGAAACATGACTGTCGCATTTAAGAACAATTCAATTCTAAAAGACTCCCTCAGGATTCGATCCCATAGTCTGCAACAGAGGAGTCTGCGCTACTCAATCAGCCCGCCCACTAACATACCGAACTGGTGACAGATTTGAAAGAGATATATTAGTGACTTTTAACGTACAGATGCGTGTTCAGGAGAAAGTTTTCTGGCATATTCTTTGTGGCTAATACGGGAATGAAAGATGAAGACGGTAACTGTTCTTTGCACAAAAGCAGAGGCAGGGGCGTGACGTTAGGGCCTGCAATCCTGGCGGACCCGGGCCTTTAAGGTGCCCCGAGACTCCTCACAAAAAATAAAAGTAATAGATATCTAGAGTAATGTCACTCTACACGGAAATGATCCGTCGAATAGTTGTCTATTTCACAATTTGTACGTAGAGGAATTACCACCTAGTTGCACCTAGCATCAGACTGTAAAATACAGCACAGCTGTAAACAGTGTTTACCCTTGTCGTTTCTCGTAACACGCTCCTCACAAAACACCTCCACCAAATTATTGAAAAATAATTACAACAATGAAAATGGATACCAAAAAATATCACATCTTAGTTAGAAAATGATACATTGTCGATGTGTAGTGTATCCGAGATCATGACAATGAAAACCTACAACCTGTTTTCCAGTCAGTGACAGGGATAGGGATGGAATGAATGAAGCTCCCATCTAGCGGCGAGGATAGGAATTGTGCCGGCTGCCGAAGCCTGTCACACTCCTCTGGGGCAAGGATTAATGACTGACAGATGAAATGAAATGATAATGGAGAGTGTTACAGAAATGAAAGATGACAGGGAAAACCGGAGTGCCCGGACGAAACCTGTCCCGCCTCCGCTTTGTTCAGTACAAATCTCACATGGAGTGACCGGGATTTGAACCACGGAACCCAGCGGTCAGAGGCCGACGCGCTGCCGCCTGAGCCACGGAGGATACACCTGAGATCGTATTATGTACAAATTCTGCTGAACATTAACGTTTGACACACATTTATTAGACAACAATGTATAATACCAATAAGAAGTTGGGGTAGTAGCAGTCAGCAAACGCAGTTTCCAACGAGCTCTCTCTCTACGCCAAATTAATAACAGACTAGGCTTACCAGTTGTGCAGGCTGATATATTTCAAACTTTGAACATTTTTTTTATTTTATTAATCGAATAAATTATTATAACCGAGACTTCGGTATCGACTACAGAGTGCAGTTGTGTAGTTACTGAAAAATGAAACCAATTCAAGTTATGTACGAAGATGTAAGTGGTGCATGGTTGGCAGCTCAGCATCTCAGGAGGAGGTCAAATAAACGCTATTAAACATTATTTTTAATAATCCTACGGTGACGATTAATCCCTTTGTTTTTATAAATTGACAATATATTACCTTACTTCTACCTGCAGTAATTCAATTTATATTGGTTATTCATAGGTTTTTATGTGTTATTTGAGAGGGAGCGAAGTTTTATGTTTTATTTGAGAGGGCTGGGGGCGAATTTTTATTTTGGCAGGCGGGCCTGTATCGCGTTCCTGAGCGGAGGGTAGCTGATACACATTTGACTCTAGTAAATATTCTCCAGCACGTTTTTATAAGGTTGTTACCAATGTTGCTAGATATAATTAACAATGCCGACATTACTGGAAGATCATACTTCAAGCGTGACAGATTCAAAGCAAACTAGCTAGGACGTGGAAAGGGTGCCGTGTCCATTCTCTGAACGATACAGCTTTCATGTTGATGTTCTTCCGTCTGAGGAACAGAAGAATAATGTTATTGGCTTTATGTCCCACTACGTTTACGGTTTATCGGAGAAGCCGAGGTGCCGGAATGTATTCCCGCAGGAGTTCTTTTATGTGGCAGTAAATCTACCGACAAGAGGCTGACGTATTTCAGCACCTTCAAATACCACTGGACTGAGTCAGGATCGAACCTGCCACGTTGGGATGAGAAGGCCAGCGCCTCAACTCTCTGAGCCACTCAGGCCGGCGTGTTGATCGGCAGAGACCATAAAACACTATTCTGCCACCGACCAAGGCATATAAATTCTTCCAATGGATTCAGGTTAACTCATAAATGAGAGTTTTATTTGAAACTTTCGAGACACGGAGTAAATAACCATGAAACGTGCGTGGTAATTGTGATGAATGTAAATAAGAATAGAGAAAGTTGTCTCTTCTCCTATTTCATAATGCGATTGCTCACAAGGTAAAACAAGGAGCCATCCTCCGTTCAATGGTAGGCTGTATTACTATTCCAAGCAACTTAAAGTACACCTGCTGGTGGGTAACGATATTTTGGAGGAAAGTCGTAGCTATTTCCTAAGTTAATATTGCTCTGCTTGTCTAACAATTCGAACTTGAAAATGACACGTCCTTTGCAATTTTCATAAAACCTACAAGAAAACTTCATCAGATACATGTGGTATGCTTATCTGCGGATCTCTAGACACACATGAATAAAATATATCCATTCCTACAATTATATTAAACTTTAAACAATCCAGACCACATTTTTTTGGGGAGAAACTGATGTTCATGTTTGAAAATAATATTCCAGGTGTCAGGCTGAGTGGTTCTGGTGGTTGAGCGTTGGCTCTCTGAACCTAAGTTGGCGGATTCGATTCCGATTCAGTCCGGTGGTATTTGAAAGAGCTTAAATACGCCCGCCTAGTGTCGAGGGATTTTTAGACACGTAAAAGATCTCCTGCGGGACAATATTCCAGAACTTCTTGGACGCTAACAATGGGATTTTAAATTACTCGAGGTTTAGTGCACCTTATTCCAGTTCCTAAAACAGTCTTAAATTCGAAACAGAGCTGGGAATACAACCCGAACAAGCGAGGCAAGAAAATACTGTGTTACGGCGGCGAACCTCACACATTTGCTTAAGTGGTCGTAGACAGCACTGCAAGTCGTTTATAATCAATCTTATTACAACCTGCACTGCGGCTATATGTTTAAACAATAAATACTTCCAATACAACATTTAGTCGAAATGAAGTGAAAAATGTTGACATAGCGTATGACTTTCCATATGAATAATGCTCATTTGATGCAATCTTGCCAGTGTACTGAGTAATATGTTAAAAATATAGCAGCATTAGGAGCATCTAAGACATATTCTGAGACATGGCCATCCTTGTCCTTATGAGGCTAGGACTATAAAATCCAGCGGTCGTCCCTAACCCGTTAGAGGAGAGATCCTCACTGGGACTATGTGTAAGTTGGGTAGCATCCTGCTTCACAGAACTTACCGATCTCAGAACGCTTTAAACAAGCCTCGGACCTATGGATGTAACGGTCTCCCATTTCCATTTGACAGGCGAGGGACTCCTTGGAAACACCTTTGTGAACGAAATCAAATTCGATAGGTAGTTATCAATATTAATGGGGCTTATGGAAGAAACAACGTAGAACTGGCTCAGCCAGCAAAGAGGAAGCGTGTGCATGTGTTAGGTGGTAATAATATTCGGATAAGGGGAGATAAGGAGGAAGAGATAAGTGACTATAAAGTATTCTTAACAGGTGTTAAAAAAGGAAGGGGAAGAGTGTGGGGTAAGACTGTTCATCAGGAATACTATCTACGCAACATGGATTCTGTTAGGTCTGTAAATGAGCATGATGAGGGTAGATTTTAGCTGTTGGGGGAATTAGGATGAGAACTGTCTCAGTGTACTCTCCATGTGAAGGTGCAGATGAGGTTGAAGTTAACAAGTTTCATGAAGCACTGAGTGACATCATAGTCAGGGTCAACAGCAAGGAAAGTTGGAAATAGAACTGAAGGATATGAAGAGGCGATGAGTAAATGTGGGGAAGATATGGAAGCTAATAGGAATGCGAAGCGTTTACTGGACTTCTGTGCTAGTATGAGATTAGTAGTTACGAATATATTCTTCAAGCATAAGGCTATTCAGGCAGATCCGATCCGCTACAGAATATATCATATCCGACTTTGAATTCCGGAAATCTGCTGTGAATGTGCGGATATTCCAGACATTTATTGATGATACAGACCACTATCTGATCCGTATAAGTATCTATAGGCCTAGGACATGGAAAGTGAGTAAGGGTAAAAAGTCTGCAGGACGAGGAAATCAGACAGAAGTATATTAATATGATTAGTGAAAAGTTCCAAACAATAGACAGTAAGCAGGTTCAGTATATAGAAAAAGAATGGGTGGCATACAGGAATGCTCTAGCCTAAGAGAAAAAACAGGGAAATGCCTAGGAACAACTGTGTGTAAAGATAGGAAAAAGCAAACATCTTGGTGGAATGATGAAGTGATGGCAGCTTGAAAACGCAAAAGGAATGCGCATTAGAAATGGCTCCAAACAAGGACTAATGCAGATATATGAAAGAAATAATTGTTGAATCCAAAAATAAGTCGTGGTAAGATTTCGTTAATAACCTGGAAAGGCGAGGTCAAGCGGTAAGGAAGCCTTTCTCGACAATAATAAAGAATCTTCGAAAAGAAGGGGGGAAATAAAATTAAGTGTTTTGGGTAAATTAGGTGAACTCATAATTGATCCCAGGGGGTCACTGGGCAGGTGGAAGGAATATTCTGAAAATATTCTCAACGAAAAAGGAAATGAAGTTGCAAACAACCGAGTAGCGGTAGAAGAGTAGGGAGATGTGTAAAACAACATTCCATGATAACTTCTGAACTTCCTCTGTGAACAAACTGTTTGTGTTTATCAACTGTCATGTAGCGACCGTCAGGAAGAAGAGTGAAGAAGACTGAAGTGAATGGCTGCGTAGGCCAGTTGATTGGGCACTCGCTTTCTATGCTAAAGTTCATGAAATCTAATCAGGTGCAGTCAGCTGATATTTAAGCGTCCTTAAATAAAAAAGACTAGTGTCAATAGATTTACTGGCACATCAAATGACCACTATTTAGGAGAACATTTTGGTCCTATTGAGCGAGTTGGCCGTGAGGTTAGGAACGCGCAGCTCTGATCTTGAATTTGGGAGATAGTGGGTTCGAACCCCATTGTTGGCAGCCTTGAAGATGGTTTTCCGTGGTTTCCCATTTTCGAACCGGGTAAATGCCAGAGGTATGCCTTAATTGAGGCTACGGCCACTTTCTTCCAACTCGTAGTCCTGTCCTAGCCCATCGTTGCCATAAGACCTGACTGTGTGGGTGCGACGTAAAGCCAGTTGTTGGAAACAAAAAAATCGGGACTCCGGCGTCTCTTAAAGTTTACAACAATTGGAGTGTGAATGAATTATTATTATTATTATTATTATTATTATTATTATTATTATTATTATTATTATTATTATTATTATTATTATTATTATTATTATTATTAACCAGACGGTAGAGTGCTGGCCTTCTGAAGCTCAAGTTGACAGGTTCATTCCCAGCTAAGTCCGATGGTACTGAAGGTGCTCAGATACCTCAGCCTCGTGTTGATAGGTATTCTAGCACGTAAATGAGCTCCTGCGGGACAAAATTCCGGCATCTTGTGGTTCAGACCATAAAACCATTATTATTATTATTATTATTATTATTATTATTATTATTATTATTATTATTATTATTACCAAATATTATTATTTACTTGCCTTTGCATTTACAGAAAAGTACTTCGGTTTACAGTTATGTAGCTCAGAGGAATGATTTATCACCTTATTGTCCTTTCTAGTCTGGGTTGCAGAATAATAAAACCCAACACTGCACTCCTAAAGCAGTTAAAAACAAAAACGCCGTCCGAAGCCATTAGATCCGCAGAAATAAAACTCAGAAATGGCAAATACTGAGCTAATCCTGATCAACACTTCAAACTGTACAACGGTGAGGATATACATAACATAAATACTACCCTATGATGTGATATATTCGTAATATATGTAAATGGAAGGACGGTTTTCTACTGATAAACGTTATAAACTAGGGATTTCGTATATAGGGTAAAAGGTTCAAAACGTTTAGGAAGTTGGGGAAACACTTCTCCACGCTCAAATCCTGTAGCCTATTACTCCACGAGGACCCACACTATCCAGAAATGTCTGAAATATGACAATTTTTTAAAGCCGCATTATTCGTACTAGGCAGAGTATAGTCTCACATAAAATCTCCCTGGGCCAACTGTGCAGCGTAGTTAGTAAAGCGCTCACCATAATCTTGCTTGGTATAATCGTTCGACAAGGGATGCGCGTCAGTAGATTTACTGGCACGGTGAAAAAATGCTTTTTCGGGGCAAATATCCGGCATTTTAAAACTATCAATAGTTAAAGAGACATTAGATATGATAACATTATTGATATTATTATCGTCGTCGTATCCTGTTAGTCAACAGATACGAAAATGTGTGAAAAGTACTTCCTTTAGCAATGCCCTTTCTGCTAAAAAGACAAGTCCCTTTTTTTATGTATTTTTAGACTTTTGTATTACATTTTTACTGATATTTTCTTATTTTTCTCATTTTTCCTTGTTTTCATTTCATTTTCTGCTTAAGGACGACACACACACCCAGTCCCCGAGCCAGCGGAAATAACCAATTAAGTTTAAAATCCCTGACCCGGCCGGAAATCGAACCCGGGTCTCCTTGAACCAAAGGCCAGCACGCTAACCATTCAGCCATGGAGCCGGACCCTTTTCGGACTTGGCATGCCAGCAGACAGTACTCTGTCGAAAGGAGTTCAAAGCTCTGTTATTCAACGTCTTGACTGCTCTTTGGTATGAAAAGGAAGGATGGGCCATTGCCAAGCAGGATGTTGCATGCCAGAGACGCCTCTGCTAATGTAACGCAACACAACACCTGGTGACGTCATTCTACTTGAGCTAGTGATATTTGTATGTCGTGGTGGCCTAGATAGCTTCATGGCTTTTTGCCAGTCCACCAGGACGGTACAACCATAGAAAAGTCTGCAAGGGAAAGACAACTATATTGTTTCAGCTAGGGGTAAAATATCAAGCTTAATGATTAGGAGAGGAGCAGTTCATAGTCGAAGTCTGATGCCCGTCGAAATTCGCAGCATAGCAAAGGAATTCACCGTGGCATCACCGTGTTCGAGCACGATAACATATCTGCTCTCCTGGCTAACAACTTCGAAACAGAGCCAACAAATTGTACGTCCTTGCGTGATCTTAATTCGCATTCAGAGGACATCAAACAAAAGACAGTTTCGGTGTCTCCAGAAAAGTTTTTTTTTTTTTAAACCATATTAGTATTTGTACTTTACCAAACTAAGACACGCTGCTTAAGTGGACTTTAGTATCGCATTATGTGAAAACAATGATCTTAGTTCTGTACCAGCCTGACTTGTTCACGACTTTCTCTTCCAATATAGCAGATGAACGAGCCCATTTCTATCGGTTATCAATATCTTATTCCGAAACCAATCCTTTGAAATATAACGTGAATATTCGGCTCCAGCCACATACATTAAAACCGTTTCCTTTGAACAAGGCGCAAGTATCATCTACCGGCTCTACAGTTATGTAGGTGAGTTGCATAAATTATAGGGGTTCTGATGGTTCAGATCGCTAATATTTACGCAAATCTCACTGCAGAGCCGTTGTGCGGACTAGAACAAACTTGCACCTTGGTTAAATACGTTTCTATTCTAAGCTAGTAGTGCCTAAAATTCCTTTCCCTATACTGTTACAGCCATGGATGAGACAGAGATATCAATGGAAGCTACATTTTACTCTGGCCTGTGCCAATGCTACATCTATCAAGAAATAGCAACAGGTGTAATAATAATAATAATAATAATAATAATAATAATAATAATAATAATAATAATAATCCGCTTTTCCCCCACATCTGTGGGGTCGCGGGTGCGATCCGTGTAGCACAAGTGGATTTGACCCTGTTTTACAACCGGATGCCCTTCCTGACGCCAACCTTATATGGAGGGATGTAAGCACTGTTGCGTGTTTCTGTAGTGGTTGGTAAGTGTAGTGTGTTGTCTGAATATAAAGAGGAACGTGTTGGAACAAACACAAACACCCAGTCCCCAGGTCAGAAGAATTAATCAGACGCGATTATAAGACCTATCTGTGTCGGTGCGACGTAAAGCAAGCTGTTAAAAAATCCCCGACCCGGCCGGGAATCCAACCCGGGATCCTCTGAACCGATGGCCTCAACGCTGACCATTCAGTCAATGAGTCGGATAATAATAATAGGCCTAATAATAATAATAATAATAATAATAAAAATAAATATGATGTACTTGTACGTGATAACAGTCGTTCGGGACGCCTGGACTACTATTACCTTCGGTTTTCATATCAGTTTCCTGTTCTATAGACCAGAATTTAAATCTTGTTTTATGATTGGAATGCGATTTCCTGAATATAACAAGGATAACTGAGAAGAAAAATGGTTTTAAATCCATCCATATTAATTCCAGAGGTGGTTGTTCTATCATTTCCCAGCTTCGAATTCTGTTGAAAGTCGGAATGGCATGTAATATATTGGCCATGGCCAATTCTTTAGCCCTAATTTATTGCAATTAGATACGTCAGAACCACGAAGACTCCTTACGCACTCAGTGCGCAGGGAGGTCAACTATGATGTCAAGAACAGCAAGAGGTGCCAGCATGGTGGAATTTTATCCTGAAAGGTGTTCTTGAACGCGTCAATGAATCTAATGACACTTTCTTTCATAATTAAGCACTCTTAAGCACCGATCGACTTGGTTGGAATTTATACCATGAACGTGGGCACAAAGGTAAATATCCAACCAACTGCGCCACACTGTTGACCATCGATGAATCAGATCTAATGCGAGTTTTTTTAATTTGCTTTACGTCGCACCGACACAGATAGGTCTTGACGATGGGATAGGAAAGGCCTAGGAGTGCGAAGGAAGCGCACGTGGCGTTAATTAAGGTACAGCCCCAACATTTGCCTGGTGTGAAAATGGGAAACCACGGAAAAACATAGTAAGGGCTGCCGATAGTGGGGATGGAGCCCACTATATCCCGGATGCAAGCTCACAGCTGCGCGCTCCTAACCGCACGGCCAACTCGCCCGGTAAGTTTGTAATTCATCAATAATTTTGTAACAATTTTAACCCAGTACAATTGTCTTCGGTCACATTATTTTCAAGAACACATCGTTGCTCTTTCTGTAGATACATTGATCTTGAGATGGAGAGACTCCCTATTCTGTCCCAAAGACGAAAGTGGTGGTAAGGATGGCTACTGCATGCGGGTAAAGTAATAACATTGCAGTGTAATCAAAGAAAGGCTGCAAAGCGGGCCACTTTCTTTTTCGACAATATACATTTTACTGTTAAGTAGATCAACGGTTTACCTTCCGTTTTCCAAGCGTGCACAAATATTCGTCCTCGAACTGTTCTATAAAGCCTAATGCGGACTGCTTTTTAAAAACGGAAGAGAGCTTACTTGGTATAATGATATCTAAACTCTTTCTAGAGACTGTTACTGTAGGCAGGTAAGTTCACTGTTCCTGCCCCCCCCCCCCCGTAGTTAATTGAGCAAGTCATTTAACAGTCTATATCATTCATTTTGAGTGCCTTAATGAAGTATAATCATTTTTAAATATTCTTATGAATAGATAACTTCTATACATCATAAACACTCTTATTTTCCGTTTCGAAATTAAACTCAATCCTTTTCTCTGACAATCAATCAATCAATCAATCAATCAATCAATCAATCAATCAATCAATCAATCAATCAATCAATCAATCAATCAATCAATCAATCAATCAATCAATCACCCATGTGATATTTTCCCTATCAGTTGTTTGCCTAGTCTCTTCTTAAATGATTTCAATGAAATTGGTAATCTATCGAACATATCCCTTGGTAAATTATTCCAATCCCTAATTCCTTTTCCTATAAAAGAATATTAGCCCCAATTTGTCCTCTTGTATTCCAGCAAAGTCATCTCCGCACAGGCCATGAAGGCCCTGGGAGTGGTGGAAGGTAAAGGCTTCCACTATTCGTAACCTCGGCACGTGAGGGGATAGAGTGGTTAGCTCTACGCCCGGCCGCCTTTGCCCCCAGGAATTAACCTCGTACTCATTTTTGGTGTAGGCTGAGTGAACCTCAGGGCCATATGCACCTCCGGAAGTGGAAATCTCATTTCTTAAATTTTACGACTTCCTTACGGGGATTCGAACCCACGTCCTTCCCGGGCGAACCGAGTACGCCTTTACCGCCTCGGCCAGGTAGCCCCTTATCTTCATATGGACACCGGACAAAAGTTCGTGATTTTACTTTTCCTTTCTTTACCGAAAGCGAAACACTGATATTAGCTGCATAAAAGTAATATTTTACTAGGTTTATTTTGATATGAATTCATGCATAGGAATTTAGGGAGACCTGCTATTTGTATTTAAAATGGCTCATGGCGATCATTTACGGCTGTCTGAAAGTTCTTTGTCGAGTTTATTTGCAAATTACTTCTGTTTTTCCTTCCTTCTTTCTTTCTTTCTTTCTTCTAACGGCCGATGACCTTAGATGTTAGGCCCCTTTAAACAAGCTTCATCATCATCACCATATTTCTTCTAACATCTGCGATCACTGAACGGGTTATGCAAGAAACAAAACATTCTGCGATATTGGTTTGTGCTGTGGTTCATGATCGGGTTTTTATATTTATATTGTCTTAAGAATAAATTAAATGCTAACATTTTTAAATAATCGACGCCCAATAGTGACAACCTTGCTCTTGACAGTGCTCACTTGCCTTTTAAACGACACGCGCCCATTTGTGTGCAGAGGAAAGAGACCGACTGACAACCCTCATTATCACTAGGGCGGGCTAAGTTTTGGAATCAGAAGCTGACGCATGGGTATACATTCAGCGTCAGGAGTTTACTTACAGTGATTCCTATGAGGTACTATCATCTGATCAATAGAGTAATTAAAACTGAGAGGTCGTTTCCTCTTGGTGAAACTCACAACCCGACTTTTCAACAATAAAATATGAACCTAACCCGACTGAAAGAGAGCACGTAGGTAACTTCTTGCGACTTTATAATAATTAACTAGCATTAAATACAAGGTTACACGCCAACGATGGATCCTTTGACGTCAATCCTATACTTGCAATAACACAGATGTACTGTACTGTACTGTACTGAATCTGGAACATATGATAAAGTAACTTTGGTGAGCTTTCAAACGCCAACTTCCATATGTATCTTGATGTGTATTTAGTCTCCGTGGCTCGGGCGGCGGTGCTTCGGCGTCTCACCTATGGGTGCCGTGGTACAAATTCACTCCATGTGAGTTTTATACTGGACAAATCGGAGGCGGGATAGGTTTTCTCCGGGTGCTCCGGTTTTCCCTGTCATATTTCATTCCAGCAACACACTCAAATATCATTTCATTTCATCTGTCAGTCATTAATCATCGCCCCAGATGAGTGCGACAAGGTTCGGCAGCCGGCACTGTTACTATCCTCGCCGCTAGATAGAGGCTTCATTCATTCCATTCCTGACCCGGTTGAAACTGGAAACCGGGCTGTGGATTTTCATCTCGATGTTTAAATACTCTATTTTCATTTCTTTCCTCTTGTCATTTTTCAAATAAGACAAAATTTTAGTTTGTCGTTATTTGAAGCTATTGACTTTAGTTTAGGAGACATTACCTTATGCTAGTTGGCTGTAAGGTTCGGGTCCCGTAGCTGTTAGCTTGCATTCGGGGGATGGTGGGTTCGATTCCCACCGTTGGCACCCCTGAAAATGGTTTTCCATGATTTCTTATTTTTACACCGGACAAATGCTGGAACTGTCTCTTAATAAAGCAACGTCAAATATCTTTCTCGTGAACTGACAGATCTGCATCGACGTGAGGGCGTTCTCACGCAGCTTCTTTTTTGCTGTGAAAACATAAAATGTTTCAGTTGATTTTCTCAAATAACTAAAAATATATTTTCTTCAGAAATGTATCCAATAAGAATGTCACGATTCCTGATGGAGCTTCATCTCCTTTAGTGCAGTGGTTCTAGAAATATATTTGAAAGCAGACAATTGGCTAGTAGCTGTAGTCGAGGGCCACACCCAGATGTGGGAACCAGCTGAAAAAGCTTGACCCAATTTAGGTGGCTAAGCCCTGAGCAACGAGCCAGCCAGTCAGCTAGCCAGCCACGCCAGTCACGTTTCATTTGCTGGGCTCGTAAAAGGAGTTTATATCCCTAGCTCGGGTTTCCTCTGCGAGGAACAGATGGTAGCTCGGTCATCATACCCAACAACCTGCGCTGCCATAGGGAAATAACATTAAACGAATTCTAATAAACTGAAACACTTAACTTTCAAGACGCGCTCGTAAGTAGCAAGAAACCGATGAGTTTTGTGGTTATAAAGAAAAACATTTTTTTCTAACTTCATTAATGTTTATGATTAGCGTTATTTCAAAATGAGTAACGAAGACGTAGGCTATTTCAGCTTAAGTTAGTAATATTAAACGAAGATAACATTATAAATAAACGGCTGCAAAGTGAACAATTAGAGAATCGAGAGGACGCTTGCATGGAAGACCATCACATTATCAAGTATTTAAGAGGGTACTTACATAATTCGTTGTTAGTGATATCCACACGACTAGCGGCAAAAATAACTTCATTTTTGCTGAAACAGAAAACAAAATTGGTTAGAACAAATACAAAGAATAACTTCAGTATGCAGGCATTAAAACACTGAAATAATTATAGAAAATCATAATCATGCAATAAAAAAAGATTAACTAGAAACAATAACTTCTGCACCTCTTGTCCGTTGTAAACTGTCAAACAGTTCACGTCATGACCTTGATATACTGTAAAGTAGTTCGTTAGAGAACTAGTTAGAGATATAGTTGTGATTAGTCCACCGCACCCAAAGTTATCGCTAACATAATCAGAAAGAACCTTACGAAATTCAGACCTACGCGTTCTAAATCGTAGAACCAGAAACAAGTGAATGACCTTACTACTAGATCATAGCTGTGTAATATTCAAAATATTTTCTTTCTTTCTAATCGTGCCATTCTGTGACGATACAATGTTACTCACTTGATTAAAGGATTATCGATACTTACTAATAATCAAATTCTTCTATGTACTGTATATCTACACCGGAAGTACTTCTATAAAATTTCGGAATAAAATTAATAGCAGAAAAATGTAAAATATACAAATTCAAACTCCAAATCCACATATGTGACATAGCACTCGTGATCCCACCAGTTTGGGGGTTTTAACTGGTAAGTCATATATAATAATAATAATAATAATAATAATAATAATAATAATAATAATAATAATAATGTTATTTGCCTTACGTCCCACTAACTACTTTTACGGTTTTCGGAGACGCCAAGGTGCCGGAATTCAGTCCCGCAGGAGTACTTTCACGTGCCAGTAAATCTGTCGACAAGAGGCTGACGTATTTGAGCACCTTCAAATACCACCGGATTGAGCCAGGATCGAACCTGCCAAGTTGGGGTCAGAAGGCCAGCGCCTCAACCGTCTAAGCCACTCAGCCTGGCAAGTCATATTCTAACGAAAATAATTTCATTTGATTGAAACTTCAATATAAACACACAGTTTCAGCCAGGAAGAACAATTCATCATACTGATCGCGCGCGCGCCAGGAACACACACAGCACGCGGGCAAATTATATTTTTTCTATCTTTTGAAAAACACGATATAATGAGGAAGAAGTCTTAATGCACTGCCCATTTCCGTAATCGGAAAACAAAGAACGAATAAGCAAACACGACAGACGAAGTTACCTGTGTTACTTTATGCTACGACATAGAACGGAAACAAAACGCAGTCTTTAAATTGAGCTGATTATGTGTGGTTAAGTACTTTTCCATCAATCTGAAATTAATGATAGATTCGTGAGTAAGTGAGAAATGGCAATGATATTTATTTAAATAAGTTCTAAGTATGCATCACAGGTCATGCAGTTAAGTTTCGGAGACTTTAACGCGCTAGCGCACGAGGAGCACGGTTCGTATTTACAACCACCTCAAGATTTTGTGATATAGCTTCACAGAAGAATGGAAATATTACATATAGTACGTGGCACGAGTCTTTAAGAAATATTTTAAATGCCTATGTAGGATCGTTGCAATACCAGGGACTGGTTAATGCTATACAATATCCTGATATTCTGGCACGACTAGTGATGAAGACAAAATATTGAAGGCGATGAACGAAATGAATAAAGATAGAGTAACTTGACAATTACTGTTGTCTTATTTAGTACAATAAAAAACTCTTAATCATATTTTTAATTCAAAGGACTGACATACATTCATTTTTTTCAGGGAAGAATGAAGGAACATTTTAATACAGTACATAAGAAAATACTGAGAGGAAGGTTGCTTGAAATGTTATAGGCAAGTTGGATGAAGACTGGAGTACGTGCATCAGCTTATTTCTCCTTGTATCAGACTAAATATTTAGGATTTAGGTATAAGAAGAGAGAGCCTAGCTATAATAGATGGCCTGTTCCTTTCCATCCAATCAGGTATCTTAAATGTAGTAGATTTACATCTTAATTCAACAAATCCTAACCAATAACGACGTTGTAAAAGAAAAATATAATGAAAAAAATATAATGAAAGTATTTCGATATGCATTGCTCTGTACATCTTACGTTATGGTATAATAACTCACGTGCTTAAGCTCAATCGATAGGTTTTCACATATTAGAAATATTGTAATGCAGAAGTTAATCAGGAGGATGTTAGTTTTGTACAGAAGGCTTAGCTGTAGTCCATATTTAGCCTGACATATTTCATAGATCTAAGAGCAGAAAAACAAGGAAGTCTTTTACTTATGATGGATAACACATCCTTGTATCCTAAAACACATTTTTTTCACTGTGAAGTATTGTCTCCTTATTTCATAGGACTTCATATTACCAGATAACCCTTAAATATTCCAGTCTTGAACGTGAATAAAAACAGAGGTAACACATGAGGCTACGTACCACTAATGTCTCATATTCCTAAAGGAGGCACTATACACACGATCCGCACTGTACGGTCACCTGCCAAGTACTAACAGCCCACAACCTTCAGAGAAGCCACCGGTAAGGCGAGCCTACGTCATCCTTCATCACATCATCACCAGTCATCATTCCTGACAACACACAGACTCTTCCTCATACCCTTGAACTATACCCTTTCATAAATAAAACCCTGACTTCACTCCGCTGTCGGGTAGCAGCTATAGTGAATTAAGAACCCAATTAATGTGTATATAATATCAAATAAATGAATATTGAATTTTCATGACCAGACCTGTAGCTCAGATCCTTTCCAACAGAACAAAGATGGCCTAGGCCACCATAGCTCAATTGGTAGAGCAACCGACGCGAAATCGGGAGGTTGTGGGTTCGGATCCCACTGGTGTCTGGTTGGCCATTTTTGTTCTGTACTTAACATCTCTTCAACACGTACTTAATATACGTAACACGATCTAATAGATTGAAAGTCGGTTTCGAATATCAAATAACTTTTCAAGTAGAAATCCCAAATTAAAAACAGTCGATCAGTCATAGATAAAAAAAATGGGCGTCCTTTACTTGATAATATTTTGATTAACAGACTGCCCGGCATAATATAATCTACCAAGCAGATGATGTCTCAAGTTCCACTCGTGAAAGTTTTATGCCGGTTTCTTTTTTTACAATTTGCTTTACCTCGCACCGACACATATATCTGATGGCGACGACGGAAAAGGAAAGGGCTAGGAGTGGGAAGGAAGCGGCCGTGGCCTTTTAAAGGTACAGCATTTTCCTGGTGTGACAGTGGGAATCCACGGAAAACCATCTTCAGGGCTGCTGACAGTGAGGTTCCAACGCACTCTCTCCCGACTGCAAGCTTACAGCTGCGCGCCCCTAACCGCACGGCCACTTGCTCGGTACAGTCGGTCAGTTCTTCTTTGTGATGGTACTAGGTCCATACATGCCATGAATATGATAAATGACATAAACAAATATATTACAGGCGTGCATACCAATTTGATTGCTATAAACACTTGCATTTATAGAGCTTTAACACGTATGCTGAAATATATCAAATTAAAGAATAACTGTATCATAAACACATGGCACTACAGCCCTTGAAGGGCCTTGTCCTACCAAGCGACCGCTGCTCAGCCCGAAGGCCTGCAGATTACGAGGTGTCGTGTGGTCAACACGACGAATCCTCTCGGCCGTTATTCTTGGCTTTCTAGACCGGGGCCGCTATCTCACCGTCAGATACCTCCTCAATTCTAATCACGTAGGCTGAGTGGACCTCGAACCAGCCCTCAGGCCCAGGTAAAAATCCCTGACCTGGCCAGGAATCGAACCCGGGGCCTCCGGGTAAGAGGCAAGCACGCTACCGCTGCACCACGGGGCCGGCCAACTGTATCATAGTTGAATTAAAAAACACGTGCAGTAAATGATGAATATATCTTCATTCATCAACCAGACTGTTGGTCGAATCCTTCTATAGAGGCTTTCAGGACCAGTCCGCATGGGATGGCTGTCCCGTTCCTTTCCTCGCGTGTAAAATTGTGTGTAAGATTTGTCTTTCGGGTAGTGCACATGGATGCATGGGCATGTAACTTACTTAGATATATATTATTGTTAGTCTAGAGTCCGGCTCTCTGGCTTAATGACCAACGTTGAGGCCTTCGGTTCAGAGGGTCTCGGGTTCGATTCCCTGCCGGGTCGGAGAATTTCAATCGTGTCTGGTTAATTCTTATGACCCGGGGATTAGATGTTTGTGATTGTCCCAACACACTCCTCTTCATCTTCACGCAATACACTACACGACCAATCACAACAGAAACTCGCAATGGCGAATACATCCCTCCACATAAGGTTGGCGCCAGGAAGGGCATGCGTCCGTAAAACAGGGTCAAATCAACATGCGCTACACAGTTCGCAACCGTGACTCCACCAAGGTGTAGGAAAAGCTGTAGTAGAATTATTGTTAGTTTTGTTAATAATCTGCTTTACGTCGCACCGACCGTGGCCTTAATTAAGGTATGGCCTCAGTATTTGCCTGGTGTAAAAACTGAAATCCACGGAAAACCATATTCAGGGCTGCTGACAGTGGGGTTCGAACCTGCTGTCTCTCAAATGCAAGCTGATAGCTACGTGAAATATTGTCAGTCTAGAAAGGAAGGTATCGTCATAATTTTTCGTACAACAGAACAATATGACATTTGCCTAGACTTTTTCCATTCAAGAAGACTACCAAAAAGAACGCGGCTAAGATTCACCTCTGTTTCGCAAGTCCCATACCTACACATGATATGGCACTAAACCAAACCCCATGGCGTGATAGTCCCGAAGAGCCTTGGTCTATCAAGAGACCGCTTCTCAGCCCGATGGCCTGCAGATTACAGTGTCGTGTGGTCGGCACAAGGAGTGCTCTCGGCCGGAATTCTTGGCTTTCTAGACCGCATGATACGACACTAAACAGCAGAAATATAACGGTCGGTACGCAAATTGTTTTCCATGATCTGAGGGTATATTTTTAAATATTTTTATAGACAGTACTCTGATTTACAGATCAGATGCGTTGAATTCGAAAGAATTAAAGAAATTGTTAGGAGCTTGCCTCCGATGATGAAGGTTGGAGGATTGAATTCCGCCACAACTGGTTAACATTTATGAGCGTATGAATGAGAGGAATATGTGGCAACAAGTTCACTGCAACGTTATAGGACCCCACTTTTCAGGGCAAAATTCTGGCACCCTGACTTGTCGTAAGACTGATCGTAGGTGAAGGGAAATATTCAATTTTTTCTAGTCTAGGTGAAGTACATAACTTACTATATCCCGAATTTCACAACGATTCCAATCATTCCACGCTAAATCAATCTCCGTACAGGTCATGAAGAACCTGGAGAAGTGGATGGTATATTATTCTACTCTTCGTAGCCACAGCAACTGGTAGAAAACAGGGCTCGGGTCTATGCGTAGCTGCCTTTGCCCTAAAAATGAACATGGTACTCTGTTCCGGTGTAGACTCAGTAAATCCCTGATCCACATGCCTTCCCAGAAGTGGAAGTCTAGTCCCTGAAAATTTCAACTGATTGATGGGAAACTGAACCCGCGTCATTCCGTGAGAACTGAGCACATCTTTATTACCTCGGCTAAGCAGCCTCCATTGTAACTAAAGGAAGTCGTCAGAAGTTAAGTTCTCACGAGGAATGCAGCATTTCTTTCTCATCGATTGAGAATAGTCTATCAATTTTGAAGATACAGGTTTCTCAGTCTAAACTTTCACCAAATCTTTCGTGGTAACTCAACGGTGTACAACGCAGCATCCTGGAAAGGTGCACCATTCCAACCGACGAGCCCACTGGCGCACTGGGGCGAGACGAGAAAGGGAATCTATTGTCTTTTTCTCCCACCACCTTTTCCACATCCTGGGAACCGTGCCGTACATGTGGGCTTGGTTGTGATTTACAGCAGGATGCCCTTCCTTACGTCAACCGTATTGTGTGTTTCCTTAATGGCTGTATGGTGCATTGTGTTGTGTGTTTATGAAGAGAAGTGTATTAGGGCAAACACAGACATCCAGTCTCCGAGTCAGAGGAATTAACCAACCTCAGCAAAAATTTCCGAACCAGTCGGGAATCGAACCTGGGACCATTTGAACCGAAGACCTAGACGCTGATCATTCCGTCAAGGAGCCAAATTAGATTGAGAATCCAGTATTCTGTAATATGAAGGATATTCTTAACAGTCGCCTGGTCCAGAGGACAACGTTGGTGACAGGGGTGTATAATCTAGGAATTCAGGACGGAAGCCCAAAAACTGAAATTCAAGGATAAAGTCATCCTATTCTAGCTACAAATAAACGAACAAGAAGACAATGGTAGTAGCATCAGATGTAATTTTAAAGGACAAGGTAGTTTCTGGCGAAGGAGTCTCCTTTATCTGCAATCATTTATGAGCGGAACTTGAAATTAGGGCAAAGATGAAAGTCCTTCGTTCAATGCCCTCTTTTACGGCTTTATATCTCTCTTTTGTTATACACAATATACTAATACATCCACATATCCGGTGAGAGCGTCCGCTAGGAAACGCTACATCCATATCAATTGCCAAACCGCATTGTCTTATAAGCGTGGTGGTGCAGCGGTAGCACTGTCGCTCTACACCTTACACTTGATACAAAGTTTCCGTTCATATCCTGTATTGGTTCCATATGAAGTTACTGTTAGTAAGTAGCTGAATTCATGTGGCAACACGTGGAAGTCGATGAGAGAGAGAACGCACACTGAATTCATTAGTTAACACTTACTAACATTAACAACTGCATCCTAGATTCTGAGAATTTACCGGGCTTAGTAGCTCAGATGTTAGAGCGCTGTCATTTTGAGCCGAAAGTGACGGGTTCGATCCGGTCTCAGTTCGGTGGTGTTTGAAGGTATTTAAACACGCGAGATTTAACGACCCACTAATCACCTTTATGGTTTTCGGATATGCCACGGTGCCGAAATTTTGTCCTGCAATTCTTTTACATTCGAGTAAATCTACCGACACAAAGCCGGAGTATTTGAGCACCTTCAGATGGACAATATTAACCAACCATCAGGGAGTAGGCTACATTCTGAGAAAACTGAATTCAAAGTTAAACCAATGTCTCTTTTATACTGAAATTGTCCTGCTCCATGGCTAAATGGTTAGCGTGCTGGCCTCTGGTCACAGCCGTCCCGAGTTCGATTTCCAGCTGGGTCGGAAATTTTAATCATCATTGGTTAATTTTGCTGGCACGGGGGCTGTGTGTACGTGTCGTCTTCATCACGACGCGCAGGTCGCCTACCGGCGTCAAAACAAAAGACCTGCATCTGCCGAGCCGAACATGACCTCGGGCACTCCCGGCACTAAGAGCCATACGCCATTAATTTGTACTGAAGTTAAATGGACTACTGGCTAGCAGTAGCGGCTGGCTCTAAAGGGCAGAGGGGCACGCGCCCCTGCAGCTAAGTAACTATTATGGTATGGTTTTAAAATTACTGTCACTTTGAATGACGATGCATTCTGTTTTAGTACTAGCCGCAGCATGTAGCTAGTGGAGCAATGTTTTCATCTGACGCATGGTTCGCTTCCTCTAGTTTGCTGGCCAGTCAAGCTGAGCCTCTGCCCTTCTCTGCAAACTCTTTCTTCGGTAAGTTTGCGTCGCGCATGCGAAGAACCTATTTCTTAACACCCACAGAATGGGAGATTAGGGCATCGGCGAAGCCAGCCGCTGATTGTGGAAATACACGAAGGCTCGAATCCCAGCAAGGGGTGTATACAGAACACGAATGCTTGTGTGACTGCGAGTCAAGTAATGCGTGTTTCTGTTTTCCGTTCATGTTATTCGGACTTGACTTGGACAAAAGCTGGAGTAAAAGATCTCAAACACTTGAAAGAAGAAATTAAAAAATATGAAAGTTCCTCCCAATATATTAATTCACGCATGGAATATAGGAGTATGGTTACTCAATTGGATTCTCCTTCCCGCAAATCGACTAACGAACATAACGATCGGGTTAAGAAAAACAGAGTATGTATCTGTTTATACTTGTGTGTATTTAGTAAGAATGTAAATTTGTTAAAAATAGTGCCCCCCCCCCCCCAGCAGTGCCCCTTAGCAGCCGCTACTGCTGGCTAGTGGTTAAATGTAGACTAAAAGTATATATTTTCTATCAAAATGAAAGTGGTGACTACCTGATTACCTTCTCCTGAAGTGGAAATGCTGCTTTTCGTATCTAGACAATGTTCTAACAAGAATATTGTTCATTAAAGAATAGACTGGCTCTTTTTTTTTGCTGAAAATAGTCAATAGTATACCACTCTCAAAAGTATCACCAAGTATGTTTTTAAATATAATTCTGAGGGTTGGTTCCTAACTACTTGCATGTTAAGAACTCAGAGAACCTCAACAGCTCCGCCGTCAGTTGTCATAAATGGCCTAGGCATCACCGAAGGGGTACACTCTAAACAATACGCCTCGCCAGCAAAGGAATCCTTTCTGGTTAATACCGCCCAAATACAAATAGACGGAGCTGCCAACCTGGGCACAGGAGGCCACTGCTTCTACCGTCTGAGGTTATACTCTCAAAACTGAAATAAACTTCTCTCGCTTAAACAAGTTTAAGCATGGTCAAAGCCATATTAAAGGAATAGAACACTTATTGGTGAAAGATATTTTAAAATCACTAGATCTAGAATGAAAATTGCAAAATTGTCAACGTTGTAGAAAAGATTGTCTTCTCAAACTCCCAAAACAAATGTAACCGATTTAAAAAAGAGAAACTGGTCGCACAGCCGTGGGAGCTTCCTCTAGACTGCAAGCAAAGACGACCGATTCTAAGATTTCTGAAGAGGGCACTTAAACAAATAAAAACGAAGAAAGGAACACACATTTATAAAATGTTGCCCATATGTACCAATTTCGATATACCAAGCAATTCTGAGTTTAGTCACAAACATTAGAATCTCTTCAAAAACAGTACTATCGCTTTTCAGAAATACCGGAGTACCAAGCTTTTACCCTAGATAGGGGTTATTAACGAGCCACGGACTTCGAAGCATCTTCTCTGACACCACTTTGGAGTATAATAAAGAGTTTTGAAAAAGGAATCACAAAACAAGGAGAAGAAATCAAATCTCTGAGATTTGCCGGAAATTGTTATTTTAACTGGGTCTGCAGAAGATCTGAATAACTTTGTGAATGGTATGGACACAGTCTTGGAGGAGTACAAGATGAAAATAAATAAATCCAAAACAAAAGTGATGGAGGGCAGTCGAACGAATTCCGGTGATGCAGGAAATATTACATTAGGAAATAAAGTCTTAAAGGAAGTGGATGAAGATTGTTACTTAGGTAATAGAATAACTAAAGATGCCGAAAGTAAAAAAATGCAAAGTAAAGCAAAGCCATCTCCGTACAGGCCCTTGGAAGGGTGGAAGGTAAAGGCTTCCACTATCCGTCACCTCGGCACTTGATGGGGTAGGGTGGTTAGCTCTACTCCCGGCCGCCTTTGCCCCCAGGAATTAACCTGGAACTCATTTTTGGTGTAGGCTGAGTGAACCTCAGGGCCATGTGCCCCTCCGGAAGTGGAAATCTCGTTTCTTAAATTTTATGACTTCCTGACGGGGATTCGAACCCACGTCCTTCCGGGCGAACCGAGCACTCCTTTCCCGCCTCGACCAGGCGGCCCCTTGGCGAAAGTTAGGACATAAAATGCAGACTACACGAGCAAAGAAGGTCTTTCTTAAGAAAGGAAATTCGCTCACTTAAAACATTGACATAGGAATTAGAAAGGTGTTCTTGAATATTTTCGTCCAGAGCGTTGCATTGTATGGAATAGAAACATGGACAAAAACTAGCTCAGAAAGAAAGATAATAGAAGCTTTTGAAATGTGGTGTTACAGAAGAATGCTGAAGGTGAGATGGGCAGATCGAATCACGTATGAAGACATAATGAAACGAATTGGTGAGAGGAGGGCGATTGGCAAAATTTGACAGAAGAAGAGAAATAATGATAGGACACACGCAGGACTTGTTCAGTTGGTTTTTGAGAGAGGAACGGCAGGCACTAATATGACAAGCAGATGCAGTAGTTACGTAGAAAGTTTAATAATGTTATTGGCTTTACGTCCCACTAACTTCTATTTCGGTTTTCGGAGACGCCGAGGTGCCGGAATTTCGTCCCGCAGGAGTTCTTTTACGTGCCAGTAAATCTAACGACACGAGGCTGTCGTATTTGAGCACCTTCAAATACCACCGAACTGAGCCAGGATCGAACCTGCCAAGTTGGGGTCAGAAGGCCAGCGCCTCAACCGTCTGAGCCACTCAGCACGGCCGTAGAAAGTTTAGCACAGGAAAGGGTGGCATGGAAACTGCATCAAACCAATGTAGGGGCTGATGACCCAAACAAAAACAACATCAGTAAATATATTTTTATATTTAAATTTTATCAAAAGATGATATCGCTGCTAATTGCACTTCATTGTTCCTTTTACTCGACCATATGGGATTGAATACAGAACAGCAATTGCTAGTACATAAAGCGATGAAAACCAAATAGTTAAGATACTGCAGATAAAATTGCTATGATGGAAAATATGGCGAATGTACTACGAGAATGGGAAGTCCCACGAAAGGAAATATTATGAGACATGGAATTAGGACGCAAGATCCTCTAATTGGGTTTCATTGTGCACAGTTGTGTCAGGTAAATTTGCACATTCCAATCGCAAATAATATCACGACTGACTTAACAGTTACCAAGTTGTCACAGCATGTACCGGAATAACGGCATCTCTTCATGTTTCCCTACAAACAACCGCTAGCAAGCAAACAAAATATTTTGCCAGGTTATTAACCCCCCGCCGCGGCCATATCATATTGCTGGAGTGGGACGAGAAGAGTAAGATTGTTGGATGAGAGAGGCTCCTTATCATTGTGAACAAGCTACCGCTGTTACTTCTACATACACGGAACCGCTGCAATTATAGTACATCGAAGTGTAACCTTTAATAAGCTGTAACCATGATTGGAATTCTCTTACCTTAGCGACAAAAGGACGAGTAATTAAAATACATTTAATGTAAGTTCACGGGATACGACTAGTTGATATCACTAATTAGTACTTAGAATAAATGTCAGCAATATGGCACACTTGCAGTAAAATTCATTTATGCCTGCTAACTTGTGGATTTATCTACACTATATGTTGTATGCACTTTTCTTTCTGGATTTCTTTAATAATAATAATAATAATAATAATAATAATAATAGACTAATAATAACTGATTTTGTTTTCCTACAGTATCTCCTATTTTCCTCCACGTGTCTTAAATATGACAGGCAGCCTTGCTGAGTGTTTGAAATCTGGTAACTTGGGTAGCTGACATGTTTTGCACTGGTGTTTGTATTAGTAGTTAATTGCGACGAAGACTGGGATGGTAGCAGCCATCGTCTGTGCTAGATATTACGGTTATCACCCGAGCTGAAAAGGAAAAAGTAATCACTTTTAAGTAAGCCGAGAATGAGATTCGAACCCTTGCCACTTTTCACTTGTCCTCAGGATAATGAATGGAGCCAACTCTAGCCCTTAAACTACGATTTATATCTTCCATCGCGAAGGTGAGAATCAAGTCCCGGTCGACCGAAAGGGAAGGAATTACTTTAAGGTCTAGATGAAGGCAATGGCCCTCAGTCAGTTTACTACTTACTTTGTAAGTTAATTACAATTTGTATTTGTTTGCCTTACACAAGCAAATCTAAACGATAAAATAATGTTTGTTACCCGTACCTTTAATAAGTGTAGACTGTTAAGATTCCAGGGCGTAGGAATTTTGCCGCATATAAGTTTTTGAACGTGCTGGAGTTGTCACATTTAAACAACCTAATATGCAACCGACCTCAGCCAAGATCGTACTCGCTATCTTGAGAACGGAAGGTCGAAGATTAACCGACTGCAACATTGAGGTCGGTGGTTTCAAACTACTGTTAAAATATATTTAAGAGACAAAGGTAGACGCTAGACATTTAGGAGAAATGCTTAATACTTCTCTGACGTGTGTAAAATGAGAATGTACAAACAGAGAAGCATACATTTTTCAATAAATTAAGTACAAGATCTAAAATAATTATTTCAGAATGTCAGGGATATTAATCTGAAAAACGAAAACAAAAAAGCATTATTTAAAGATGATTAGAATAACTGTCTCGTTCTCCTTCCTGTATATTTTCTGAAAGTTGACATGACGTAAGGAGTATGTAATGTTATTCAGCTATTTGGTTGTAAATTATAAGTAGTTACATTATTTATTTAACTTTTAAATCAAAGGCAGAGTTTTGAAATATATATTTTTCCATTACGTCATTCACTGTATCCCAGAAGTTTCTAGAGATTCAACTTTGTGAAGTGTACCGTAGTTCCTTACATGAGCGGGAAAAGGGAAAACCTTTCCCTGTGCGGAATTTGGACATTTAAACTTATCAAATACATTGGATGACATTGACTGCTTATTTCTGAGCTTCAGTCTTATAAGCTCTTATATAATGTTCAAAACTAGGGTCTAGGCTCAGTCGTATAGATCTAAACCTTCGTAATTAATGCAATCGTTTTAGTCACTGACTGAAATTACGTATTCATTGAATTACCTTTTAAATGTTATTGTACGACTAATATACGTTGTTGCTTTGTTTTTGTTTTTTACATTGATCCTAATGAATTTGCTTCTATTTTTTTTCCTGTTTGTATTGTAATATACTTGGATATTTTCATGTACTGAAGGAACGTTATGCGCTCAGTGGAAGTAGGTTTTCTCTATTACTCCTGTTGCTAATGAGAAAGTTTCCTGCTCTTAGAACCGAAGCGAGGCAACATTGGAAAGTACGACTTCCAAACATTTCAAACTCCACATGAATAGCATCTCCACTATTCTGATAGTTGCAAGAATATCAGCAATTTTTTAATATTATAATCTTACCAACGTATAACACTTTCCTCTCATCGTTCTTTTTTAAAATTTCATTTTAACAACGGATTCTGATTCTTTGGAACGAAGTTGTTACCGCGGCGTGTTCCGAATATCCTTGTAGTAAGAATGTTATTTGGTTGGTGATTTATATAACATGCTTGCTCAGAGTCAGCTGTTGGTTTGTACGCCTTTCACTGGAATCAACTGAGCCCACAGTAAGACCCAAGGTGAAAGCTGCCATTGCATTATGTCTACTACTGCAGAAATCTTGAGTACAGTTACGGAGCATTTAAGTGTTTGACACTCTTAATAACAGAAATATCTAGGACATTTTTTAAACAAAACGGTCTTTCTGCTCAAGGACTTATCCAAAAGAGCGACTTTCCATTGTTGATTAGGGTTCAGAGATTAACTATGAGATCACTAAGGGATATAATATAATATAATATAATATAATATAATATAATATAATATAATATAATATAATATAATATGACAACGATGCTGTCTGTTTAACTATACTCCAATTGCTATACATTTTAAGAGATGCCGAAGTGTCGGAAAAAAGCCCTGAAAATATTCTTAACGTGCCAGTTTATCTACCGACATCTTCTGCATTTATTTATTTATTTATTTATTTATTTATTTATTTATTTATTTATTTATTTATTTATTTATTTATTTTTAATTCGTGTACCATCCAGGGCGGTTTTTTCCCCGGACTCAGTGAGGGATCTCACGTCTACCGCCTCAAGGGCAGTGTCCTGGAGTGTTATACATTTGGTCGAGGAAACAACTGGGAAGGAGGACCAGTACATCGCCCAGGCGGCCTCACCTGCCATGCTGAACGGGGGCCTAGTGGGGTGGGAAAATTGGAAGGGATAGGCAAGGAAAAGGGAAGGAAGCGACCTTAAGTTAGTAACCATCCAGGCATTTGCCTGGAGAAGAAGTGGGAAACCACGGAAAACCACTTCAAGGATGGCTGAGGTAGGAATCGAATCCCTCTACTGAGTTGATCTCCCCCCGAGGCTGAGTGGACCCCATTCCAATTCTCGTACCATTCTTCAAATTTCGTGACAGAGCCGGGAAATGAATACGGGCCTCCTGGCCACTAACTACACCATAGAGGCGGACTATAGTTTTGCTTTTTCTTCTTACGTCACACCGACTTATGGTGACTGGGATTGAACACAGGGTTAGGACTCGAAAACAAGCATCCGTGGCCTTAATTAAGGTACAGACCTCCAGCATTTGCGTGGTGTGAAATAGGAAACCACGGAAAACCATCTTGAGGGCAACCGAGAATGGGGTTCAACTCCACTAAAGCTAACAGCTACACGCGTCGAACCGTGTAGCCAACACGCTCGGCAGTCGGGGGCATCCTCAACCACACTTAAAGGCAGTGATTCTCAAGGTATGGTTTTGGTTGTTTATTGAGTCGTCATCCGGAGCATGGTTGGATCCTCAAAAGACGGCATTGTAGGTTATATGGTTATAGGAAAAACCGAAACAATCAAGCCGTACTATTATGAGACATACCGTACTCGGCAAACACACAACCAGAAACTGCTATTGCAGATCTCTCACCCAATGAGAAAGACACTTTTTACAACATCCACAGGTATTGGCCATGCCATACCTAACAACTCCCTTGTCATCACGGCTATAAATGAGACTGAGACATCAATGAGAGTTACTGTATATGTTGCCTTTGTCTGTGATAATGGGTGAAAAAAAAAATACTGTAATCACCAAGAGATCGCACGGGCTTTCAAAGCGCGGTACGAAACTAGTACTAAGGGTGAGCGAATACTCGGCAAAGCATCTAATGACCAGAGCCCGGATTAAATGTAATTACATAATATTCTGTTCCCGTATATGTAGCTACAAGAAAAGCTAAAATGTCGGAGAATCACACTAAAAGGACCATTATTCCAGGAATTTAAAGTTACATTTAAAAAATATATATTTTGATGCATAATAAATATTTTGATAAATAGTAGCCTACATATTTTAAATTTTTTGAAGGATATAGGGCTTTTGAAAGAAAACAATTATTTTTTCACTAATTTTACATCGACTTAAGATATTAATTTAACACTTGAAAATAGTTTAAAAAGCCTGTACATCTGTAATATCTAAAAATAATTGAAAGTGATGTATTCTGCCAAAGAATCGCATCCCTTAGCTATCTATGTTGACGGTGCAAGTCTTGAGTGTCTCGAGCTGTGCCTATCAATCACCCTTGCACACACGTTGTCACATTATTCTCCTTTCAGATTTAGTGACTCTTCTTTGTGATTCCTTCGTCAGTCCTCGGTTTAATGTCATATGTTAAAAGCGCCCTTCCTCTTTCTTTCTTCTTCGGTTATTGCCCACGATTTACTTCCATATAGGGCTACACTCCATGTAAAAGTCTTCAAAAACATTTTTCTAATAAGCATATCTGTGTTTCATGAGATCAAATTTCTTCTCTCTTAATAAGAACCTTCCTTCCCAGAGTAAGTCTACAATTAAATATTTCCTTGCCGGCTTTGTGGCTCAGACGGCAGCGCGCCGACCTCTCACCGCTGGGTTCCGTGGTTCAAATTCCGGTCACTCCATGTGAGATTTGTGCTGGACAAAGCGGAGGCGGGGCAGGTTTTCCTCCGGGTACTCCGGTTTCCCCTGTCATCTTTCATTCCAACAACACTCTCCACTATCATTTCATTTTATCTGTCAGTCATTAATAATTGCCCCAGAGGAGTGCGCCAGGCTTCGGCAGCCGGCACAATTCCTATCCTCGCCGCAAGATGGGGGCTCTTCATTCATTCCATCCCCGACCCGGTCATTGACTGGAAAACGGGGTTGTAGGTTTTTCATAACATTTATTTCATTCACGTACGAGGCCGTCAAGTGGTAGCTTATTTCATATTTTCCCCTTAATATTTCCGGTATATTTTACCTAGCTTCACAACTGAACGTTTTAGTCTACTTCATGATGGTTTTAGGAAATAGGACCATACGGAGATCCAATATTTACCAAAATCGAGTGAAAATTTCTGTTGGATTAGCCTCCAAATGCCGCTTTGTAAGCCCATATATGAACTGTACAACTTTGGTTTCCGAGTTCAAATATGGAAAGTCGGCACCTGTATATTATATTTTACAGGCATTGTGGCGAACAGGTGCACAATCTTATAAATAGTATCACAGACAGGGCCTTTCCTTTCCCGATCATAATATTGGATTGCAACATTTCTAACGGTTCTTACTTTCTACAGTATCCGTGTCGACAGTCCAAGGGCAGTCTCAACAGAACTCGTCTGTTTTTGCTAGTTCAGGTTTCAGAATATGTGATATACTGTAGATCTAACAACCAAGGGCGGAAGATAGTAATATCCCTTTCAGATTAAAGGACGAGAACATGGCCATTTTATTTTAGAAAGTACACAATAAGAATACAGTTTGTATGCTATTGCAGTAATTTCTAGGTTTAGAATATTTCACTTCATTGTTACATCAATTTGGTATATTCATGTGTGCGTGATTCATCTTTCATGATACAGTACTAGAAACAGAGAGCTTTAAATATTATACCCATATAGCCTACCATGCGAGTTCAGTGTCCTTCGGAACGTTGTGTTGAAAGTGAACGTTCACAGACTGAATCCCCTTAGCCCAGACACACAAATTACGAGATGTCCTCTTACACGGGACTAGCTGATCCACATTCTTCGTCACCCCCTCCCCCTCAGACACCTCATTCCATTCATCCTACTACACAAGTGGGAATCCTACATCAGTTAAGGGCTATCCAAAGTTTTTCCAACTTCTGCCTGTAAATACATTTGTATAGGCGTACGTTATGAGCCACCAAATTAGATTATCTCCCTTTCTCAGAGTAGTATATTTGCCGGTATTTTATTAGGAAACACTGTAGCCATATCTAGCAGATCAAACACGTGTTTGGAATTCAAGGATAATCTCGGAATGACTTCCTTAGCACTCAACTCCCCAGTATTCTCGAGTGAGTTGGCCGTGCGGTTTGGGTCCCGTAGCTATCAGCTTGCATTCAGAAGATAGTGGGTTCGAACCCCACTGTCGGCAGCCCAGAATATGGTTTTCCGTAGTTTCTCACATTCATACCGGGCAAATGCCGGGGCTGTACCTTAATTAAAGACACGGTCGTTTCCTTCCCACTCCTAGCCCTTTCCTATCACATCGTCGCCATAAGAACTACCTGTGTCGGTGCGACGTAAAACAAAACAATTAGGAAAAGGCCAGGAAAGAAAAAGTAATAATTTTACACCAGGTGATACATTTTCCTTAAAAATCTTAATTTAATTGTTTTAAACTATTGTCCAAAACTGAATATGTTTAAAATATTGCCTAATACTGTGTTTTTCTATGTCTGTAATTTGGCGATTTATAAATTATTTAGTTTATCTTTAATTGAGTTCATGTCGATAAAATAATTAGGTACATGGATTTCTTTCTTTCTTAATCTGCTTACCATCCAGGGTTGGTTTTTGCCTCGGACTCAGCGAGGGCTCCCACCTCTGCCGCCTCTAGGACAGTGTCCTGGAGCGTGGGACTTTGGGTCGGGGCATACAACTGGGAAGGAGGACCCAGTGCCTCGTCAAGGCGGCCTCACCTGCTATGCTGAACAGGGGCCTTGTGAGAGGGGGGATGGGAAGATTAGAGGGGAAAGACAAGGAAGAGGGAAGGAAGCGGCCGAGGCCTAAAGTTAGGTACCATCCCGGCATTTGCCTGGAGGAGAATTGGGAAACCACTTCGAGGATGGCTGAGGTGGGAATCGAATCCCCCTTTCCTCAGTTGACCTCCCGAAGCTGAGTGGATCCCGTTCGAGATCTCGTACCACTTTTCAAATTTCGTGGCAGAGCCTGGAATCAAACCCAGGCCTCCGGGGTTGGCAGCTAATCACACTAACGACTACACCATAGAGGCGGACGGTACATGGTGCTACAGCCCTGACTGACCATGGCCTACTAAGCCCGAAGATCTGCAGATTACGCGTGGTCAGAGACACGAATCGTTTTGACAGTTACTCTTGAATTTTCTAGACCGGGATATGCATATGAACTGTCTCTCGTAAACTAACAGCAGGACAATATAACTTGTGAACCGTTGAAGACTTCGACATTCTGTTTTCACTTTCGGTAATGGTAGGCCTACCAAGGGGTTCATAATCGGACTTGCTATACTTTTGCAGGGTGTCAACTTCTGCTGAGTTAATGGTACTAGACTTACAGGTTATTATGAAATCAGCGCTGTGATTATTTTGAAAATCGGACAAGTACTTCTCGAGTACACGTTAAGTCATTCAAACGTGCTTCATTTGGCAGCTGGGGACTGCCCTGTTCGATTCGCGCTACGTATGAAACATGAGCTCGCTGTTGACAGAGAATTCCTTGAGCTTCTTCTGATAGCTAGGCATTCGCTCTAGTGTGGCCACAAATACACTATGATAAAATGTGAGATTTAACACATTTAATATCGCCGTAGGTAACAGGTAAAGGAAAAGCAGATATGCGATGGTTTCCCATCCGACATCCCTTGACCATCCCTTGTTCTTTTTTCATCCTGACGGTATCACCTTTGCGAACCCTAGCGAGTCTTTCATTTTCACGGCCTTCGTGGCAATTCGTTTTCTTTTGCTTTCGTTTGTTCATTCTTCGAAGGTTCGAACCGCTTCCTTTCCTTTTCTCCTTCTGATTAGTGTTAAGAAGGGGTTATTGTCCAATTGCATTAGTTGTACTTCTTAAAACAATGCTCGCTTTCAGTACCACGATTACTTTCAAACATCCAGCGTGATATTAACTACTGTCGCTTATACTAAGGTGTTCTTCCTTTTGGTTTAATAATGTTTCTACTTCTTTCTCTGCCACAACTTGGAAGACATGCGGTTGCGATCCTTGTCACACATGTGGATTTGACACAGTTTTACGGCCAGAGGTCCTTCCTGACACCGACTATGTAAAGTTTAATTTTTTCTACTGTTCGCACTAACTCAAGTAGGTTTTCGGCCATGACGGGATAGGACAGAGATGGGACTAGGAAGGCAGAGGCTATGGTCTTAATTAAAATACAACCTCAGTGTTTGCCTTGTGTAAAATAGCAAGCTACTGAAAACCATCTACAGGGGTACCGATGGTGGGGTTCGAACCTACCATCTCTCGAACGCAAGCAAACAGCTACTTCGTTCGGTCCTATGTGGTGTAATGCTATATCAGGGTAATAATGCTGTCTGTCCCTTTAGAAGGCGACTCATATCCATGTTTCGTTAACGTACGACAATACGAAAGGTGTTAAACAATGCAATTTAACATGGTGTATTATGGGTGCAGTAGAGCTGACAGAAGGTGAAGGAATGATGTCCAGTATGCCAACAACTAGCGCAAGTCCAACAGGGCAGCCTCTCGTTGGCAAATGAAGCATGTTTGAATACATTACATTTTCTCGAGAAGTACTTCTCCGATTTTCAAAATAATCACGGTGCTGAATTTGAAATGTTTGCAAGTTTAAGGATATGTGTAGAAAACAGCATAGTTCCCATTTTAAAAACAAAATTAGTACCATTATATCATAATGTATTGATACACTGAAAGAGTACTGTAAGTCTGATTATGAATATATCGGAACCATTACTGAAAGTAAAAACAGAAAGTGAATATCTTTAACTGTTCATGAGTTATTCGAGGTATAATTATTGCTTGGTCACAGATAATTTTACACCATTTCCATGCATGATTGCCATGAATATGATGGTTCTGACACCCTTCCTTTGTTATACACAGTTTCATCGAAGGATTTTTTTATATTTTTAGAACTTGCCTTACGTCGCGCCGACACAGATAAGTCTTATGGCGACGATGGGATAGGAAAGGCCTGAGAGTGGAAAGAAAGCGGCCGTGGCCTTAATTAAGGTACAGCCCCATTTGCCTTGTGTGAAAATGGGAAACCACTCCACGGCTGCCGATAGTGGGGTTCGAACCCACTATCTCCCGGATGCAAGCTCACAGTCCACATACTATACGTTCACCAACCAACGTAGACGAGTGTTTTTTGCGTCTGGGCAGACTAGAGAGGCAGAATGTTCGTAATGAGGTGTGGAGGAGCTGCTTAGACCGGATGTGAGGCGACTCAGCGCTATGAAACAAAAGACAAGATGGCTGCTGGAATGATCCGTTAGGAGGAACGATCTCCATTTTCAAATAATTTGAAAAGTTTAATTCAATAAGTCGCGCTCACAAAGAACTTGTTCACCTTCGCAAAACTCGCTCTACTCAGAAATAAGATACATAAACACAAGAAAGGACAGAATAACACATTTATTTCCGTATTTCCAGAATTCTGTTATTGCATAATTACTCATCACTCATACGAGAGGTATCTTTCGCCACTATTTAAATCTAGCCCCGACTCATATGAATACACACACTAAAAGGGGATTGTTGATTTATTATCAGATAGAATTCAAACATGCGCCAAGAACACGAGTTTGAGGACTAAATACTACGTCTCACATCCCGATAATAAAACATCCGTTGTAACAACAGGTGATGGAAGTTTAAATTTTTAAAAACGTTATTAGGATTCAGTCATCTTCAAACTCCTTACCCTACGCTTTCTTCATTTCACTTGGTATACATTAGTTTTATTGAATCAGGCTCTATTTTGTTTGAAATGTGTTCCATTTCTTACGGCTTATAAACATCATGATCACTTTTTGTGCCATTCTGTCTTTGTCATCCAAGTATTCCCAGTGTTGGTAAGGATGACGCTACAGACTGCTTCAGCACAAGAAATAGGACATTTATTTGCACGGGCCTGTTATGGCCTGGTGATTGCAACCTATTGTCTTTTCCCGTCTTGGGGGTTTGACCCAGGAAACTGGGGGAAGGGACTAAACTGCACCTGTCGGCATCCTCCTCCCCCTCGGACTTTCACTACAGCCTGAGTGTGCGAGCTGTCCCGCTGTTGCCACACCACTCAAGGAATGCATTATGCCCTTTCATGATGTCAAGAGTCGGGAAATGAAAACGACCCCTACGAAGTCACATCCAGTGACACAATATACTGTAGTTAAACAACACAAAATCTTTCGCATTCTAAACCAGATTTAAACTTTGCCACCCTTGGTCACTCAAATTGGATTTGGTTATCTAGAAGTGGCAATTATATTGAATCACACGTAATCAGCACATAACTAATGTAACTGATATGATTTCATTCGGAGATACGGACTTTCGGGAGGCTCGCTGGTGCAGAAGTCTAGCCACTCTCCTAGATGTTCCGGATTCAATTCCTCATGACTACGGATGGGATTAAAACAGGACCAGTCGTCGTGAGAGGAAGGTCATCCGGTCTTAACCACCAGCATGTCCTAAACTGGCCTTGTATGCTCCACCGAAACCACGCAAACGCGGAAAGTGGTGTTAAAACATAAACAGAGGTTAGAGCTATTCTGATCGCTAACTCTGTGTATGTGTAAATGAAACCTGGATGATAATCAGCTCTTCATGGTGGAAGCGGAGGTAGATTCGTACATAAAATTTAATTTCGAACTCATGTCATTCAGCGTTCGGTCTTTAAGCCTCTATGAATGAACTAAATGTCTTCATGCCCACTAACTTAACGCCTCTCATCTGGTAATAATTAAACACCGAGTTTAGCTATTATCAGCGAAATCTAAGTCTGTGCCTCTAAACCTCTTCGGTTGAGTCCGTTAGTTTCATAGGTAACCAACCTTTTCACAGGTTATGAGACGTAGACGGCTGGGCATTCGCCTTCTGTGCTGAAGCATCATAAAACGCATAGCCATGAATGTCCGACTCGTTGGCTGAATGGTCAGCGTACTGGCCTTCGGTTCAGAGGGTCCCGGGTTCGATTCCCGGCCGGGTCGGGGATTTTAACCTTCATTGGTTGATTCCAATGGCCCGGGGGCTGGGTGTTTGTGCTGTCCCCAACATTCCTGCAATTCACACACGACACATAACACTATCCTCCACCACAATAAAAGGCAGTTACCTACGCATGGCAGATGCCGCCCACCCGCATCGGAGGATCTGCCTTACAAGGGCTGCACTCGGCTAGAAATAGACACACGACATTTAAAAAAATAGCCAAGAATAAATCCTGAGGATGATATGCACTTACAATGATTCTTCGTTATCTGGAGGGACTTTTTGTCTCTTCATAGCTACACAACCCAGCATTCTCAAAGAATGTCTTCAATTGTTACTTTATCGCCCCAATGTTACTGAGCACGCCCTGGGAGTGACCCAGCAGATGTCTCTTCTCTTCAACATGGTTTAACGCCTCAGTGTTGGCTTTACTCTGCCCTCAATTCATTCCTAATATTCGACGCCAGTACCATGGTTCCACAATCGAATCCCAGCGCAGTCAGTTAGCGAGAGCAGAGACCCCGGTCAGTAATTTTATTAGCACGATAAATAATCACAATTCAGGGTAAAATGTCGGTGATTTCGCGCCTCTTACTTGTTGAAGGAATGTTAAAATATGTAATAATAATAATAATAATAATACAGTAATAATAATATCGAGTGGGATGGCCGTGCGGTTAGGATCGCGCAGCTATGAGCTTGCATTTGGGAGATAGTGGGTTCGAACCTCACTGTCGGTAGCCCTGAAGATGCTTTTCCATTTTCACACCAGGTAAATGCTGGGGCTGTACCTTAATTAAGGCCACGGCCGCTTCCTTCCCACTCTTTCCCCTTTCCTACCCCATCGTCGCCTTAAGACCTATCTGTGTCGGTACGACGTAAAGATTTTTCTTTTTACAATTTGCCTGGTGTGAAAATGGGAAACCACGGAAAACCATCTTCAGGGCTGCCGACAGTGGGGTTCGAAACCACTATTTCCCGAATACTGGATACTGGCCGCACTTAAGCGACTGCAGCTATCGAGCTCGGTCGTGACGTAAAGAAAGTTGAAAACAATAATAATAATAATAATAATAATAATAATAATAATAATAATAAAAATTGTTTAACACCCCTTCAATTGCTGGCTGTAGATTTTAAGGATTCCAAGGTCACGGAATTTCCTTCTGCAGGAAATCTTTAACTACGAATAGATATCACATTTAAAATCAACTGAATGACACTGCCGTCAGCCAGATCGACCTCAATAACTTGAGAACAGAAGGGCGACTGCCCAACTGCGTCACTAAGGCGGCATTATTATTATTATTATTATTATTATTATTATTATTATTATTATTATTACTGTATTATTATTATTATTATTATTATTATTATTATTATTATTAAATGACTAATGACCCTCATATTAACGCTACGGAAAGTAGATCACCGATCAAATAAATTATTATTATTCCAGCCAAATGCTAGTAAGACGTGGATAGTATTGTCCTGCATCGAATCACCTTTGCTTTTAAGGACTGCCTTTTCTCTCATGACATGACCGGTGATGAACTGTGGTTAAGCAACTTCAAACAAGAACAAAACCAAAACTAAGTTAATATAGGTGTAATAGAGGCTTTTCCTTTGTTACCCATCAGTGAGAGGATGTGCAGTGTTCCGTGTTCATTAATTGCGCACAGTAATTAGCACCCTCCTCTCCCTGCTTCACACACACACACACACACACACACACACACACACACACACACACACACATACTTCTGGCACCTACTGGCTTACTGAATCGAAACACGATACGTAATTGTGAACAACAGGTTTAACAATTACAAGAAGAATGGAGCGGAAAATCCATTACAATGTTCTCAAAGCCCTCTCGCGTTACTGTATCAACATTCAGACGCTGTCTAACCAGTGATCTCTAGATTGCTTACTAGGAAACACCAACTGATTGTTTATTGATTTCTTTTAAAAATACGTTTCGTTCGAGTACACATGTCACGAAGTTACGATCCGTTATACAACAACAACAACAACAACAACAGCAAAACCATCCGTGCCACCTAGTTCATTACATGCCTTGGCCTTGCATGACGATTGCTGCTTGCAAGTATTCTAGAGGTAAGTGGTCAGCGTAACGAAATTCTTGGTCTATTGCTTGGTTTTAATGACCAGGTCGACTGCGATTCGAACCCACCGTCTCCCGATTGCAACTTTAATTATTTAAACATGAATCGACACCCAAAACAAACCTTCCCTGCAAAACTGGAATATATAGTCAGCCTAGAATACGATTGTGAAAGAAGTAAGCCATGTCTTTTCAGTCGAAGGATATTCACCACACTGCACCGGTCTACGCTTCAATGATAGACTTGAAGGTCCAATCGCATTGACTCCAATATCTGAGTATTTTCTGCATTTCTTGCAGGACTAAACGGGTTGCTATTGGAAAGAACAGAAATTCTCCAGCAGCAAAACGGAAGAAAAATGTTGGTTAAGACGTCTCGTTCAAGCAACTGGATTGATGTATTAAACAGAACACGTGTGAAACATGAGTATTACCCATCCATCTAATTTCAGATCTATGTAAATATCGTATATGTAGTTCAATGAACGTTAGCATACGTCTTTCAAGCCTCAGTACCTGACGTTTTAATTTTGTGTTCACACGGGGTGGAAATCTGAACGAAATATGTACGGTACGTTTCTTTCTTTGAAGAGGAAGGTTCTGGGGAATCAGAGGTTTTTTTCTAGTGGACACTTTCGAATTGTACCAGAAAGTCTTCTTTGTAGTTGCTGTTGTTGATTTATGCATTCATTGCTCTCACTATGGTGCTTACCGGCAAATCATCCTACAAATCATTAGTGGTGGGCAGATAAAGAATGTGGATATTAGAAGGTGAACTTCCAAGTGTTTCTCGGTGTAAAGGCAGCAGACCTTTTGAAACTTTCGACAAAAACTGCTATCAGGGGGAAGAACTGCATAGGTATTTATTCCATATGTAGGCTGAACTAAATTGTTCTCCATTTAGGGAGTAGCTGATTAGATAGTTTTTATTTTTATTTTCAAAATCTTCCTCCACTTGGAGGCTGCTAAAGACAAAGAATACACAAACAATTTCGTTCAAAAATAGAATAAGTAAATTATGTCTCAATCTGGCGAGTCTCAGTCTGGTGAGTATAGGTGGTGTCTGAGTATCAAAAGAGAACCCCTGAGCGCTTTCAGCCCCCAGTCGATGAACTCCTTGGTACTGATGTTAAAGGTCTTCATCAGTTATATCGTCTACTTAGGGACTGTCCCTCTCGCACCGATCATGAGACCCCTCACTTCTATGTCGTCCAGTTCGTATTTGTTCTTATAATACGGCACTGTAGGCTGGTAGATAGACTTCTTTTCTTGGTCCACTTCGTCTGGTTGTTTGGAGTGTGTTTCGAATCTTACTGTGGGGTCTAATATATATCCTTTCTTCCCTTTGATTGCGATCATATCAATCCTTCTCGTGCTGCCATTTACTCCGATGCCGACTGTATGTGGTGTCAACAGAACATTAATTTCAAAGAAACTACTCTCCCGCGCTGAGAACTGTGAATTAATCCCAAGCTAGATTGTACTGTCTTTACCCAACGTACTTCCAACACGACAAACGTAGAGTAACCGCCCACATTGTTTATCTAAAGGAACTACAATAGGCTCCAGGCCACACAAATGGAAAACGTGTGCAGCTTTTGCCATAACAGATGTCCCTACTTAATAGCGTACGGAGAGTTGAGAGGTTTAGGCTTCCAGCGAACCGTTATCTAGAAAACTGGGTGTGGCCTGCGAGACTGCTCCACATGCGGTACAAGGACATTCCCTTTTCAAACCAGATTCAGTTCAATTGGCTTGCTCGTGACGTACAAAGCTTCGTGAGTAGGTGTTCGGATGTTCAGTTGCATTTCGAACTCTTTGCCTGCATTATTCGCAGAATGAATCATTGCTATCTGGGCTGGTTTCGTTCAGCTCTCAGTACGACGTTATTTTGAGCTTTCAACCCCACGTAACTACCTAATATAGTGCGCTCTAGAACTAATAGAACGAGCTCTATTAGCCTACCCATATCTTCAGATTAAAATTCTCCAAACTCTTAAATACTCGATCTGTCATTTCCTCGAGATTTCATCTTTTGTATTCATCTTGCTTTCAGCATTCTTCTGCATTGCATTTAAGAGGTTTCTATTCTCTTTCTTTCCGCACTAATGTTTTAATCCCACTTTCTGTTTTTATTTTTCCGAGCCGTTTAACGTCGCGCTAACTCCAATAGGTTTTCAGCAACAATGGGTTGACAAGGAGCCAGGACTAGGAAGGAAGCAGTTGTGGCTCTAATTAAGGTACAGTCCCAGCATTTGTCTGTTCAAGTAGCTTGCTCCGTTACTTCCATTTAAAGCCATGACTAAGTGCCGTTACGCATGGCTTTACGGTACCATACCTTAATCTATTTTCTTCCATCCTCGAGTAGATTAGTATGTTCTCCATTTTATTTCCTCCTTGTTTCTGACATCGCTGTTTCACTACCTATTCAAATAGCAATATTCCTCTCCTTTCCTTAAAATCTTGTTTATGCTGGGGCTGTACCTTAATTAAGGCCACGGTCGCTTCCTTCCAACTCCTAGGCCTTTCCTATCCCATCGTCGCCATAAGACCTATCTGTGTCGGTGCGACGTAAAGCCCCTAGCAAAAAAAAAAAAAATCTTGTTTCCTCTCTTTAACACATTCTCTCAGTCAAAGTTAATAGAATGCATTCGATTAGCTTTACCACCCATTGAATGTATGTTGCATTCTTTTTGTAGACTGTATCCCTGCTATTGACGTAGAGTCGTAGAAAATGGTATGATAGCCAACAAATTCAAGGTTTCAATTGAATCTTCTGGAATTGGGACCCATTTTTAAAAATTCTTCTTCCGACACTTTCTTTGCTTGTTGTTTAAACTGGCCTAACATCGAAGGTCATCGGCCCACACTTTCTTTATATTCTGTTCTAACAATACAGTACATCAGTAAAGGAGCGACTCCGCAAACACACCTCACTACTCCCGATTAGCTGCCACGATGGTCTAGCTAGGTGTTAGCATATTAATTTTCAATGGTGTGTGATTCTTGCGCATAATGCGGAAAATTGCTATTTCTAGGAATATAATTCTCGTAATAATCAAAATCTCAGTGTCATAAAATGTCTTCTCCAGATCTACACGTAACCTTCAGCGTGGACTCGTTCTTCGTTATTCGATCCTCTCATATTAGATATAGAATTAACATTGTTTCACCGGGCGAGTTCGCCGTGCGCGTAGAGGCGCGCGGCTGTGAGCATGCATCCGGGAGATAGTAGGTTCGAGTCCCACTATCGGCAGCCCTGAAATGGTTTTCCGTGGTTTCCCATTTTCACACCAGGCAAATGCTGGGGCTGTACCTAAATTAAGGCCACGGCCGCTTCCTTCCAACTCCTAGGCCTTTCCTCTCCCATCATCGTCATAAGACCTATCTGTGTCTGTGCGACGTAAAGCCCCTAGCAAATAACATTGTTTCAGGTGTTCCGTGATGCCTTCAGGAAGCAGCAATTCAACTCACTACTGAATTAATATAACGACTCCCATGATACGAACTTGGAACTAATAATTGTTGTGGTATAATTCGCGAGCACATTTGTTAGATAGCATATCTACGAAATATCAGACTCCTACGATGCTGAGCCACGCTGAACACCGTCAGTTTAACTGTGGACACCCGGTATTTCCTATCCCATCAACGTGGACTCTACAATCTATACCCATCGAAACCACAATGAACTAATACTAAGGCGTATGGAACTGTGAAAAATGAGAACTAATCAAGAATTTTACTGAAGTCAGTGTGGAAAATCGCGAAACAGATCATTTCAGGATGGGAACTGAAATTCCCCGAGACTCGAAATCGAAGAGTCCCAGTTTGATTCTCCATGGCTTTTGGCATCATTAATACAGAGCTAAATCCCACCCAACTAAAACAAGAGATGACGAGATGAGATGACGACATTCTCTTCTAATAATTTCACTCAATCAGGTCTCAAATTGCAAAGGGCAACATTTTGAAAGTGTTCAGACGTTTCTGTCCATAGGTAGTAAAAATGCAAGAAGTTGCCGTAAATTATTTTAATACTGAATTCAATGGCTGTACCTTAATGAAGGCCACACGGGCCGCTTTCTTCCCACTCCTAGCCCATCGTCACCGTAAGGCCTGTATGTGTCGGTGCGACGTAACGCAAATAATATATATATATGTTTGTGTGTTTAAATCTGGTTTCAGGCGGTTTCTGCTCCTAAGTGAGCCTTCCTGTATAAAGACAATATAAATCTTAGAAGCACCATGTCGTCTACGGTGACAATAAATCTTTATAACTGGCACCAAAATCCAACAAATTTTCCAATTGAAAGTGATACATGTGAACTGGCATTCAATTTTGGGCTGATAATATCGCTTCTTCTAACAACAATCACTACCAGTCAGAAATATGGTTTAGTTTTTGCGTTGGCATTTCTGAGAACAATGATCTCAAAATGGAGAGGAATCCTGGCATATGCCGCAATTCAATGCAGAAATGCGTGTGACCTTGAACTTAAGCTTTTAAATTCTAAACCAAATGCTGATACTCTCACAATTTAAACCAAATGCTGATAATCTCACAAACAATCTTGGTGAATTTATGTAAATGCACAAAAAATCACCTTTCACTCAAGGGAGTTAAAAGAAAAGCTGAAATAACACTTCAAATTGTTCTCATTTTAAGTCTTTTTACAGGTTTTGTAAACGGGATATGTAGTATGTTGCAATGTAGAATAACTGCCAACAGCGATTCCTTTCCAAACTGAGTCATGGCACGACAAGGCAAGGTGTGGGCACAAGGCTCACTTCACTGCTCAGGTATCCATGTAGGCAGATGTTTAAAGGTTATTCGGCTTTCTGACAGCATGCAAATGGCACGCGTTTTCCCAGCGTGGCAGTAAAAACATGTTCTCAGAATCTAAAGATCACTAGTCCACTTTCATTCGATGGAAACCTCCCTAGAATAAAATGAAATTACATTGGGGGGCTCCGTGGCTAAATGGTTAACGTGCTGACCTTCGGTCACAGGGGTCCCGGGTTCGATTCCCGGCATTGTCGGGAATTTTAACCATAATTGGTTAATTCCGCTGGCATGGGGGCTTGGTGTATGCGTTGTCTTCATTATCATTTCATCTTCATCACGACGCGCAGGTCACTTACGGATGTCAAATCAAAAGTCCTGAATCTGGCGAACCGGACACTCCCGGCACTAAAAGCCATACGCCATTTCATTTTTCACTGGAAGGTTGACACGTGGTTTCTAATATCAGAATCTCCCTTGTGATGAACTTGGAAGAAGAATTAACTGTGAAACAAACTGAAAATAACCAATAATTCTAAGATCGTCCACAACAGCGTGAGAAAAAATGGCAGAGATTTTCCGATTGACAGATATTACTGAGCGACGGTGACAAAGGGTAGAATTAGAAAACTGAGCGAGTTAGCTGCGCGATCGGATCGTGTGGCTGTTAGTTTGCATTCGGCTGCCAGCTGCCCACTGCCAGCAGCTCTAAAGATGGTTTCCGATTTTAACATTAGGCTGTAACTTAATTAAGGCCACGGTCGCTTCCTTTCCATCCTCACCACTCCATAAGACCTGCCTGAGATGGTGCGACGTAGAAAAGACCAATGGCAAAAAAATAAATTAGATATTATGTTTTTAGGACTATCTAATGTTTCTTCCAGTGCGGATCGCATCAATTCATTTACGCTTTCAGACGTTTCACCCATGCTAGGAAGTGGTATTTTCAATGACAATGGTAGAACTGGTGTTGTAATGATATTGCTTCGGTTTAGGGGTAGAGATGCCGTGGCGAACTGCTTCGACTATTCAGCGCATGTGAAGTCAGGTTGGCTATCGGTGGTGCGGATGAGTGAAAAAGAAGTGGTCTGTAGCTTATACGTCAACTAGTGGTGAAAGAAACATTTCTAGCTTGGCCGGGAGAAGGATCCAGCCACTTTTATTTTCAGTTATTCTCAAGAAGCTGAGGGTTATTTAAATTCATCGTCAGAGCCAGGAATTGAACCAAGACCAACCAGGTGAGGAGCTACAGTACTAACCTCTGGACCATAGAACTGATAGCATAAGAACTATTGGGCGGTTCTATCGTCTTGCAAATATCCTAAAACTCTAGTGCAAAAGATGTCCAAAGCCCTAGTAGACTACACTCGAGAAGAAGAAGAAGAAGAAGAAGAAGAAGAAGAAGAAGAAGAAGAAGAAGAAGAAGAAGAAGAATTACCCAATTTATGTATAATATAAGAGGATATCAAGTTTCAATTTTCTCTTTCTAACACATTTCATAACGTGTATGACACCACTCAGAGTTCGGCTCCATGACTGAATAGTCAGCATTGAGGTATTTGGCTCAGAGGTTCTCGGGCTCGATTCTCAGCCGGGTCAGGACTAGACAGTCTTCGAGATTGAATTCAGACTTATGTGTTTGTGTCTTAAAACAGACAACAGTTGAAGGAACATTACACACATGGATGATATTATTATTATTATTATTATTATTATTATTATTATTATTATTATTATTTCAGGCTCCTCGGCTGGTGGCTTTCGGTTCAGAGGACCCCGGGTTTGATTCCCGACCAGGGTGGGGATTTTAATCTTAAATGGTTAGTTCTCTTGGCCCGAGAACTGGGTTTTTGTACTGTCCCCAACATACTTGTAACTCACACACCAACAAGAACACGCTCCTCCATCGCAATAACACGCAGTCACACACACACACCCACACCTACTCTCACCGGAGGGACTGGCTTACAAGGGCTACACGAGACTAGCAATAGCCATATGAAATTTTATTATTATTATTATTATTATTATTATTATTATTATTATTATTATTATTATTATTATTATTATTATTATTATTGGCAACAATTATATTGCGTGTTTCAAAATTGCATGCAGGTGCTGTAAAAGGATCGTTTGTAAACCGGTAGATTATTAGTTTAACGTCGCACTGACTCAAGTCTTATTTGAATCTAGGACTGCAAAGGTAGCGACCCTGGCCTTAATTAAGAAACAGGACCGTGGCCTTAATTCAGGTATAGTCCCAAAATCTGCCTGGTGTGAAAATGGGAAAACACAGAAAACCATCATCAGGGCTGCCGACAGCGACTGTGGGATTCGAATGCAGGCTAACAGTTACACGGCCCTAATCGCGCAGACAACTCGCTCGGTCATCCCGGTAGAAATGCCCCCATATTTTGCAAGTAACTAAGTAGATGAAGACGACCACATACACATGGCACACACTTTAAGAGGAAGAGTGAATGTCATTTAATAAGTTATATCCTAGGATCATAGCTCACATTCGTTACCTCACTTTGTCATTAAATCTTTCTAAAATGTCGAACTGATTCCAAATAGCTGAAATTGGATTAAATTCCGAAACATGACACGCCCCTGCTGGGCTGAGTAGTTCAGGCGGTAGAGCGCTGGCCTTCTGAGCCCGACTTGTCAGGTTCGATCCTGGTTCAGTCCGGTGGGATTTGTAGGTGCTCAAATACGCCAGTCTCGTGTCGATAGATTTACTGGCACGTTAAAGAACACCTGCGGGACGAAATTCCGGCACCTCTGCGTCTCCGAAAACCGTCAACGTAGTTAGCGAGACGTAAAGTGATAGTGATTATTATTATTACTATTATTGCGATCCTCCGTATCTCAGGCGGCAGCGCGCCGGCCTCTCACCGCTGGGTTCCGTGGTTCAAATCCCGGTTACTCCGTCAGATTTGTGCCGGACAAAGAGGAGGTTGGGCAGGTTTTTCTTTGGGTACTCCGGTTTTCCCTGTCATATTTCGATCCAGCAATAATCTCCAATATCCTTACATTTCATCTGTCATTCATTAATCATTGCCCCAGAGGAGTGCGACAGGCTTCGGCAGCCGGCACATTTCCTATCCTCGCCGCTAGATGGGGGCTTCATTCATTCCATTCCTGATCCGGTCGAATGATTGGAAACAGGCTGTGGATTTTTCATCATTATTATTATTATTATTATTATTGTTATTATTATTATTATTATTATTATTATTATTATTATTATTATTATTATTATTATTATTATTCCCCTGAACAAGAGAGAAATCGGCAGTACAGCTAATCTGTGAAAATGTCAGTTGTCTAAACCTGGACTGATTTAGACATATTGAGGAAACTCCTAAACCAGAGTTGTCAATAGACTCGGGGAAGTACAGTAAGAAACACTTAATGGATGATATCAATGATATTTACGGTACTATGCGTGATCAAGTTTACAGAAAACAATCACATCAGAACATCATCCTTAGAATATCTGCCACGCAAGAAGAAACATGTCAATAATTCAAGTCGAAACCGCAAACAGGGTATTCCAAGAGGAATTTCTCCAATTGTATCACGTCATCCGTTTAAAGAAACGATGATGTGTATTTGTGAGAAGCGTGACGATGGAACTCTGTATTCTTGGAATACAGGCAGCTTAAATATCCCTCATTATAATAATAAGAAAATTTGAATTTAAATACTGTAGCTGTTGATTTAGGGCTAAGGAATAAAGATTGCATGTCCTATATATAAATCCTCTGATAACCTGTGTTTTACTGGTGGTTAGTTATCTGCAAATTATTGGGGTTTTGGACTGAGAGAGGTGGTCATGCCTTGTAATAATATAACATCTAAACATTTTTCTGAAAGACCTTTTAAAAGAATCCAATTAAAGTGTATCTACTATTTCAGTTTTAATAAACCAACTTTAGTGTAGACTTTCGTGTTTTTGCTAAAACTAATTTTCCATTCTTATGTGTCAAATCTATTTTTTTTAAAAAGATATGAACCATCTTTCATTCCGATTCGATGTTCCTTACTGTCGCAAATTAACCTCTTTCCAAGATAACATGCATCTGGTACTGTGTAAAGATTCACTTTGATAATGGTAATAGTAGTTTCAAAAACACGGTGATTTCTTTGCTAAGGGTGGTTATGTTAAAAAACGAGATTGTAAATTTTTAATTTTTAGATAAGTTACAACTCTACATTAAGCATATACAGAGTGTAACAGCATGAGCATAAAATTCTATCCTTACATCCACAGTCAGCATTGTACAATGCTCTGCAGTGGGCTGCAAAATCTGTGCTTTAATTGATTAGGTGAGTGGCTCTTACAACCAAGTTCTAGAATACCTCAAATAATACATCTGATACAGGCCTACATACCAATGAAATGTGGTATAGAACTGAATGAATTGCTTTAGGTTTCAGCAAATTAGAAATGGCATATATTGTCTGAGAGTGTCTGTAACTCAATGCAGGTAAGACCTAAGTTGCAGATGGATGTAAGGATAACAAGGTAAGATGCATCCGGCACTGTGTAAAGATTCACTTTGATGTTTCACCGAGAGAGTTGGTCGTGCGGTTAGAGGCGCGCGGCTGTGAGATAGTAGGTTCGAATCCCACTGTCGGCAGCCCTGAAGATGGTTTTCCGTGGTTTCCCATTTTCACACGAGGCAAATGCTGGGGCTGTACCTTAATTAAGGCCACGGCAGCTACCTTCCAACTCCTAGGCTTTTCCTATCCCATCGTCGCCATAAGACCTACTGTATCTGTGTCGGTGCGACGTAAAGCCACTAGCAAAAAAAAAAAAAAGTAGTAGTTTCAAAAACACGGCGACTTCTTTGGTAAGGGTGGTTATGTTAAGACACGAGAATGTACAATTTTAATTTTTAGATAAGTTACAACTCTACATTAAACATAATTATACAGAGTGTAACAGCATGAGCATAAAATTCTATTCTTACATATATGCAATTTCTGCAGCGTTGAAAGCAGCAATACTGAAATGGTACTAATTTGTGTTTAATAAACCCTCCTTAACGAAAATTGCCCATTCTCTTTGGTAAAAAAAAACTGTTTTTATTTTTACTAGTGGTTTGCACTAACACATCGAAAGTTTTCGGCAACGCAAGGATGGGAAAAGGCTAGGATTGGCAAGGTATCGGCCGTGGCCTTAATTAAGGTACAGCCTGGTGTGAAAAATGGGAAAACCATCTTCAAGGCTGCCGACGGTGGGATTCGAATCCGGAATCCACCACTCCCGAATGCAAGCTCACAGCTACGCGACCCTAACTGCACGGCCAACTCGCTCGGTTTTTGTAAAACTAACGCTCCCGAAGTAAGTGTAAATGTAAATGTTCATGTAATTTGTATTTTTCGCCTGTAATATTATGGATCATCATTACTGAAACATTTACGTGTTCTTGACTCATATTACATCATGCAGGGAATTTTATGTACCGTACCAAACGTAACGAATTGAAGTGAAGCACGTACTAAGCGAGAATTGTTATAGACGGATATAATCAACCATTTCGATGAAGGAAGTAGCCGTGAGAGCAATATTTGCGCCACTAAGATACCCAAGCTAATGCTTGCAATTTTGAAGAATTGTAGTTATTCGTATTTTTACTTAGCGTTCTGCTTACTGGTAGCATGGAGTGCAAGGTTACGAGAAGATTTCTCATGACAGAAGTGGTTCGTCGCATGAGAATTTCACATGCGATACATTACGATGTGGGTGCAGAACTCATTGTTACAATTTTACGTTGTACGCATACACAATACGTTATATCCTTGTGACGTTTCACACGACTGTATTGACCTTCTCTCTCTGAACAAGAACAAGTAGACTTTTGTTTAAAGAATGCTAGTTATAGCATGATAGTACGTGAAGAATCTTATGAAACAATCTTACTGATGGCGGGGCGCTGTATACATCACCGTAGGCTATGGCTTGGGTAATACTGTTTGTCCTAACAGTGTCTCGTGGCACAAAAGTGTTGTGAACTTAACTGGACACGAAAATGATAAGCAGAAGCCCAGAAAAATAACCACCGCTTCTTCTGACTTCAGCTTACCCCATTCTTTAGGAAAAACTCTAAATATGTTACACTTGTTAATGCGACCAATTTTCAATAGATACCTTCAGTCTCTAATTTCATAGTCCTTAGTCTGTCATTAGCAAATTAATCCGCAGTAAAGCTCTTAGAATACGAACGTGTCAACGATTCATAAAAAAAGCATCTTTTGTCCGGACGTAACGCCGGAAGGCTGTGCGCGAGTAGCATTCTGCGGGCTGGATTCTTTGCTCTCCAGGGCTAGGCAAGTCCATTAATCCAGAGGCCGAATACGGCCCGCAGTTCTCCCAGTTTGCTCCTTTTCTTGCAAGTGTTATTAGAATGCCGTTTAAAAAACATGCATTAGTTGGAACGCGGTAATACATACAATTGCAGTTGAGAAAATGCTCGCATAGAAGGATCCAATTCTTAATTGTGTCGAAATAAATTTAAGCACTTCTCCAAATAGAATATCAAATTACGAAAAGCAAATAGTTCTTTTCTTGACTATGTACTTAAACACATTTATTGTTGGCTGTCTTAACCATAGGATCAAAATCGTAGTTTCCGGTGGAAGCTATTCCTGAAAGTGACCAAGATGCTTTGTAGACGGGAGACAAATGTTTGTGTTCCTTACTAGCGGTCATGATTTGTTCAGACCGTCTTCTTACGAGCATTTAATCCATTTGCAGTGTAGGGTTCGATTTTAAGGAATTTAGCCGAAGAAAAAAAAAAGGTTGGGTTGCAAAGCTTGTTTCTTTGCGGAAGGTTGAGTTAGCCTAATTGTGCACAAGCTGAAAGCAGGTGCGGTCCGTGGGTATGTAGCACAGATGCGGAACACGCAATGGGTATGAGCGACACGGCAAAATAATCTTCTTTCGGTCGCTCTGAGCACTGAGGTACACGAACCGAAAAGGTGTCCTCGAGCCTCCTTTTTCAATTATTATTACTCAATGAGATCAATCTTTTTTCGTTACTTATGTTAATTAATTTGTAACTTTCTTTACATGCGTATACGTAATTGAATTCAGGGTCACATTTTGGCCACGTGTACTCTCAATGCCCGTTTAAAAATAAATGACAGTTAGGCGCATTATCTATGCTGAAGTTGAAATTTTAACGCATTCTAAAACCAAAACAACTTGCAACAGGCGGTAGGAAGCAAGAAACTATGGTGAATAAACCCTTCTATTTACTACGTGCTGATGGTTGCCTTCGAAAGCAGGCAAAGTAGGCAGATGCAAATAGTTCCCTGACAACTTCCCCGCCATAAAAACAAAATTTTAGAATACATCAAAAACTACCCAGAAAGGAGTTTGGTTGATTTGCTAAGAAATGTTCCTATTTGCTATCGTAAGATAAGAAATGATAGAGAAGTGGAAGGTGAAAAGGTAATGAACTAGTATTGCACGTTCAGTTTCGAGAATACCAGATAATAATTGATTTATGTCTTGTCATTGTACTGTTAGGGTACGAGTTCTGCACTTCCTGCTATTAACATGATTATGACATCTATGCTTGCGCATTGTGCACTTAACTAAAATACTCCTTGCTTCCCATTTCGAAAGCATATTTTAGAATCTTGCCGTGAGATCTTGAGAGGAAGCCCTAGATAGAATATCTACTCCGCTTTCTAGTTGCAGTGATGTAGCTCATATTTTTCGAATTCTCAAGAGTGTGAACTGAGTCAGCTGTGGGATGGTAATGAATAAATAAGCATGGTCCTATGCTTAAATAATATGTAAAAAAAATGAATACACTAAACTAGAACTAAAACTAGACAAATATTCCTTCTTACTCCAGTTTGTACATCGATCGACGTTCCTTCAATCTAGTGTGTGTAAAGTCAGAACTAGAACGAGAAGGGGTCCTACTCCGGCTCATGAGACCTATGTTGAGAGAATAGGTGCGATCAGTACGAAGTATGGAACGACCTATACTTCAGACGAAAATCCGATATGCGAAAATATCTTACATGGAGTAAGTGCGGTATTTATATGATCCTGATTTTCTGCACTGACCCGAGTTTAAATAGCCTTACGATAATATATAAAGCACAACGAACAATTCAGATGATTCTGGTACTCCAAAAAAGAGAACAGGAATGCATTTTTTTCCATGGCTGCTTATTCATCGAAAAAAGTTCATCTATAACTTAACGTCGATTAAGGTCAGCGATGAAGAATATTTGGCATTCGAATTGCAGTATTAATCCTGCACATCAAGGTTTCTTACACCAAAGCTTATACCCAAAGCTCAAAAACTACCGCGAACTATCCGGTACCACTATCTTCAGGGAGGTATCTAGGTACCGTGCCACGTCCACAGATTCCTCCTAGCCGCGCGAACGAGACGAGTATAAAGTTACAGCAAACAAAGCGGTGGGTTCCGTTCGAATTCTCGAAGGGAGATTTCGAAACGATTAGTCGTAAAATGAAACAAAATGAAGATAATTTTGAAATTATGAAAGTCTACATGGTCACGTTCACAGCACGGCAAGAAATACGAGGTCCATCACGTTGTTCTACTTCCATAAAAGAATTGAAAGAGTTATGGTCGTAAAATACACCTCGATTATTATCAAGTGGTGAGGATCTTCAAGTTCACAGTACTGAGGTCAATGATTTATCCTCAGACGACAGGTTTTTTAAAGTGTAGAATTTCTATGGAGAGAGAACAGCCACGAACTACCAATATCAAAAGAGATACTAAGTCTACTGATGATAAAATCATTTCCTCCTTTCAGACATAGTTCTTAAACTACGGAAGTTATAGCCGTAGAGGTTTAAGTGACGATCTCCATCATGCCAACTGTAACTGGTATATCGAAGGAAAGAGATGGACAATCGGTCATCATGAACTAAGATAACTGTCTCGCAATCGAATCGTATGCCGGATCTAACTGAAAAGGAACCTCTCTAGGTAATTCTTGATCAAAAGCTTTTAACATTCTTCAAAATATGTCTATTTTGAAAACTGTGAGATAGTGATTCAAAATACTGAAAACACGAAAGTTCAAAATTTTCCTTTCAAACGAATGAGAATATTACATTACTTTCCATATTCTTATAGATTTCCCTCTGTGGGCGTATTTACTCCTACACATTATAGAATAATTTTCCGTGGTGGTGAGCATATTATTTATCTAGTCTTGTCTAAAGCATCATATCTGAGGAAATAATTTATTTGAACTACGTCTGATTACAGAAGCGTGTGAAATTTCCAATAAATATCGAATAAAGTCTTGCATTATTTTGATGGATTTGAACGAAGTGTCCAACAGATAAAAACTATGTAATCCGAAAATACACTAGTATTTCGGGACATGATGCATTGATCGTGAAGCAAATTTCAGGAATGTCTCTGAAGGCTAGCACAGTTAATGTGTTTGCTGAACAGACTACACTATGAAATCAAACTCTGGGTCGAAGGGGATGTTAGAAAGAGTAAGGGATGAAACATATGGCACAGATCGCCCACGTCCATACTCGAGAGAAAGTTGGCTCCGCACTTCTTGGTAAACGGATTTCAACAGCTTGAGGGGGTTTTCACTCGTTTCGCCTTCGCCTCCACATACTGCTCGGCCTTAACGGTATGTACCACACCGGCCGACCTTCAGCCTCAGATTTAAGCTACTCCAAATGAGTTTTCTGGATATCAGTGACATCCTCTAATATACTTCTTATTGCTTAAGGAAGTCTGATATGCACTCATTACAACACTATGAACCCTATGTAAACCCCGAGACCATTGAGGATTTTTCGTAATAGATTTTATGATTTAAGCATTCTCCGATCCTTAAAAATCGGAAATAGGCATCTTATCTATACAAAAGAAAATTGTTTTGGTTTCACATCATTAGTCTATAAATTTCGTGTTATTGATCCAAAAGTTTACGTAAATTCTACTTGAAGGAAGTGGAATATCATGTCAAAGATCTAACGTCATGGCGGATTTTACTTTTAATATTTTATGAATGAAACATTCGGAGAACCGAATACGACATACGTATCTCTTTACTCTGCCCCTGTAACCTCTATAGGCTCTTACTACCATTAACGCAGTGCGGAAACAGTAGTTGTCAATTACCGTTATCAGGAAAGTCATCAGTTGTACGCTAACGAACTTATCGCCCCGCGCTAATGCTTATCTGAGAGTTGTTGTCACTTTGTCACTGAGTTAAAGAGCCGATATAGGCAAACCCCCGATATACGTCCATCATACGTTATACCTAGCCCAGTAACTTACACAAGAACTTACAGCATTCCAATATGATGAAGTCTCTTGGTGAAGTAACTCACTTTAACCAATCAAACGCCATTTAGAACAAACAATGCACTGTTACTACAATGTACTACAAGAATTTAAAAGACGGAGAGATATTATTCACTGAAGAGAGTTCACTGTATTTTGTCACTAAGCACTAGCACAGCACTGTCGAATCACTTCACGAAGCACAAAGCAGGAGAAGCAGTAGCACATCTGTTAGGTGAACTAGGCTCCATTGGGTTAGCTGACAAGAGGGGTTAGTATGAGCATTGGTAACTTACCCGTCGCCATGGCTGTACTTGGCCACAGCTTAAATTGCCCCTCGACTTGCCACTATCAAGTTAGAGGGGCTATCTTCAACACACACAGTCTTCGGTTAGACTGAAGAGTCGAGCCTCTCGTCTTGGTAAGGTAGCGCAAGAGAGCTAAGCGTGACGTGCCTCAACCTCGCTTTCTCATTGGTCCAAACCGGTCACTCTTGCATGAGCTTTCCAGTCAGTCACACCATTCCAGAAGCCAGAGTCCTTGCCTTTACCATGTATGCACAAGGTGGAGGCGGGCTAGGGCCTGGGGTTCACAAGGAGAGAAGGTACGACGTAAGTCTCTAGGATGCAAAAATATGCATTATAATTACAGTCATCTGATGGATGTTCACTTTTGTTTTAATCAGGAAAGAAGGCTCTAATTCATATTAAAATGTTACGGAGGGGGCCATATTGCACTCTTACTGACTTGCAACAATCACTGGCTTCAGTTGGTTGTTACACGATTGATTCCAGTGGGTCGATAACACTACATCAGCATTCTGAAAGTTGGTAGAAATACTGCAACTGAACATCGATTAAAAGTCATTTAAGTGGAGACCTCGGTACATAACGGCATGTATGAAAGTCTTCGTTTTGTGCTCCTTGATCACAGGTCAGATATTTCAGTTCACACATCTGATGAATATTTCCGGAAATATTCAATTTACTAAGAACGCATTTCGGAGATTTCAATGCGTGGGTCTATCGGAACATGTTCTCTCCGTTTAATAAAACCAAGATTAGAGATTTCAATGCATGTATTTACTATTACTGCTAAACTTTAAAATACCGGTACCCAAAATGTTACCTTTACTGAACATAGATTCTGTTCGTACATTCGGTGGAATATTTAACAAATCCTTCCCTTCACCGTATCTGAACGTATTTCATTAATTGTAGTACTAATTTAAAACATGAAATACGCTTGTGTATAGTCTCAAAGAAGCTCTCACTCATCCATCCATGGTATGTTGGTTAAATAGATATTTTTGAAGATACTGTGAATTGCAAGCAGTAAAATCTCTGCTCCCAAGTACAACAATTATTTATAAATATTCCGAGAAGTGTAATATTTTGCCGGCCCCGTGATGTAGGGGTAGCGTCCCTGCCTCTTACTCGGAGGCCCCAGCCTACGTGATTACAACTGAGGAGCTATCTGACGATAAGATAGCGGATCCGGTCTAAAGAGCCAAGAATAACGGCCGAGAGGGTTCGTCGTGCCGACCACACGGCACCTCGTAATCTGCAGGCCTTCGGGATGAGCAGCGGTCGCTTTGTAGGCCATGGCCCTTCAAGACTGTTGTTCCCTGGGGTTTGGTTTTGGTAACGTTATTTGCTTTCAAATGACGACTCCTGAAAACATACCTGAACATTTATTCAAATTTTGTAGCTACAATCAGATTAGTAAAATCGTGGTCGTACTAAATATCTGCGAGGTGGCTAGACTCAATTTTTTATGAGTTAACTAAACGAACCCACAGAGTTGATTGAAAATAGAGGATTATAGAGGCTCGTTGTTAGTACACAGTGGCTTGCAGACTGAACTTTGAAAGGTATGACAGTCTATAACGAAGACGTACGTATATATCAGCAATTATCTGCCGTTATTTTGAATAAAATAGAATGAGCCACCTCAAGAAGCACCGAGCTTAAAAATGTAATGACAGTAATTTTTCATTTTATGCAATACTAATAATGTAAACTAACAATTTTTCTCATCTAATAATTAAAACAGTTATCCATACACTAAGTTTTAAGAGTAATCCGAAACATACTTCACCGCCGGCATACCTCAGACTGTGCAGCTGCAAAGTGTGCAGTTGTACACCCTAGAGGTTCGATATCCAAACACTAGCGTCGATAATCGACATCCTAAACATGGCTATTCTTCTATTTTATTCAAAATAATGGCAGATAATTGCTAATATATACGTACGTTTTCGTTATAGACTGTCATACCTTTCAAAGTTCAGTCTGCAAGCCACTGTGTACTAACAACGAGCCTCTACAATCTTCTATGTTCAATCAACTGTGTGGCTTCGTTTAGTTAACTCATAAAAAATTGAGTCTAGCCATCGAAGCCTTGGACTCCTATTTTCTGGCCGAGTCCATTATTCTTCTAGGTAACCAATCTTCAGGACGATAATCTCTCTATACATAGAAAATAACATGTCCTGACTGACGGATTCATCATCGCCGAGCCAAAACTACTGGACATAAAGAAATTAAATATTGAGGATACATTTATATTACAATGCAGGTGCTCGCTAAGGGAGGATTTTTGCATATTCCGTCGCTAAGGGGGTGAAAAGGGGGTAATTTTTTAAAATGAGCGTATCTATATCTCAAAAACTTAACAGTTTTAAATTAAGAAACACGTATTTTTTATTTTTGGAAAATCTACTAACGACGGGGTAAACAGGAGTAACAAAAGAGGGGCGAGTTTTTAAAATTAGTATTTGTACAATATACCTCAAAAACGTAACATGTTACAGACGTGAAGACTGGTATTTGAAATCTCCTGTAAAAGTAAAGAAACGCGCATAATTTGTTTTCTGAAAATCCTCTTAAGAGGAAGTGTTGAAGGGGGTAAAATTTTGGAATGAGCATATCCACAGTATATCTCAAAAACTTAACATATTACAGACGTGCAAATTGGTATTTTTAATCTCATTTAAAAATAAAGTAACATGTATTTTTTTGTTTTAGGAAAAAGTCTTAAGGTAGGGTAAAGAAGACTGGATAAGGGGGTTGATTTTTTTTTATTAGGATACTGGTATCTCCAAAACTAAAGATATTAGAGACGTGAAAATTGGTATTTGGAATCTCTTTTAAAATAAAGAAACACGTACTTTTTGTTTTCGGAAAATTCACTTAAGGAGGTTGTAAAATGGACTGAAGAAATGGTTGAATTCTTTTCATGAGGATACTTCTATCTCAGAAACTGAAGATGTTACAGCCATGAAAATTTGTACTTGGAATCTTCTTTAAAAATGAAGAAAAATGCAGTTTTTGTTTTCGGAAAATCCACTTAAGGGTTGTGGGGTGGGTGAAAAGAAGTGAAGAAATTGCTGAGCTCCTTTTATGAGGATACTTGCATATCAAATACTGAAGATGTTTCAGGCGTGAAGATTGGTATTTGGAATCTCCTGTAAAAATAAAGGAACACGCATAACTTTTTTTCTGAAAATCCACTTAAGGGAAAGTGTTAAAGCGGATTAATTTTTAAAATGAGAATATCTAAAGTATATCTCAAAAACGTAACATGTTACACACGCGAAAATGGGTATTTTCAAACTTTTAAAAATAAAGTAACACGTATTTTTTGTTCCGGAAAAATTAAGGGTTGGGGGTTGTAAAAAGGACTAAAAAAGGGGTTGAATTATTTTTATGAGGATACTTATAACTGAAAAACTGAAGATGTTACAGACAATACAATTTGTATTTGGAATCTCCTTTAAAAATAAAGAAAAAGGTATTATTTTGTTTTAGGAAAATCCAAATAAGGGGCAGGGATAAATGAATTGAAAAATGAGTTGCATTCTTTGTTTGAGGATACTTATATCTCGAAAACGAAGGATGTTACGGACGAGAAAATTGGTATTTGGAATCTCCTTTAAAAATCAAGACACACGTATTTAATGGCGGGGGAGGGGGTGGAATCAACTTAAGGGGGGTGTAAAATGAGTTAGATTCTTTTATGAGGATAAAAATAAGAAGTGGCCTTAAATCAATACACCCGTAAGAGGGTTTTGACTGGGGGTGAGGAATGATGACAAAGATATGCATTTATATGAGGCCGTTTGAATTATGGAGTTAAAATTTCAAATGATATCCTAGGTATTAAATAGCAGAAGGTTTGAAACAAATGTAACCGCTCAGAGAGTAAAATGGGAATTAAGATCCGAAAAAATATATTAATTCCTTCCTCCGAAACGGTTTAACGTACGAAGACAAAATTCCAAATAGCGGTATATATTTTAAATCCTAGATGTGAAATAGGAGATATGTTTTAACGTTCCACTCCTAAAGTGTTTAATGAGGTTAGCCCCGTAAACGAAAGTATTCGCCCCTTCAAAATCGTTTGACTTACAATGTTGTAATTTTACGAGAAGGGTCTTCTTTTATGTCCTAGGTGTAAAATATCGTATACTTCAAAATATTTCTCTCATAAAGGGGTTTATATGGCGGTTGACTCTCAAAAGCACAATATCCATTCTTCCGAAATTGTTTCAGGCACGAACTTAATTTTGTTTATGAAGGGTGGTCTTCTGTATCATAAAAACATTCATTCCTCCATTACTGTTCGACGTACAAAATCAAGATTTCACATGTTGGTCGCTTTTACATCCTAGATGTTAAATAAGACAGGGTTTAAAACATTCCATTTCTTCAGTATGTGGTTCAAATGAGTGTTAGATCCGAAAATAAATAATCATTCCCCCAAAACCGTTTGACGTACGTGGTGAGGGCTTATTTCACAGGCTCAGCTGACTCTCCAAAATGTAAAACTTTGAATAATAGCTTTCAGTTTAAAACCGTAGCGAAGCACGGGTATCTTGCTAGTTACGAATATCTACATTATTGCCTGATCAATAACACACATCTGAATCTCCGTTCCAAAGAAAGCATATGTACACTTGCTACTGAAGATACAAAACAACACAGCCTGGCGTCTGCAATCAGTATTGGGTAGGATTCGTCATGCTACGCGAAAACTAGTTTTAACCAAAAGAAGGCAGCTATTGATAAGTTCCCCGAGGCTCAGGAAGATTTGGCTAGGTATAATAAAACAAAATAGCACACAATACATTTTAAGAGGCCTTCGATTTGCTTACCTCTTAAGGTTACCTTGTCTGTGTACGGACCAAACAATACAATTGGGATAGCATTATAACGTGCCTTTATATAACAGTTCAGTTAGTACACTTGAGAGAATTTTTAACAAGGTATTACGAACATCTTTGAGCTGCCTAGCCAATTAACAAAGACGTGCTCGATTCATCCGGAAGAACGTGGATTCGATTCCCCGTCAGAAAGTCGAAAAGTGTAGAAAGGAGTCTTCCACTTCAGGAGTGGAGCACTGCCCTGGAGTTCACACAGCCCACATCAGAGTACCGGGTTAACTTCTGGGGGCAAAGGCAGTTGGGCGTAGAGGTACCCCTATACGGAGAAGACTTTGCTATACCTGTATCTAATCTGGATGTATTTCCTTATAGCAACATGAAAAGCAAAGTCATCTCCGTATAGGCTATGAAGGCTTTTGGAAGGGTGGAAGGCTTCCACTATCCGTAACCTCGACACTTGATGGGGTACAGTGGTAGGCTAAGTGAACCTCAGGCCATGTACACCTCCGGAAGTAGAAATCTCGTTTCTTAAATTTTTCAACTTCCTGACGGGGAATCCAAGCCACGTCCTGCTTGGTGCACCGAGCGCGCCTTTACAGCGTCGGCCAGGCAGCCCCTCCTTATAGCGATATATGGTTATGAATCCACATTAGATGAATAAGATAATTTCTTTAGTGTGTCAGAAAACGCCTGCCTTATGATCTCCACTATTCATTCGTAAAAAAATACCATTTTAAATAAATATAGAGGGAAATGAATTATCTTTCCGTTGTTAGTGAGACAGCTTTGAATGTTCATAAGCACTGCAGGACAAAAGAGTGATGGGCACACGGGATAAGTCAAAAGAAGTGACACAATATCCATGTAACATTTCTATCACTATGCAGAACCCAAGAATACAACAGCGAGTGGAGTTATATTTGCTATTTCTCAATAAAGACGGGTACAACAGTTATCATGCATTTCAATCAGATTTTGTTATTTTGTGAAAACATTCTACCATCGCACGTAGAGCTAGCGTATTTATAGATCTTACAGTTATCATCACCCGAAGGTCATTTCTCTCTTTTATATGGCCAACCTTGCCTTTATAAAATAGGCCATTTTCTTAACAAAATTCTTTTCTGCTTTCTTCGATCCTTATATTGTATACTATTCCACGAAATAATAATAATAATAATAATAATAATAATAATAATAATAATAATAATAATAATAATAATAATAATAATAATAATAATAAGAAGAAGAAGAAGAAGAAGAAGAAGAAATGTGAAGTGTCGTATGGCTTTTAGTGCCGGGATATCCCATGACGGGTTAGGCTCGCCAGTGCAGGTCTTTCTATTTGACTCCCGTAGGCGACCTGCGCGTCGTGATAAGGATGAAATGATGATGAAGACAACACATAACTTACACCCAGCCCCCGTGCCGCTGGCATTAACCAATTAAGGTTAAAATCCCCGACCCGGCCGGGAATCGAACCCGGGACCCTCTGAACCGAAAGCCAGTACGCTGACCGTTCAGCCAATAATAATAATAATAATAATAATAATAATAATAATAATAATAATAATAATTTGCAAAGGATGAGTTGGAGCATCCTGAAACCTGCCTTAAGCAACAATCATACAAAATTAGGCACAGAAACAAATGATTTAGCTACTTTTAATGTGAACTCACTTTTAAAGACAGGAAAACTTAAAACATGACCGATTTTTTAAGAGTTAAAAACATTTTGATAACAGCACTTCAAGATATACTGATGAAAATCACTTTGACTCAGAGGGATTCAGGATATTTAAGAGAAAACCAGGAAAAAAGAGTTATGAAGATTGTACCTCAATATGGAACAGGTTGTAATTATTGTAAACAAGAATATACTATAATCACAGGAATAGAACCAGCTTTTTGATAAAGAATATACTAGATTCTATAACAAGTTTAAATCTCCTAATAAAAGACTTTCCACGCTAACTTTTAAATCAACGAATAAAGTCTACACTATTGTAAATGTACATGCACCTACAAATGAAAAAAAGGAAACCCAGAAAGAACAAACAGAAACATTTTGGCAAGAAGTTTCAAACACCTTAGAATAAATTCCATCCAAAAACACAATAATATTGCTTGGAGATTTTAATGCTCAAATCGGCAAAGAACGTTGTTATCGATCTATAGTAGGTAAATTCCCTGCTCATCGAAGAACAAATGCTAAAGGAGAAAAACTCATTAGCCTGTGCAGAGAACATAATATCGTCCTAAAATCTACATTCTTTAAAATACGTCCTAGAAAAGAGACTACATGGGTCTCCCCAAATCCACTCTACGGTGAGAAACAACTTGACCATGTTGCCATAAGTAGACAGTCTGCACCAGAGACACTTAATGTAAAGGTTGCTAAGAGTATCAGTTTGGATTCAGACCACTATCAATCATTAAATTCAAAATTAAAACAATAAGTAGAAAAAAGGATCAATATCAACCTAAAAAGTTCGACGTACAAAAAACTAAGCCAAAGAAAATAGTTTCAAAATACTCTCGGAAGAAAAGGACACCTAAAAATGGGTACAACTTCAAAAGGACATTTTACAGACAGCAAAAGAAACTATTCTTCTTAAAAAGAAAAGAAAACATTCTTGGTGGAATGATGAATGTGATCAATCAGTTCTAAAAAGACAACGAGCTTGGAACATACGGAAAGCAAACAAAAATGATAAAAATAGAAACAACTTCATAGAAGCCAGGAAGGCTGCATCAAAAGGCCTCAAAGAGATAAAAACACAACATATGAAAGACCAGCTAGCAGCAATGGAATTGGACTTCAAACAGAAAAACAAGAGACTTTTACAAGCATTTAAAACCAACATAAGGAAATACACACCACCGAGTTTACATTTCAGAGATCCAAAAACCCAGAAAATTTATTATAATAACACAGGAAATTGTAGTATTCTTGCAGAATGCTTCGAAGAACTATATAACAGCGATCCACCAGAACAGAAATTTAATTATGATAATACAACAACAATACAACCAGACTCAAAACCACCAACAAAAGAGGAAATCATAGAAATCATAAATGAACTTAAAATTAATAAAGCACCTTGGGAAGATAATAGAGCTGCTGAATTGTGAAAATATTCTAGTGACAATGTGATACAATGTTTAACAGAAATCATCGAAGAAATCTGGACAACAGGCACTTTACCAGCAGGATGGACCTCAACATTAATATATCCGCTAAACAAAAAGGGGAATAAATCAGACTCTAACAACTACAGGGGATTTTCCCTTTGACTAATTACATATCAGATTTTGCCAAGGCAATCTTAAAAAGAGCTGAAGAAACACTAGACCCACAATTAGGATAGTATCAGCAGGATTTAGAAAGGGAAGGTCATGTTCAGAATAAATTTAAAATCTAAATAACATAATAGTTATGAGGAAGATCAGAAACTCTAAATTTGTAAACACTTTTGTAGACTTTAAAAAGGCCTATGATTGATAGAAATACTCTATTTGATATTTTAAAGGAATTTGGACTTGATAATAAAACAATTGAAATAATTAAAGCAACATTAACAAACACAACATCCAATGTAAATTTTTTGGGAAAACTCTCAAAACCAATTGAAATAAGATCAGGTGTACGACAGGGAGATGGTTTGTCACCTCTACTCTTCAATTGTGCATTAGAGAAGGTAGTTCGAGAATGGAGGAAAGCCATCAATACTAAAGGTGTTCAACTAGGAAGAAATCCAAATAAAATCATTACACCGGTAGATTGTTTACCTTTCACAGATGACATGGCGTTAATTACAGACTCATTAGATAATGCTCAAGAACAAATACGAGAATTAGAGAAACAAGCGGCCAAAATAGGATTGCAAATATCATTTGAGAAAACAAAGTTCATGACAATCATAATTAATACCCCTGAAAATATCACAATTAACAATAACATAACATCTCGGACAGATTGCTTTAAATACGTGGGAGAATGGATAACAAATAACACAAAAGAAATGGTAGCTGTAGATATAAGAGTAAACAAAATGGAAACGATGTTTCATATGACAAAAAGTATATACCAAAAGAAATATATATCCTACAACTTGAAATTAAGACATTATCATATTTTATATGCAGCAGAACCCCTTAAATTTACAAGAATTGGGGATCTTGAAAAATTAGGAAAAGCTGAAAGAAGAATTTTGAAAAAAATACTGGGACTTATAAGAAACAACAATACCGAATTTAGACTACGATCAAATAGAGAGCTATATTTAAAAGTTGAAAAACTACAACTGCAATGAGGAAAAGAAGACTCCGCTTTTTTGGACACATTTATAGAATGAATAACAGCAAACTAAACAAACCTTCAACTTTTTGAACGGTTACAAATCCAAGCCAACGTGGTTCATTGCAATTGACAAGTATATGAAAAACGCTGGAAGTAAAATAGATACCATAGAAAACAGAACACGTTTCAGGGAACTAACACTAAAGGCAGGATTTCAGGAGAGAAATAAATTAACAACTGGAAGAAAATGGACTCAAGTGGAAAAGGAACAACATTCTCAGAAAATGAAGGAAGTTTGGAAACGAAAAAAGTTAAATGCAAAGAAAAGTAACGAAAGTTGATTTATCGTACCCTCAAAAGAGTTATTCGAATAATAATAATAATAATAATAATAATAATAATAATAATAATAATAATAATAATAATAATAATAATACCGGGCGGTACACCTCCACGCCGCAAATTCAAATATTGCGCCAGTTGAAACTTCTCTACAGGAGAAAGCCTGAACTTTAACAAACTGTATTAACTCAACGGTTTCTCGGAAGAAGTCACTACTGTAAATTTGGTAATTTTGATGTGTTCTGAACTGTGTCTATTTTGATTTGTGTTTGTTTGCTCCGTATCAAGAAGTTTGGACATTCTCTAACAGATGTCTCTACCAAAACTTTGATAACGCACTCTGGTATAAAGGAATGAACTTTCTTGAAGAAATTTAGCATTCATAAGTTTTGTTTTTACTAAATTTTGTTCTGTGGTTTGGGGGTTGGCAACAGTTAACCTTTCTTTCCGCCTGTTTTGAATTTAACCAATAACTAATTTTTGTAATTAATTTCTGACCAATAGTGTCTTTCTTTCTCGATGCTGATGTGTAACTTTTAGCGACCCAATAAAATTGAGGGGGTGTGTCTACTCATTCTTGAAAGGTCTCGAATTCTCCACGAGGGTATAAAAACTGCTGATTTTCTTGTCTCGGGGCCACTTCAGTAACATCTCTCTTAGTGTGTGAATATGTAGCAGGGGGCGGGAAGCGCCTCTTTCTTCAAGCAGCAGTTCATCTACAAGGTAATGGCCTGTTAACATCTTCATTTCTTGCTAGCTCAGCAGTTTAACTCTCGGGGAGGGTTCGGAACCTGTAGTATGTAACCTACCTTTTTAAAATGTAAATTCTTTTCTGTCTATCTATAAATTACAAATCTGTAAAGCGGGGATAGAGAATGCTTCACCCTCTCGAACTCCCCTTCATTTTTGAAAAAGCAGGTGACTACGTTTTCATAACCGTTCTTCTCTTCTTTAATATAGTAAAGTTTTCTCATACGTGTCACCTCCCTAGCTTGGGATTAGCCCCTGTATGATCGGCCTAGCGCCACATAGGTTTTAGACAAAACTTGGTGTAGGAGTGCAAGTTATCGCCTCCATTCATTTTGTATTTTGGGCCATTTTCTTAACCTGTTTTGTTTTCTTCATGCGAAGGCCCCGTAGGTTGGGTATTAATTACCCCTGTTTCCTTGTGTGCCTTAAGGGCAGATAGAAATGAAGTTAGTTGTAGCCTTTGATAGGCTTGTAAAATTGAGAGCGGGTCTGCTCTTTTCCTTAACATTGTAATTAGGAGCAAGTGCTCCTTGTACTTAGGGGTTTTCTGCCCTTTAGCAATGGTGGTTGTGAGCTGTGGGCTCAGAAATTAGACTTGGGGCTCGAAGCCCAAATCTTGTAACAAATTGTAAATTGTTAATTCGTTGATCTGCTGCTTGGTACCTGTTATACTCTGTTAATTGTTGATTTTGAAAAGAAAATATAACCTTTGTTAAAGTTTTAAATTAACTTTAATTCTGTAGTTGAGACCTATTCCAGCCCGCACCTTCTTTCACCTCTAACTACCACGGATATCTCCGTAACAACAACAACAACAACAATAATAATAATAATAATAATAATAATAATAATAATAATAATAATAATAATAATAATAATAATAATAATAATAATCCATTAGAAAAGAGATTTTCACTGGGACTATGTATAAACATTTACATAAAAGATGTCGAGCACGGCCAGAACGTTTTAAGTAAGCCTCGGTACGCAGCTCTGTGCTTGCATTCTGGGGGAGAGTTGGGTCAAACTCCACTGTCGGCAGCCCTGAAGATGGTCTTCCGTGGTTTCCCATTCTCACACCAGGCTGGGACTGTTCCTTAATTAGGGCCACGGTAGCCTCCTTCTCACTCCCATCCCTTTCCTATCCCTTCGTCGCCACAAGGCTATATGTGACGGTGCGACGTAAAGCCAATTCTAAAGTAACAATAACTAGCTGAAACCCGTCAAGACATGACGGGGTATGGGGTAAATATTTATTGAAGGATTCCCTTATATACGACATTCCTTGGTTTTTATTCTCTTACAATTTTATTTATGTCGCACAGCACAGGAAAGTCTTACGGTGACGATGGGGTAGGAAATGGCTAGAAGTGGGAAAGAAACGACCGTGGCCTTAATTAAAGTACAGGCCCAGAATTTGCCTGGTGTGAAAATGGGAAACCACGGAAAACCAACTTCAGGGCTGCCAACAATGGAGTTCAAACCCACTATCTCCCGAATGCAAGCTGATAGCTACGTGACCCAAACCACGCAGCAACTTGCTCGGGGCATTCCCTGTACAATTACCTTTTGGCAGTATAATTACTTTAAAATATCGCTCTCTTGACTTCGCAACATTTACCTGGCCATGGCTGAAAATTGACTGAGGTAAGTAGAGACCTTCTCGTCCCTTGAGGTTTATTGATCGTGATACAAAATGTCAAGCGAATTGGAAACTGACGTATCTTAAAAAATGGAAATATTTTATCGGATGTTGTTAAGTCAATTCGAAGAATTTGAGCTCTCTTTCCAGCTTTATCTCCACTTATTATTTCCAAATCTAAACAATTTTCGTACATACTTCTTAGAATTATTCCCTAATTTGGTTCCGTTCAGGAGACGTTGGAAAACGTTCCGATTTCTAAGGAGCAAAACTTTGGCTCCAAATTTTAGAAACAGAACATGTGAAGGCAAACCATTAATTCTAAGGTATTCAAGAATTATGTGAGAAATTGAAACAGCCAGCTTTCATCTACAGTATTAATCTGTTTACGCTGGTGAATAGTTCTGAAGGACCGGGTATAAGCCCAATGACTTTCAAATTCATATTAAGTGTTACGGGGTGTCCGTTGTTCACAGAGGGATAAGACGCGTATGGGTTGAGTGGCTGGACAAGGAATTTGCTAGAGCAGAACTTAACACAACCAATTTGGACATTTTATTTCCTTCCTTTTGTTAAAATACAGAGACAGACAATCTGAATGAAAAACAAGCAAATAGAACAGATTTTTTTTGCTAGTGGCTTTACGTCGCACCGACACAGACATGTCTTATTGCGACAATGGGATAGGAAATGGCTAGGAGTGGGAAGGAAGCGGCCGTGGCCTTAATTAAGGTACAGCCCCAGCATTTGCCTGGTGTGAAAATGGGAAACCATGGAAAACCATCTTCAGGGCTGCCGACAGTGGGATTCGAACCCACTATCTCCCAGGTGTAAGCTCACAGCTGCGTGCCTCTAACCGCACGGCCAAATCACCAGGTGAACAGATTATTAACGAGCTCGTTATTTTAAAAAATAACAGGGACTCAGAAGTCCAAACGTCAGGTACAAAACTTGAGATAATTATCAATTTGCTGATTTACATAGAAAAGAACATTACTGCTCTTGACAGGTACTAATATTTTATAAGAGCAGGATTTGCTCCAAGAAGGTATATTAATCAGGAGTCTGAACTCTGAAAAACTACAGTCTAGCCTCGCCGAGGTAGTCATCTTCCAATAATACACAGCAATTACATTAGGAAACCCATCAGGTGTCCTCACTTTAGAGTGTTCATCAATTACTCCATAATTACAACAACATTAAGCACTGTTCCTAACGGGGAGCAAGACGCAGAAACAGTTAACGAATAAACAGGGGCATAATTGCCCATACTACATGGCCTTAATGGACAAAGGAAATGGTTGCACATAACCGGCCATAAACAAAACGCAAGGAGGCGAAACACCCAAAGTGGGCTTCCTGCCCGAAGATACAGAGGTTAATCCTATACTACACGGGGGTGACTAACGGAGAAACGTTAATGCCAAGACAAAATTTAAGAAATTTAGAGGTTGAAAGCTTTAGACCCAATGCAAGGCTTAATGGGAAACGACAGAGGGTAATCATTTTTTGTTCCCTTACATTGTGTATTTCCCAGTAGGGATCAGAACCAGAGTCCTCACACTTGTCGAAAATTCTACATTTAAAACCACCACTTTACAAAATTACATTAAAAGAAAAGGGGTTGAAACCTTCCCTTCAAACTATCCGCAGGAGCTATCACATGTCTAGGTAAATTCTGTCATTACCTTGTGCTGCTGGATCTTCCTCACGCAGGCTTCGCCCCTGCCTCCCTAGGTCGCGGCGCACTCCCAAGCACTGGAGCAATTCAGACAAAACGGCCCTAAAGTGTCCTGCTTTTATAGTACCAAAAAGGGGAAGCTTCCAGAACTCTTTACTGATAGGCTGGATTCCTGTACACACCCCCGCTTTTAATTGCCTAGAGAACATATTTCCAAGTATCTGATAGGTTGATGGCAATCGAGGAAGAACCAGCTGAAATGTTTACAACTTTGGCACATTAAAAAGAAACAATCGTCAGATCCAGGTTAACAAACTTCAAAATAAACATTACTCAATCAATTACTTACAAATGGATGGTCTAGCCATCTAACGGTAGACAGCAAAATCTCGTGGGCCTCCTTGTGTTATCAGGCATCTATGACTATAAAATCCACCGACGGTCCCTAACCCCTGGGATATTTGTATAAACAATATTAATAATTTCGTGTGGTTATTGCTAGCCGAGTGCAGCCCTTGTCAGGCAGACCCTCCGAAGAGGGTGGGCGGCATCTGCCGTGTAGGTAACTGCGTGTTATTGTGGTGGAAGATAGTGTTATGTGTCATGTGTGAGTTGTAGAAATGTTGGGGACAACACGATCACCCAGCCTCCGGGCCATTGGAATTTAGCAATGAAGGTTAAAATCCCCGACCCGGCCGGGAATCGAACCCGGGACCCTCTGAACCGAAGGCCAGTGCACTGACCATTCAGCCAACGAGTCGGACGTATAAACAATTACATAAAAGTTATCGAGCACGGCCAGAACGTTTTAAGTAAGCCTTGGAGTATGGCAATGGCGGAGTCCCACTCTCATTTGACAGGCCAGGGACTCCTTAGAAACAACATAGTGAACGAAATGGAATTCCAAGGGGGACTGTTTGTAAGAAGGGGAAGGAAGAGTGTTAGGTAAGACTGTTCATCGGGAACATCATACCACGCAACATAGTTTCTGTTAGGCAAATACATGAACGAATGATGTGTGTGTATTTAGTGCTTATAGGAATTAAGACGAAAATTGTGTTTGTATATTCACCCAGGACCATACAGGGTGTATCCGTGATGATATTACAAACTTTCAAGGATGATTGATGATGGCAAATGGATGAATTTGAGATAAGGAACCGTAGTCCGGAAACGTTTGAGTCCAATGTTATTAATAATCCAAGTTGTTTAACGTCCGTGCGTTCTTAACGGACGCCGGGGTGTCGGTATTTTGTCCCGCGGTAGTTCTTTAACGTGCCGAAAGCCAATGACATGGGGTTGTCACCTTTAAACACCCTTGAAAGCCACCGACCTCAGTCGGGTTTGAATCCGTTAACTTGGGATTAGTGGACCAATGCCGTATCCACTACATCACTGCGGCCGGCAGTCAAACGTTACAATAAAAATAGGTCTAATATAGATGCGAGCTGAAGAGAAGACTAGCGGGACGTGAGGTGGGACACGGGGGAGCAGCTTTCTCTCTCTGTCGTCTCGGCTATGGCTCTTCCTAAAAGTATCGTCAGCCAGCCAGCAGCCAGTCTCACTCTGATGATACAAATGGCCAGTCGAACAATTCGGTAGTGTTGATCTTGTCTGTGTGTTGTAAGTGTTTTACAGCGATTTATATACTGAGACTTACATAACTGTGTTATAAAACATTTATGTTACCTATAGTGCTACTTTGTATTACTATTATGGAACCCTGCCGGAAGAAAGGAAAGACTATCCACAGCGAAGCTAGGGAGGTTATCAGACATGTTATCCAAGAATGTGATAATAATAATAATTTCGTGTGGCAGACGCTCCGATGAGGTTGGGCGGCATCTGCCATGTGAAGGTAACTGCGTATTATTGTGGTGGAGGATAGTGTTATGTGTGGTGTGTGAGTTGCAGGGATGTTGAGGACAGCACAAACACCCAGCCCCCGAGCCAATGGAATTAACCAATGAAGGTTAAAATCCCCGACCCGGCCGGTAATCGAACCCGGGACCCTCATTCAGTTTTGTGTGTCACCAAGAAAAGTGACATAGGGACACAAGGATTGATGAAGATAATTTAGGCCTACAGACTATTGTTTCAAATATTATTTTATTTCATGGTTTTGCCTATCAAGGAAAGTGACAGAGGGACACATGGATTGATTAAGCTAATTTAGGCCTACATACTGTGGTTTTAAATGTTATTTTATTTCATAGTGTTGTGTGTCACCAAGAAAAGTGACATAGGGACACAAGGATTGATTAAGATAATTTAGGCCTACAGTCTATTGTTTTAAATGTTATTTTATTTCATAGTTTTGCCTATCAAGAAAAGTGACATAGGGACACAAGGATTGATTAAGATAATTTAGGTCTACAGTCTATTGTTTTAAATATTATTTCATAGTTTTGTGTGTCACCAAGAAACAAGGATTGATGATGGTAATTTAGGCCTACAGTCTATTGTTTCAAATGTAATTTTATTTCATAGTTTTACCTATCAAGAAAAGTGACATAGAGACACAAGGATTGATTAAGGTAATTTAGGCCTACAGACTATTGTTTTAAATGTTATTTTATTTCATAGTTTTGTAAACATATGTGTACCTCAGGACTGAAGAGGCTAAACATTAACAGTGTTATATTGTCTAGGACAACACGTATCTTACCGGTACTCCTATTATTAGTGTAATTTGTTTTAAGAGTCCGAACATATTTCTCCTTAGCTTACAATAGACAGTATATATTAACTGAATGGCTGAATGAGTGAATGACTGACTGCATGTCTGGATGAGTTGAATGATTGGATTGTAATCATAAAATTGTTATACGCGCACATATTCAATCTGGTTTATTATTATTATTATTATTATTATTATTATTATTATTATTATTATTATTATTATTATTTTCTTCACGTAACGAACTTGCCGGGATATGTGTTTGAGAGAGAATGCATTCGTAACTCGGCACACTGACGAACGAAATTGACCTGCCTTTAGCTCACTTCATGAAAATTACTACATTTGAAATACAGGAAATAAATATCGTCTTCTTCTAGTAATGTAACCGTCATCGGACGTTGGCGATCATTTTGTAAAAATATGTAAAAAGTCTTATAATAATTAATACAGTATATACATTAAAATAAAAAAATAATAACAGAAGCTCTTTCGATTTTCATCTTGAAGATGGACTCTGCCAGTGATAAAATCTAATTCTGAAGATGGCATAAATTCCCAGTGTCACTGGATATTAACCTAGATTACTGTTAGTTGGAAACTGCCTTGTCTTAATATTTCGCTGGTCAGATGTAGTCTATTAATAAATGAATAATTTAGCCCACCTGCGGTATACAAAAATACATCAAGTGCCTTGCAGGAGGAGACCACATGAGGACACTGCGACTGCGAGGGCGAACGTTTTCAGAAACGCAAGTACATACACCAGCTTGGTGACGATAAGCCAGGGACGAGGGGCGAAGCGAGGACTAACGCATTCCCGGCCACATTCCTAGCGAAACTCTTCTCTTGAGCTCCCATCTATACCTCCGACTGTACTGTACACTACATGTGCTAAGAATACAATAGGCGAGACAATCCCGACGAGCAGTAGAGGCTAGGATAATATCTCAACGATTCCAACGCAGATGGCGTACTTTGTACTGACGTGATCGGTGTGCGATGTGTGTACTATAGGCTTCAGTCTGTGTTTATGGGTTGAAGTGGTACGCTGATCAGCCCTATCCAAATGGAGTTGTAACAGGTTACGAAACTTGCAGATATGGTGTTCGTGTATGGGCAAGCACATAGAGTAGAAGCAGCAGAGAAGTCGAACGGTTGTACAGGACCAAATATCCATGCGGCTCACACCATATTTCCACGACTGTGAAACAGGGCAATTGGTGCCACAGTACAATGACCGAGGAGGACGACGAATTACACGGACTCCCGACTTAGAAGATGCAGTGCTTGCTAGCGTGGATGAGGCGCCTGCAATCAGCACTCAAGCAGTTGCACGTGAATTGAATGTTTCGCATATGACTGTGTGGCGAGTATTACGTGAAATGCAGCTACACACCTACCATCCACAGAAAGTGCAGGCTCTGAGTCATGCTGACTTCGCACCTCGAGTCGTGTTCAGCCAATGGGTCTTGCAGTGCCTTGCGATCGATCCTCACTTTCCTGCTTATGTGCTTTTCACAAATGAAGCCTGTTCCACCAGAGACGGAATGCTGAATAGCCACAATAGTCATGTTTGAGCCGATGAGAATCCCCACGCTACAGTTGTGAAGAGCCATCAGCACAAACTTTCAGTCAACGTGTGGGCCGGTATAGTCAATAATTACGTAGTAGTCTCATTTCTTCTTCCTCCCCGCCCAAGTGCAGCAGTGTACACAATGGTGCTCAATGACGTACTACCCACCTTCCTGGAACACATCCCACTTGCTCTTTGTCAACGGATGTGGTTCCAACATGATGGAGCCCCAGGTCACTTTGAACTGAGAGTTCGTGAACACCTGGATCGGACATTCCCTGCAAAGTGGATAGGAAGAGGAGGTCCTGTTTCGTGGCCACTCGATCTCCTGATCTCACTCCACCTTATTTCTTCTTGTGGGGCCATGTGAAACGCCTTGTGTAATGAGACACCTGTCGAGACTGAAGAGGATCTCTTGGCAAGAATTCTCGCTGCCTGCGACGCTGTTCAAACGACACCGGGGATATTCGAACGGGTACGACAGAACTTCTTGCGACGATGCCATGCCTGCATTGACGCAGGTGGACGCCATTACGAACATGTGTTGTAAATAAAGCAGCTTGTGAGACGTGTGCAGGTAAACAGAATTAAATGAGTAGAATTTTTTGCTTGATTTTTGACTCGATCGTTTCCGGAATATGGTTCATTATCGCAAATTGGTCCATTTGCCGTCCTTCATCATACCTGAAAGTTCGTATCATCATCACGGATACACTCTGTATAATAAGGGCTGGCCCGCTTCTTTCATGCGAGCGCTGCCGCCTTGTGGCTGCCAGTCGGACGCTATGACGTCATTAGCCAGACAAGTTTCGGACCCGGCAGCTGGTAGCTAGCGACTTCTGTGTTCTGTTCTGTTCCGTTCAGTTCATCGCCAGTTCTCCGCGAACACTGTACCTTAAGCGATTAAGTTTTGTAATCTCGTGTTTGCAGATACTTTTTTTTTTGCTATTGGCTTTACGTCGCACCGACACAGGTAGGTCTTATGGCGACGATGGGACAGGAAAGGGCTGGGACTGGGAAGGAAGCGGCCGTGGCCTTAATTAAGGTACAGCCCCAGCATTTGCCTGGTGTGAAACTGGGAAACCACGGAAAACCATCTTCAGGGCTGCCGACAGTGGGATTCGAACCTACTATCTCCCGAATACTGGATACTGCCCGGCAGATACTTATAAAGTGTTAACTGTGAATGTCCGCCTCTGTAGCGTAACGGTTAGTGCTATTAGTTGCCATCCTCAGGGGTCTGGGTTCGATTCCCGGTAATGCCAGAAATTCAAAACTGGCAGGAGGGCTGGTATGTGGTTGAAATGGTACACGCAGCTCACCTCCATTGGGGGTGTGCCTGAAAAGAGCCGCACCACCTCGGGATGAGGACACGAGTTTACTATTAACTGTGAGGGAGTTTCACGTACAAGTGTTGGTTTCACTAATAATTTGTTCCGAGAGGTAGAATGAGTTCTTGTGCGGTAGCAGCTACGTGTAAAAATTATTCTCGAAAGACAAACGATACAAGAAGAGACCAATTCTGTGGGAATTCTGAAGTTTTGTAATCTCCTGTTTGTAGAGGTTTATAAAGCATTAGCTGTGAGTGAGTTTCGTGTAGTAGTGTTGCTATCACTAATTTGTTCCAAGAGGTAGAATGAGTTATGCGGTAGCTTCCGCAAGGCGACACATTCCAAGCCGCAGTGATCCTTGTATTCACCACGTGAAGGCGTAGATGAGAATGAAGTTCACAAGTTTCATGAAACATTGAGTGACATACTAGTCAGTGCCAACAGCAAGGACAGGATAGTGCTAATGGGTGATTTTATTGCCAGAATTGGAAATAGAACTGTAGGATATGAAAAGGTGATGGGTAAATGTGGGAAAGATATGTAATATAATGGCAACGGGAAGCGTTTACTGAACTTCTGTGCTAGCATCGGATTATCAGTTGCGAATTTATTCCTCAAACACAAGGCTATTCACTTCTACACCTGGGAGGGTAGGGCAGCAGATCCATAATGGACTGTATGATCTTTGACCTTGAATTCAGAAAATCTATTAAGAATGTACGGGTATTCAGTGAATTTTTCGATGATGCGGACCACTACCTGATCTGCAGTAAATGAAGTATCACTAGCCTGGATAGTCTGTCTGCAGACGGATGAGAGTAGAAAATCTTCAGGTCGAGGAAATAACACAGACGTACATGGATATGATTTATGAACAGTTCCAAAACATTGACAGTCAGCAGGTTCAGGATATAGAAAGAGAAAGGGTGGAATATATGGATGCTGTAGTAGAAATGGCAAGCGAATGCCTAGGAACATCTTTGCATAAAGAAAGGGAAAAGCGAATATCTTCGGAAAATGACGAAGTCAGGGGAGCTTGTAAACGTAAAAAGAAGGCGTATCGAAAATAACTCCAAACAAGAATAGATAAAAGTAGCATAGCGAAACAAATAACTGTTGATTCGAAGAAGATATCAGGGGAAGCTTTTGGTAATAACCTGGAAAAGTTTGGTCAAGCGGCGAAGAAACCATTCTGGGCTGTAAAAAAATCTTATAAAGAGAGAGAAAAAGGAAATAAATAGTGCATTGGGTAAATCAGGTGAACCCTTTGTAAATCCTAGGGAATCAGTGTGGACAGGTGGAAGGAATACTTTGAAAATCTTCTCATTTTAAAAGGAAATATTTGTGTTAAAGTCCCGAACAATGGAGTTCATGGGAAAACAACGATGGTAGTGAAATTACGCCCGAAGAAGTGGAAAGAACGGCAAACAAGCTGCATTATCTTAAAGCTGCAGAAATACATGAAATTAGACTTGAAATGGTGAAATATATTAGGAAGGCAGAGATGAAATAGTTTCATAGAATAATAGGACTAGCGTGGACAGGATGAAATCAGTAATTTAACCTATTCATAAGCAAGGGAATAAAATGAATTTCAACAACTATCGAGGTATTTTATTGATCAGTATACCAGGCAATGTGTTCGCAGGCATTTTGAAAAGGATGGAGGGAGCGGCCAATGGTGGAGAGTAAGATAAAAATCAGAGTGGTTTTACACCACAGACGTGCTGTCAGGACCAGATTTTCAGTATGCGTCAAATAAACTGAAAAGCGCTGCGACAGGAAGAGACAGTTTCGTAGATCTAGAGAAAGCATATGACAGTGTACCAGGGGAAAGGATGTTAGCCGTACTGCGCTGGGGGATCATGGGTTTATGAGATGACGGGTAGGTTATTACAGGCAATCAGAGGCAAATTTGTTGACAATGAGAAATGATGGTAGAATGAGTTCTCGTTTCAAAATAGTTACAGTGGTTAAACAAGGCTGAAATCTTTCACATTTGTTGTTCCATCTCAAAAATCACATAAAGTCAGGAAGGGCATCCGGCCTTAATGTCCTGGCCAAAACCAAAATGAGCCTAGGTGGCTCCATCAAACCCAGAAATAGCTGGGATTAAGAAATATTTGTAAATTTCAATGACTAACAGGAGAAGGACTAATAGTAACCGCGCTGAGCACGCATGGATTCTTACATGCAACCATTAGCAATCTATACCACAGTGCTAATCGCTGTTTACATTTAGCTCTATCAAAGGCATGCAGTGTTCAAGGAATATTTTCAAGACAATGAAAGAAGTGAGTTAATTCACCGGGGAATCTGCATAAGGAAGTAAATTGCTGGTAGAATAGACTGAAAAACATATCCCTGAATCTAAAGTGAAACGGCTCGAACGACTATGAGGGACTCGCTGGGTGGAGAGATATGATTCCGTGTTGATTTTCCATGATATGTTGACAACGATAAACGACTTTCTCGAAGACATTGTTGAAGAACAAGAAGGGACAATCAGGACTTCATTTAATTGTATGTTAACTGCCATCGCACAGTTTCATTTTATTATAACATTGTAAGTAGTTATAGATATTTTTTCACTAACCATATCGTTGCCTGCAAACTTTAATGTACCTCACTAGACTTGATCAATGCAAATAAAATAGCACTTCATACAAACGGCACATTGAAGAATCACATAACATCAGTTCGATAAAAAAATAGAAGAAATGTGTTCCAGAGGGGTTTCATTAAGTGAAAAACTTTAAATGTGTGTGTCAGTACCTCGAAAGGAAATCAGCCAAATCATTGAGCTAAACGGCACCCAAGACATGCCATCGCGCTGCACTGTACATTCCATTTTTAGATCATACGGTGTCAAGCGTTAACAGTACGTTTTTCCAAGGAGCAAGAAGTGTTTGTTTTGCAAAGTCTTATATCAGCCTATGATCTGGAATCATATGTTGATAGGTTTATAAGAGAGACAGATAAGTGCAAGAGTGATTTACCTAACACGGTCATTGAAATGAAAGAAGAAATATATGGCAGTTATACTGGGAAACTAGGTCAGGCAGTGAGAAATACAAAATAACTGCCGATGGGTTTTCATTCGCTGGGAGTGGTTGTTACCCTAATATATAAAGTTTCCAACAGATAATTACAATTTTACCAGTAACTACATGCTCAGCATAAGGGTCTTTTTCTTCTTTCAAAAGAGTAAAGACTTACCATCGTTCCGCTATGACTGACGAGAGTTCAAATGGCTTGACTCTTTCGCACATACGCCAGGACATTGATGTTAATTCAAGAGAAATAATGGATGTCTTTTCACAGAAACAGCATCGCCGTTTGCAACTTCTACACAGGTAAATGTATGGTGCCTTCACTCTTAGTTATTATTACTACCAATGTCTAGTGTCTGGTGTTGTAGGGTACATGCACCTTCTAAACACCCCATTAGTATTACAGTGGCAGTTAGTTTACGGCTGTAGATAGGAAAAATGCATATTAAAGTGGCTAGTTTTTGTGCGAAAGGAAAAAAGGAGTAGAAATTCCCGTTTGCTGAAACTGAGATCTGCATAGGAGTAGAAATACACTGCATGCCACATTTATAATTTCTATAACCATAAATTATGTTTCTGAATATATCTAGTAAGTCGTATAAGACACTCGTATCCTGCCTCGGCCTACTCCAACCCCACCCAACCTTTACATTTTTTCCGGGTTCGCCTCTGGATGTAACTCTCATAAGATCAATAAAATACCTCTTTCTCTGTCTTTGTGTGATTAAGACTAGGATTGGGATAGGTGCCCCGGAATCAGATAAACGTTACTTCTCACACTTAAAATAGGGTAAAATTCTTGCTCTGTTGCCGGAGTGGATCTATTATTTGAAAAAACTAAATGATTGTAATTTGTTTATTTAATTTGTGTGTTAAGAAATAATCATTCACATTGAAATGATGTACCGGGTGCTCAGATACATACTCCGCAGTATGTTGAGTTGTCATACCTTTACATAAAATAAACTTCATTATAAAGCCCGTATTGTCGTGAGTATACGTTGAAGGTTAGGTCAAATGTTCCACCTTGTCATACCTGGCAAGCAATGAGTTGTGTGCCGTCTGAATAGGTGGCCAGTGCAGATCATGTTAATAATTCTATATCGTTAAACATGATATATTCCCGATATGTGTCCCTCAGTTCTAGTACTACCGAGCTCGATAGGAGCAGTCGCTTAAGTGCGGCCACATTCTCACACCAGGCAAATGTTGGGGCTGTACCTTAATTAAGGCCACGACCGATACCTTCCCTGTCCTAGCCCTTCCCTGTCCCATCGTCGTCAAAGACATATCTGTGTCGGTGTGACGTAAAACAACTTGTAAAGAAAAAGTTCTAGTACTCGTATGAGGTTCTTTCAACATATTCACTTCCTCCGGATTAATCTGACTTGCCTTCAATGGACAAGTTGCTATAAAAAGCATATCATAGTCTCTGCTCTACATTTCGCAACATGGTGCGACCTGGGTATATTTAAGCTCAAAGCGTTGCCTCTTGCTGTTCATTGCGGTGATAAATATATAAGCAGCATATCCATAAGTTCGTTATTCGTATACCGAGGACCGAGCTCGATAGCTGCAGTCGCTTAAGTGCGGCCAGTATCCAGTAATCGGAAGATAGTGGGTTCGAGCCCCACTGTCGGCAGCCCTGAAGATGGTTTTCCGTGGTTTCCCATTTTCACACCAGGCAAATGCCGGGGCTGTACCTTAATTAAGGCCACGGCCGCTTCCTTCCCATTTCTAGGCCTTTCCTATCCCATCGTCGCCATAAGACATATCTGTGTCGGTGCGACGTAAAGCAAATAGCAAAAAAAAAAAAGCGTATACCGAGGGCGTTCCATTGCTGTAGATTTTACTAGACTGAAAGTTTACACACCCACGCCGCGTTCCAGCAAATTGAGTTCCCGATTAGTTTGATGCGCCTGCAGCATTTGCCAAATTCTCCAATTTTGCATAGTTGTGTGTAGTTCTTACCTGTATGACGAAAGCTCCTAAAGCAGACAGGCTAGACCGCCCATTCTACTGCGGAGTATGTACACTACCTGATCAAAAGTATCCGGACACCCCTATGTAATCCGAAATTGAACCCTAGATGCCAGAGAAGTGGACCCGCCAGTGTAAACGGAGTCGGGGAGTATTGTGTTGTCAGTAGAGAAGCAGTAACAGCAGAACAGTGACTTCGAACGTGGACTAGTCACTGGATGTCACCTGAGTAACAACTCCATCAGGGACATTTCAACCTTTCTAATGCTGCTGAAGCCGATTGTTGGTGATGTGATTGTGAACTGGAAACGCGAAGGAACAATCACAGCTAAACCAAGACCAGGAAGATCTCATTTAATAACGAACAGGGACCGTCAAGCACTGCGGAGGGTGGTTATAAAAATCGCAAGAAATCAGCGGAAGGAATCACTCGTAACTTCCAAAGTGCTACCAGCAGTTCAGCCAGCACAAGGACTGTGAGCCTAGCTTTAAAATGAAAGGGGTACAATAGTCGAGCCGCTGCTCATAAGCCAAACATTTCTGTAGTCAGTGCTCAGCGACGCCTGAGGTTTTGTAAACAGCGACGCCATTGGACAGTGGATAACTGAAAACGAGTGATTTGGAGTGATGAATCACGCTATACCCTGTGGCAATCCGATGGAAGGGTTTGGATTTGGCGAATGCCTGGAGAACGTTACCTGCAATCATGTGTAGTGCCAACAGTGATGATGCACGGAGGAGGTGGTGTCATGGCATGGGGGTATTTTTCGTGGTTAGGGTGTGGTCCACTTATTGCGCTTAAGAAAACCTCTAAATGCGGAAGGATATGAACACATTTTAAACCATTGTGTACTCGGTACAGTAGAGGACCAGTTCGGAGACGATGATTGATTGTATCAGCATGGCAATGCACCCTGTCATAAAGGGGGAATCTGTGAGGCAATAGTTTGTGTAAAATAACATCCCTGAAATGGACTGGCCTGCCTTGAGTCCCGACCAGAATACAACGGAACACCTCTGGAATGAGTTAGGACGTCAACTTAGCTCCAGACCCCAGCGTCCAACATCACTCACTACCCTCTCTGGCTTCGGCTCTTAAGGAAGAAAGGCTGCCATTCCTCCACAGAGCTTCAGACACCTCACTCAAAGTGTCCCCAGGGGAGTTAATAATAATAATAATAATAATAATAATAATAATAATAATAATAATAATAATAATAATACGTTCGGAGACGCCGAGGTGCCGGAATTTAGTCCCACTGGAGTTCTTTTACGTGCCAGTAAATCTACCGACAAGAGGCTGACGTATTTGAGCACCTTCAAATACCACCGGACTGAGCCAGGAACGAACCTGCCAAGCTGGGGTCAGAAGGCCAGCACCTCAACCGTCTGAGCCGCTCAGCCCGGCGTCTTAAAGACGAAGGGAGGATCCACTCCCATATTATTGTCCAATAATAGGGAACGTGACACGGTTAAAGTCGTTTAAGTGCAATTTGAGATAGGTGTCTGGATACTCGGTACATACATACATCGAGCGAGTTGGCTACACGATAATAATAATAATAATAATAATAATAATAATAATAATAATAATAATAATAATGTTATAGGCTTTAATTCCCACTAACTAATTTGTCGGTTTTCGGAGACACCAAGATGCCGGAATTTTGTCCCGCAGGAGTTCTTTTACGTGCCAGTAAATCTACCGATACGAGGCTGAGGTATTTGAGCACCGTCAAATACCACCGGACTGAGCCAGGATCGAACCCCCAAGTTGGGGTCAGAAGGCCAGCGCCTCAACCGTCTGAGCCACTCAGCCCGCTACACGATAAACATCGTGATCGTGTAGCTGTAACTTCTACTCAAGAAACGGTGAATTCGAATTCCACCGTCAGAAACACAGCACAATTTTCCGCGGTTTCCTATTTTTACAACAGGCAAATGCTGAAACTGTACCGTAGCCTAATTATGTTCACGCCACTTCCTTCCCAGTCCTTCTCATCCTATCGCCGCCAATAGTGCGACTTTCGCACAGTGCTCTCATTTTATGAAGAAAGTTCGCATCACAGAGCCGCCGGTCGCCTTCCTGAAGCGTGGGAAGCCAGGTATACAAAACAAGGAAACTAGATTACAACACTTCCCCACGTGCCGGACATTTACCGGCGGCGAACGTGTTCCGTTACTACCGGTGTATCAAGACATTTAGCAGCTACAGAATAACATACGAATTTAAATATTACTATTAAAATACTGAACCTGTTGTAAGCTACATTTCATCAACTTTAAAACGTGTGTAAGAATGCTATTCAGGATATTTATGTGTGAATCTCTGGACGCATCTTCTACAGTTATCTTTTTTTCGAGTAACATAGCACCAAATAAATTCGCTGCTCAACTGTATACAGAACAGTGTCGCAAATCCGAGCGTTATTTGAATTTCTATTTTCGGCAAATTTAAAATTACTTTTCTACAGCATATTATTCCCGGCTTATTCCCGCCATGTCATCGTACTGTACCTCCTCGCACGTGTATGTGTCGTGTATGAAACTAAAAGAACGGTCTGCCTATTAAAGCTGAACAACGCAGGGTGACATCCAGATGAACAGAAACTAGTATGTGATGGAATTCGTGCTTTATTTTTGCCCCTTAAAGTAACAAGTTTGATTCAACCTATCGATCAGGGTGTATCGTCACTGGTTGATACATTCACTGCAACAGAACGTGAGGAAAACATCACGAACTTCCTCAAACAGATAACCATGAAGGACGTAGTGTATTGATGGTGGCGTGCCAGATGCGACCGGCGTTGACAGGATGCGACCGGCGTTGACAAGCAAATTGTCATTTTATAAGTTGTGTCATCACCCAAGATAAGGTAAGCTAAACAAAGTGCAATGTAATTTCAAAAAGTCTTATAAGCAGCTACTGCCCCTACTTTACATAACACTTCTGGGGGAAACTCGTTTTGCAACACGAAATATGGTGATGCGTTTACGTCTTTTCCCACCGGGCGAGTTGGCCATGCGGTTAGAGGCGCGCGGCTGTGAGCTTGCATGCGGGAGATAGTGGGTTCGAATTCCACTGTCGGCAGCCCTGAAGATGGTTTTCCGTGGTTTCCCATTTTCACAGCAGGCAAATGCTGGGGCTGTACCTTAATTAAGGCCACGGCCGCTTCCCTCCAACTCCTAGGCCTTTCCTATCCCATCGACGCCATAAGACCTATCTGTGTCGGTGAGACGTAAAGCCATTAGCAAATAAATAGTATTTTCCTAAAATATCTTCATATATGGAACTGCGCCTCCACGTCTGGGAGAAGGTACCAAGCAGGTTAGGTCAGTGCGTTGCCGGACGACTAGTTACAGCTACTTCGGTAGGCTGCTGGGTTCGAATACCCCGTCGGCCATCCTCGAAAATTATTTCTCGTGGTTTCCCATTTTTCATCTCCAGGAAAATGGGCGTGGTATTTCATTTCGTAAATCCCACAAATATTGGCCGGGAATCAAACCCGGACTGCCTTGGTGAGAAGCGAGCAGTGATGCCACTGGGCTCGTTTCTATTACTCCCCACTCTATCCGGTTCTTACTGCGGGTCAGGGTGTGTAGCAGATTTGGCATTCTTTTACGGCTGGATGCTTTTCTTGACGCCAACCATTAGAGGAGAAATGCTACGTGTTAATGTGGTGGTGGTGGTGGTGGTGGTGATTATTGTTTTAAGAGGAAGTGCAACTAGGTGACCATCCTTTATTTAACACTAATCAGGGAGAAAAATGGAAGAAATCCGACACTGCGAAAAAGGAAGATATCAGCGAAAGAAAGACAAGAGCCACGAAGGGCGTGAAAACGAACGACTCTCTAGGCCTAGAAAGTTCTAATCCCATCGGGATTGGAATAGAACAAGATTTGACCAAGGAAAGTCGGATAGGATAGATGAAAATGAGGAGCCTGGCACAAGTAAGTGGAAGCAGTGCTAGGACTCAACTCAGTGCCCTCGTGGTCACTAACCCACGCTCCCAAGTTGAGAGCCCCTTACGACACGCAGGGAATACCGTGGGTGTAATTCTACCGCCCCCCTCCACAGGGGAATGTGGAGTTAGATAACTTTCTTCTTTAGCATGACTTTCCTCTGGTTCATCGATTTTCTGGTACTACTGGTACGTAACATACTGGTTTATCATAGTACTCCACCTCCACGCATTTGATTCCTTCTCTGTGGCACTGATTGGAATGAGCAGTGTGCACACTTAAAGGAATAATGGCAGAGGATTGTTCACGGCTGTCTGCGGCCTGGTCATTCCAGGTCGGGAACTTTGGACTGTTAGATCGGCAGCATATTACTGTTAAAAATGAGAAAATGTGCGGTTTTCTATTTTATCGAGTATTTCATAATTATGATAGCATTGCTTGTAACTGCGACATTTCTGTTGACTTCATTGTAATGACCTATGATGATTTCAGGTGGCAAAACCACAAAGACAGTCTTTCTCATGATGTAAAAAGACAGGTAGAGAGTGAGTGCCTGCCATTATCATCAAACTGCCCAACTCCACTGACTGGCAGTAGGCAAGTGGGCCTACCATCATAATGAAAACTTACCAAGTTGATTGTGACTGACAGTAGGCAAGAGGACCTGCCATTATAATTTCCTAACCAAGTCTTCACATGCGAAAATACGTATGGTGACTTGCCCGTCGCTTTTCTGAGTAACTTTAAGAGCTATATAGTTTAATATAATCTTATTCACAACGTGTAGAGTATTTAACCTAGAATTCTGAATACAATGTAGAATTCCGTAGCGAAGCACGGGTACATTACCTAGTCATATCTAAATTTGTATCAGAATCTAATTACGCTGTACCGGGGACTCCGAAATTAAGTTTGAATCCCTTTCAGAAAACAATCGATAATGTTTGGTAACAAAACACACGAGTAGCGTTGCGAAAATATTGCAAATCTTGAGCTAGACGAGCTGCACGACTAAGCGGGATGTTCCGAGCTGTCAGTGGTGAGATGGCGTAGAATGACATTAGCAGACGAATAAGTTTGAGTGGTGTTTTTAAAAGTAGGAGAGATCACAATATAAAGATAAAGTTAGAACTCAAGACGACATATTGCGGCAAATATTCGTTTATAGGACGAGGAGTTAGGGATTGGAATAATTTACCAAGGGCGATGTACAATAAATTTCCTACCGGGCGAGTTGGCCGTGCGGTTAGGAGCGCGCAGCTGTGAGCTGGCATCCGGGAGAAAGTGGGTTCGAATCCCACTGTCGGCAGCCCTGAAGGTGGTTTTGCGTGGTTTCCCATTTTCACATCAGGCAAATGTGAAAGTCGATGTGTACTTTAATCAAGGACAAGGCCGCTTCCTTCCCACTCTTAGCCCTTTCCTATCCCATCGTCGCCTATAATATATATAATTTGGTGTGGCTATTTCTAGCCGAGTGCAGCCCTTGTAAGGCTGGGCGGCATCTGCCATATGTAGGGAACTGCGTGTTATTGTGGTGGAGGATAGTGTAATGTGTGGTGTGTGAGTTGCAGGGATGTTGGGGACAGCACAAACACCCAGCCCCCGGGCCATTGGAATTAACCAATGAAGGTTAAAATTCCCGACCCGGCCGGGAATCAAACCCGGGACCCTCTGAACCGAAGGCCAGTACGCTGACCATTCAGCCAACGAGTCGGACATCGTCGCCTTAAAACCTGTCTGTGTCGGTGCGACGTTATACCACTAGCAAAAAAGGAAGATCCTAATTCTCTGAAATTATTTACGACTTAGGCCTACTTACTTATCGTGTCCTATTAGTGCCGGGAGTGTCCGAGGACGTGTTCGGCTTGCCTGGTGCAGGTCTTTCTACCTGACGCACATGGGAGGCCTGCGCGTCTGTATGTGAGATTATGATAATGTGGTAGGGAAAGATGAAACCCGGTGTCGGCACGTACCCTACTCCTCTTGAATAATACTGAACCCTTTAGGTCCATATTGAGGGATACCTACCTTCCTTACCTATCAGCAAAGTTCATGAGATCTGTCTCTTGGGTCGTTTCGGGTTCTTCGTCACTTGCTGAGGTAAAGGTAGGGTTCAGTAATTCTAATTTATCTACTGGAATGATTTGTCTGTTTAAAAGATTCCTATTTATTCAGTAAAATTCTGAAGCATGTCAATGGTATCATAGAAGTCAATTGTGTCCACTGGACACCACAATCATTTTTACATAAACGTCAGAACACTGGTGTGAGACTTTAACGTAACTGCCTGATGGGCATTCTTACTAGAAACCATTATCTCAATTATTAATCATTTAAGAAAGGAAAGTCTGGAAATCCTTAAATTCGGCTTCCATGTGAGACCACATGTACCATCATAGTGATTCGTTATGGTCCAGCCCTCGTAACACGAACTCTGGACTCTGGGAATAATTAAGGCCGTCCAATCGGTGTGTGCCACACAGTGGTTCTACGGCATGGACCCTTAATTGAATCGATGTGACCTGCGTCTATGTCATGGACCGACATCTACTCTTCTAAGTTACTTTAAAGTCATTGTGGATGATGACCGCAAGGAAATGATGCTACAATGGCATATGGCCCTAATCTAAGTCACTGAGGTTGATGACCCCCTGACTATCCAAGTTTCTAGGCTGAAGGCTAAACACAATTAAGTTACATCGGTTTATGACCAAAGTTCCACTTTACTATCCCCAGCACATTCACTGCTCAATCAATCAAAGTTCAATAATTACAACAATAGCAATGCTCACAAACTTTGTGGCAGTAAAATCCATTTCCTTCCGATATGTCCCCTTAATCGTTACTTTACATGTTAACATTCCCCAGAAAACAAACTAAAATTTCCAGAATGCATCTCCAAGTTATTCGCTTGATTAAAGTTATTTCAAATGCGGTTTCACTGAATTTAATAATTAAATAAATTTAAATGATTTAACGAAATATTAACGAACAACAAATTTTATCTCCGCGGACTCTGGTTTCTTCACAAATTTCTACGCAACTGTGATGTGAGTTCAATATTGCGATGTTTATCTGGCTGGAAAAGAATTTTACATAATTCATGTCCAGCTATATATATCCTGTCTCGTGATATCACGCTTAAAAATCTAATCTAGTCCTAACCGTTATTAACACTTGGATATCATAATAATCTACGTACAAACCAAACAACTCGCCATATAATTACGATGTCATATCTCGTCATTACCATTATGAATTTTTCACACTCCTCACAGACAAACCGATCATCACGACCATCGCTCTATATTTTGGACAACCCTGAAATTGGGTTACTCTGTTCCTTATACTCAAAGTTCGTGATTTCAAATGTTCATTACGTCCCCAATTACAGTATTTCACAACACTTAGATCGTTACCGGCTATGAATTTCAACTAAATCCAGCATTAACGTTTCCCTGGCCGAGAAATACAGCACAGTCTCAATTCCGCGCCTGTCCCGTTACATCCCCGCTCAGCCGAGGCCTCTCACCCCCAGCTCGCTTGGCAGTTACATGAAACACCTGTTTGTTCCAGTTGACTGGCTTCTCAAAATGCTCACCTTTTAAACTCTGCCGACATAATTAAACAAATACGATATTCTAACCAACAAAATGCACAGATTATGCTTCAAGATGCCCACACTAATTATACGCGTTGCCAATTTATACCGCTATGGATTTCTATGAATTTCTTTCCATTCTCAACATTATAAAATATTCCTCGGGCTATCATGTCCCGGCTTCAATGACAGGACTCTAACCTGATTCGCACATCTCATCTCAACTCATATAAAACATTCCTCGGGCTTCCGTGTCCCGGCTTCAATGACAGGTCCAACCTGATTCACAAAACTAACCTCTGTTTCCCAGCTCCACAATTATCATCGACAAAGAACTGGAATAAAATCCTTACTAGAAATCCCGACGTCTAATATCGCACAATGCATTAATCATGAATAACTTCGCATAAATGATATCGTATTTAATAACTTGATTTTTACGAGAAATGACTGAAACATTCTACTGGATCTTTTATTGTCAGTCAGACACAGTTTAAAATGGGCATTTAAAAAAAAACGTTTCTCTCCGTGACCAAATTCATCACCCTAGGTTCTCACCCGACAACGCGCTTCCACTCGATTGAAAACGAGTGACCATGGATTATTATTATTAACGTCAAATTGCAGACAGAAGAATTTTACGTCGAATGAACATCTTAATTTGACATCACAAAATATAGGCAGTACACTCACACGGATGACGATCTACATTGGACGTGATATCACTTCGGAACCCTATGCAATAACTTTTTACAACATTATACGGCACTCGCAAGACTTCAAAATTTTATCCAAGTGGAAAATAAAACAAATGACTCTTTTAGTCGTACTCTCACATTTACAAAACTTAGTAGGGGTGACCACTGCGTCGTATATCCCCATTCAAATACACCTTCAGAAATCACGAGACAAGATATAAGAGGTAGTAAGATGGAAAGTCACCTACCTCATGTCGTCACGCCAGTATTCGTCACAGGGCCCACCTGTGACCCTGGCATTTTATTTAGCCATTTTTACATTCATGGCTTCACAGTTCATTATTAATTTTCTTCAGGTTTCCTGGAATAAAGCATAAAAAAAAGAAAATACCCTTCACTTGTTTGTTGAGTGCACACGATGGACTATAGTTATTTACGCACACGAATTACTTAATCACATTAGAATTTATTCAGTACTTTGACCGTCCTATCTGGTACAATTATTTCACTCAAGAAAACTATCTCCTCATGGAGTCAAGACTTAGCCGCAATGGCTAAAATATGCTGTTGAACTCAGTCTACTTTCGTTGGTTTGATTTCGCAGAGCAGCTCAACAATTTTTCGTCCGCTTTGTATCACAAATGCCGGAGAAGGAGACTTCGTCATGGCGTCCCTTCATATTTATAGCAGTTACCCCCTCTCCTCGGATCTCTCCCTTTGCCGCCAAGAAAATTTCTATAAATTTTCTGACTTACCTAAACTGCAATTTCAAGAGTTTTGAAAGTGACTACATGCTTGCTACATTTCTGGCGGTAGTGTTCACGGACATTTAAAATTTTTACGGGTTCGATTTGTGAGATGATTGACCTCCTTTGATAGGCACTATATTGTTTTGACTTGGCGTGGTCACGCCATGTACACGCGCTTTGAAATAGTTCATAAAAATGACTTGAGATTCTTCCGCCGTCGACACGTGTGGTTGACGTCACGTACCCCAGAGCGTGGGACCGAAGGTAATCACCCCCTCGTCACGTGTCAAATCCATGCTATCAAGAATCCAACTTTTAGTTTAATTGTTACATTATGCATAATGTTCTTAGGGCACAAAGGTCATGGGTTCAATACCAAGGGGTCTGCTCAATGCTTTACGTCCCTATCCGACGGCCGAATCACCATCAACAGCATCATATTCTCTCACTTCATTTGAACACTGTGAAGAAGTTTAGATTTGAATCCAGGCTTTTGGTACGCAATCTAGTGATTACAAATTGTATACACCAACTTTCCTACCCTGCCGGCCTACATTCTCATGGTGAATTTTTTTTCATCCGGGCTAAGTGGCTCGACGGCTCAGACGGTTGAGATGCTGGTCTTCCGACTCCAACTTGGCAGGTTCGATCCTGGCTCAGTCTGGTGGTATTTGAAGGCGCTCAAATACGTCAGCTTTGTGTCGGTGGATTTACTGGCACGTAAAATAAGTCCTGTGGAACTAAACTCCGGCACCTCGGCGTCTCCTTAAACCATAAAAGTAATTACTGGGACGTAAAGCCAGCAACATTATTATATTTTTCTTTCGACCAACGGCACTCGAACCTGCTAACAACGGTGTCAGACCTTTATTTTAGAAAAGACCAAGTTAGCTACTGATAAGCAATCTGCCACTTGGTGACAACCCTTAATGCAGATCAATTGTAAGTGATTGATGGGTCGCATGCGGCACGGTGCATATCCGCTCGGTTGCTATTGGCACGATAATGGCCGGGTCGCATCCGGCACGGTCGCATCTGGCACGTAACCGTATTGATTAGCAGAATCATGTGTCTGCTGACAGTAACTCAGATGACAGCAAAGATGGTGACATATCAAATTTGTCAGATTAAATCTCACAGATACCCGGATGCCGCCGATGTAACGAAGGTAGTGAAATCGAAGTTACGGAATGAACACTATGTACTTACAAACGCATCAATGATTGAAATGTCGAATGAACCAACAGAAGATAGCGAGGAAGAAGTTTTAGTAGGGACGGCGCCAAATACGTAAGTTATGTCCCATAGTGAGGGTCTCACTGTGTTGGAGGTGGCACTACGCTAAGTAGAACAAGAACCAGAGGCAACTCCCAACTCTTCAAGCGATGGCGTGACACTGTTGCACAGAAACGACGCTACATTCAGAAAGAGAAGTCAATTAAGGACTTTTTCAAAAATAATCTTAATCCATGCCATTACACTGTAAGAAATGACAGCTTCAATCGATGCTGTTTTTTTTTCATGTTTCACGAATTTACCTGTGTTGTTCCGTGTAGTTCGAGTTATTCCAAATCCGAGGTACCTTCCCTCCCATTTATCTCGGATTATCGAGACTCTACTGCACTTCATTTTCCAATCGTTTATTTAATACACAAACAACGGTGACATACACGTTCCGGCACAATTATCAGAAGGAACATATTTATTTAGCGTACGGCTTTTACTACCGGGAGTGTCTGAGGACATGTTCATAGGCGACCTGAGCGTCTTGGTGGGTGATGATGATGAAGTAGGGGGAGAGTGAAAACCGGGGTTGGCACATAGCCTTCTCCTGGGATGTTTTGTACACCTGGTTCCAACGGTGCAGTCGGGAGAGAAGAAGTCGGTCGGCGGTAGAATGATGCGAAATTTCCTCGTAAAATGAGTGCACTGTACTACGGCAGATAGATAGATAGATAGATAGATAGATAGATAGATAGATAGATAGATAGATAGATAGATAGATAGATAACCAAGGCAATCGCGGTTTGTATTCACGTCAATGTACGTCGCCAGTTTTTAGAATTCCAAGTGAAACTGTGTGCTCATAACTTATGAGCACAATGTCTAAGGTCACATGAAACCGTAGGCTTGGTCAGTTTTATGTATTATTATTTTTAGTCTACTATTATTATTTTAGAATTTGCTTTGCGTCGCACCGACACAGATAGGTCTTATGGCAACGATGGGATAGAAAAGGCCTAGGAGTGGGAAGGAAGCGGCCGTGGCCTTAACTAAGGTACAGCCCCAGCATTTGTTTGGTGTGAAAATAGGAAAACATCTTCAGGGCTGCCGACAGTGGGGTTCGAACCAACTACCTCCTGGATGCAAGCTCACAGCTGCGCGCCACTAACCAATTATTATTATTATTATTATTATTATTATTATTATTATTATTATTATTATTATTATTATTATTGTACCGGGCGGTACACCTCCACACCGCTAATTTAAAATTTTGCGCCAGTTGAAACTCCTCTGCTGGAGAAAGTCTGAACTTTATTTAAGGTGTTAATTTTCAAGTTTCTCAGAAGATGTCACTACTTGGAAATTTTGAAGTTTCTGAACTGGGTCGTTTTCGATGTATTTTTGTTTTACCTGTAGTAAGAAGTGTGAACTTTCTCTTCTAGAGGACACTACTGAAGAACTACAATGGTGCACCCTAGTGTGAAGTGAAAGAACTATGCTTTTGGAGAAATTTTGAATTCATAAGTTTGTTCTTTGTTAAATTTCTTTCAGTCATTGTTTAAGTTGGCAATATTAACCCTTTCTTTCCCCTTGTTTTGAATTTAGCCAATCCCGAATTTCTTGAATTAATTTTCCACCAATTATGTGTTTCTTCTTCATATTGTGTAGGGGTTTTCTTGGTTAGCCAATAAAGTTTTTGTGGGAGGGTGTTCTCATTCCCCAAACGCCTCGAACTTTCCGCGAGAGTATATAAACTGCTGATTTTAGGGTCTCCGGGCCACTTCAGTACTATCTTTCAGTGTGTAAAGTACATAGCAGGGGGCGGGTAGCGCCTCTTTCTTCGGGCAGCAGTTCAACAACAGGTAATGGCCGTATAATAACTTCTTTTCTTGCTAGCTCAGCAGTTTAACTCTCGGGGCGGGTCCGAAGCGTTTCCACCATGTAACTTCCCTAAAATGTAAAGACACTTTGTATTTATTCTATCTTTTAAACTACATATTGGGATAGAGAGTGCTTAACCCTCTCGAGCTCCCACTCATATTGTTCTGAGGTGAACTTATTTTTCTCAATCGATTCTTCCGTAACAGTAATGTAAATTGTTTCTTTCTTAAGTCACCTCTTTAGTATGGGATTAGCCCTTGCATTAGCGGCCTAGTGCCAGATTAGGGTTTTAAACAAGTGTTTTAGGAGTGCAGATCGCCTCCTCTCAAATGGTTATTTCAGAGGTCATGTAATTAACCTTTTTCTCCCTTAATAGACCTCAGTAGGTTGGGTATTTTACCCCTGTGTCTATGTCCTTAGAGGACAACTTGAAGGTGGAGTTTGGTGTGGCCTTTAATAGGCTTAATGTTGAGAGCGAGTGGCTCTTTCTCGAAAATTGAGTGTTGTATGCCTCGAGGAGGCTTTACTGTGTAATTGGGAGCAAGTGCTCCTGGGCATGATTGGGGTCTTCTGCCCCTTTGTTGAATTTCTGTATATCGTAAGATTGGGCTAATTGTTCATGTATTGTGGGTTTGGCTCTCGGAGCCCATCCTGTAACTCTGTAATTGTACATTCTCGAATAGTGGCTTTGCTACTCTGTACCTGCCATGCTTGTTATTTCTTAATTTTGAAAAGAAAATATAACCTTGTTAAATTTTAAATTAACTTTAATTTCGTAGCCTGAGACCCGTTCACCCCCGCACCTTCTTTCACCTCTAACTACCACGGAAATCTCCGTAACAATTATTATTATTATTATTATTATTATTATTATTATTATTATAATATTATTATTATTATTATTGTTGTTGTTGTAATGCGGGAATAACGTAAGGAAGAAAATTATGCTTTACGTCGCACCGACACAGATAAGTCTTATGCCGACGATGGGACAGGAAAGGCCTAGGAGTTGGAAGGAAGTGGCCGTGGCCTTAATTAAGGTACAGCCCCAACATTTGCCTTATATGAAAGTGGGAAATCACGGAAAACCATATTCAGGGCTGTCGACAGTGGGGTTCGAACCCACTATCTTCCGGATGCTAGCTCAGAGCTGCGCGCCCCTAACCACACGGCCAACTCGTCCGGTGAAATACACTTTTATATCATTAAATTGAATATTCATTTTTCAAATTACTTAACAGTCACGATACTTGGGAATACTACTTGAAGTAAAGCACAACCAGACAGAAAACTGGCGTAAATTGCGAAGTCAGCGAATAATGTGAATGACCTGGCTCGTCATAGCGCCGCGCGCAAAAAACTAGCTCCTCTTTCCTGCTGGAGATGCGTGTTGTTTTCACTCTGAGGTACACTTCTGCGACGTTCTATGCTCGTATCATAAAATCTTTGGAAAGTCACGAGAATCTGATACCCAATTCACAACAGATGAGACTAAAATCTGTAAAATGTATTATCAAATTATAAATCAAAACGAACGTCCAGGGCCCTGAAAACCCTTCAGTCGATACCATCACACATCATAATATACTGTTCTTTGATGTGGAGGTATGATAACCGTGTGGCGTAGTCAATGGCTTCTCACGAAGACGGCTGTGCTTCGAATTCCCGCCAGTGAAAAGCCTCATCCCTGTGGTTAAATGTCCATGTGAAACGGGAGGCGGTTTGGGTCGTGTAACTGTCACCTTACAGTGAGTCGGTGCGACGTAAAAAATAATAAATAAATAAATAAATAAATAAATAAATCTATATATATATAAAGTAGCTTGTCCTGACTGACTGACTGACTGACTGACTGACTGACTGACTGACTGACTGACTGACTGATTCATCATCGCCGAGCCAAAACTACTGGACATAAAGAAATGAAATTTTGGAGATATATTCATATTAAGATGTAGGTGCTCGCTAAGAGAGGAATTTTGGATATTCCGTCGCTAAGGGGGTGAAAAGGGGGGTGAAATTTTAAAATGAGTGTGTCTATATCTCAAAACTTTAAAAGTTTACAGATGTGAAAATTGGTATTTAGAATCTTCTTTAAAAATAAGGAAACACGTATTTTTTTGTTTTGCGACAATCCCAATAGGAGGGGCACAAAAGGGTGAAAAAGGGGTTGAATGCCTTTAATCGGGATACCGGTACTTATATCTCAGAAACTGAAGATATTACAGACATGAAAATTGGTACTTTTGATCTCTTTTAAAAATAAAGAAACACGTATTTTTTTGTTTGGGGGAAATCCAATTAATGGGAGGGTGAAAAGGGGGTGAATTTTTAAAATGGGTGCTTCTATATCTCAAAACGTTTAAAGTTTAAAGATGTAAAAATTGGCATTTAGAATCTCCTTTAAAAATAAAGAAACACGTATTTTTTTGTTTTCGGAAAATCCCAATTGGAAGGGTGGAAAAGGGTGAAAAAGCGGTTGAATGCCTTTAATGAGGCTACTTATATTTCAGAACCTGAAGATATTACAGACCTGAAAATTGGTATTTGGGATTTACTTTAAAAATAAAGAAACAGGTATTTTTTTATTTTGGAAAATCCAAATAATGGAGGGTGAAAAGGGGGGTGAATTTTTAAAATGAGTGTGTCTACATCTTTAAACTTTAAAAGTTTACAGATGTAAAAAAATGGTATTTAGAATCTTCTTTAAAAATACAAGAACACGTATTTTTTGCTTTCTTTAAATCCCAATAGGAGGGGTGTAAATGGGTGAATAATGGGATGAATGCCTTTAATGAGGATGCATATATCTCAGAAACTGAAAATATTACGGAACTGAAAATTTTTATATGGGAGCTCCTTTAAAAATAAAGGAAACACGTATTTTTTTGTTTTTGGAAAATCCAATTAATGGGGGTTAAACAGGAGTGAAACTGGGATGAAATTTTTGAAAGACTATATCTACAGAATATCTGAGAAACGTAAAATGTTATAGACGTAAAAAGTGGGTATTTGGAATCTCCTGTAAATGTAAAGAAAGACAGGTGATTTGTTTTCGGAAACTCCACGTAAGGGGAAATAAAAAGGGGTGAAATTTTAAAAAGCGAATTTCTACAGTATATCTCAAAAACTTAACATGTTACAGAAGTGAAAAATGGTATTTTTATCTCTATTAAAAATAAAGAAACGTGTATTTTCAGCTTTCGGAAATACCACTTTGGTGGAAGGGGGGGGGGGGGTAAAAGTGACTGAAAATGGTGTTGAATTCTTTTAATTAGGCTACTGATATCTCAAAAATGAAGATATTACAGACGTGAAATCTGCTTTGGAATCTGCTTTAAAAGTAAAGAAACACGTATTCTCGGAAAATCCAATGAAGGGGGGGTGGGTGAAAGAATTGAAAAATTAATTGAATTAATTGTATGAGAATACATACATCTATTAGAAACTAAAGTTGTTACGGACGTGAAAATTGGTATTTGAATCTCCTTAAACAAAGAAAAACGCGTTTGGGGGGCGGGAGTGAAAAGGAGTTGAATTCCTTTCATGAAGACACATAAATCAAAAACTGAAGAAGTTAGAGTCGTGATAATTACTATTTAGAAGATCCTTTACTATTAAGGAAACAAGTATATTTTGCCGGAAAATTCACTTACGGGGTGGGGGGGAGGGGAGTGTGAAAGGAAGTGAAAATAAAGTGAATTATTTTTATGGGGATACTTATATCTCAAAACTGAATGTAACAGATGTGAACATTGGTGTTTGGAATATCTTTTAAACATAAATAAACACGTCTTCTATTTTTTTTTGGGGGGGGGGGTCTAAATAAACTTAACGGCGGTGGGGTGTAAAAGGAGGTGAGATCAATTGATTTTACTGTTCATAATGTACTTAAGGAGCCTCCGTTGCTCAGGCGGCAGCGCGCCGGCCTCTCGCAGCTGGGTTCCGTGGTTCAAATCCCGGTCACTCCATGTGACGTTCGTGCTGGACAAAACGGAGGCGGGACAGGTTTTTCTCCGGATACTTCGATTTTCTCTCTCATCATTCATTCCAGCAACACTGTCCAATATTTCATTTCATTTGTCATTCAACGATCATTGCCCCAGAGGTGTGCTTCGGCAGCCGGCACAATTCCTATTGTCGCTGCTAGATGGGGCTTTATTCATTCCATTCCTGACCCTGTCGAATGACTGGAAACAGGCTATATAGTTTCGATGTACTTATTCTGATCATAAACCGATCATTTTTAATCTTTCCTGGGCTGGTTTTCAACAGCCATCTTTTCCTTCGGAGAACGTTCTTAGATTACAGTAGATCCTCCTGGCATGTAAATAAAAATTTAAACACATTTGAAATAAACGATAGGAATGAGATGGACCGTCAAATTGTTCACCTCTATAATAAGGTCAACAATGCACGGAAGTATGTCATTGGTATCGCCAGAAATCCCGCACACTTGCCTACGCGCGACGATGGTGCTGGTCACATTGTAACAATGACACTGGCAGCAGATGTAATTTACCGCCAAGTAGCGATCTTTCAGCTTGCTGTGGGGTTCAGAACATCTTTTAATAATAATAATAATAATAATAATAATAATAATAATAATAATAATAATAATAATAATAATAATGTTCTGGACCGTTGTCAAATGTGCGGACCCCCCTGGAAAATGGTCCTGGACGGGTAATGACTAAGAATGCAGTCCGGCCGCGTTTTCAGTACCGCCAAGGCACCTAAGACGACACCACGCCGGATCTCCTGAAGGATTTGATCCATATTAAAAATGCTTATAGCAAAAGATGGCAAAGATTTAGGGACCCAACTGACGGGGTGGAATATCTGGACCTAGCCCGGGAAGTACGAAATCGATTGCTGGAAAGAAAGATTGAAAAATGTGAGGAAACATACCGTAATCTATTAGAAAACGAGTCAGATCGCGAATTTTGGCGGATTCTCGCAGAAAACGAGTCAGATCGCGAATTTCGGCGGATTATATATCTAAAACAATTAGCATTCAATTATAAATTTCAGTATAATACCGTAGCGAAGCACGGGTATCTTGCTAGTAAATAAATAAAACAAAAAAGAGGTCCCGTGGCTGTGATCGATATCAACAGTCACGTAAATCTAGAAGCTTGCTTGTTTACAATTCTTGTGACAGCATTTAGCTTGCGATCAATTAACATGCTTTTCTTTTCCATAGCACTACAAAGAGCTTACATTTCGTAAAACACCTGTATATGGTACTTGTGTACTTCTTGACATAAAAAGTGAACGGTTGAAAACTTGTTAAGTCCCAAGAGCAAGCACGATCGATACTGTACTAGATTTTTATAAAGATTTCTTACCTAATTAATATGCGGAGGCTTTTCTACAATTTGACAGTTCAACGCTGTTTCCTGACAAAGGAACTGAGTGGTCTCTTGTACAGAAGAATCAGTGTCATAATTTGTATAGGCTACCTCGTCCCGTACTACGGTCTTTCGTCATACAATGGCGCTTTAAAACATTCGCAATTCGCAGGAAACGACGTGGACTTCTCTCAACAGGCATCGCGTCGCTTCACGACAACGTCGACGCCAGAGCACACAACCAACAGCACGCGTGAATTGTTACGGCGCTTGCGGTGGGAGATACTGGACCATACTCCGATTAGCCTCGACCTGACACCATTGATTTCCATCTCTTCGGACTGTTGACGAAGCACCTGGGTGGTAAGCGATTCAGCGACGATACGGTCGTTCAACATGCCGTCACGACGTGGCTTCAGCGTCTTGAAGCAGATTTCTCCCATGCCGGAATCGATGTCTTGGTATACCTTTGGAACAAGCGCTTGGAGAAGAATGGTGATTATGTTTAATAGTAATGCGTATCGGTGCCCTAGTATTGTGTATCCTCATATCTGCCTGTAAAATAAAATTTATCCGTGCGAGTATTTGTTACCTTATTTTTTGAAGTTACCTTGCAGACTATTTATTATCTCGCCGTTTAAACACATTTGTCCAATATACAACTTGCTAGTAGACTTCCGTAATTCTATTACGTTAAGAGTCCGGCTCCTTAGTTAAACGGTCAGTGTACTGACCTTCAGTTCGGAGGGCCCTAGGTTCTATTCCCGACCGGGACGTAGATTTTAACTGCGAATAGTTCATTTCTCAGACTTGGAGACTGGATGCTCCTGTTAGTCTTAAAAACTTATCTTCATCTACATACAACACAACACACTACGAACCACCACAAAAGCACGCAATAGCAATGCATCTCTTCACATATGGTTGGAGTCAGGAAGGAGATTCGACCGTAAAAAAGAGCCAAGTTGGCATCAATTGAAGACCTCAATAATTGGGAGAAGTCCAGGAAGAGAGGTTATGTTAGGACAGTGACAAGCAGGGATTAGGGCATCAGTTATCTTTTACAATTGTCTTTACCTCGCACCGACACAGGTAGGTCTTACGACGACGATGGGGCAGGAAAGAGCTAGGAGTCATACGTAAGCGGCCGTGGCCTTAATTAAGGTACAGTCCCAGATTTGTTTGGTGTGATAAATGGGAAACACGGAAAACCATTTTCGGGGATGCCGACAGTGGGATTCGAACCCACTAACTACCGAATGCAAGCTCATGCCGTGCGCCCCTAACTCGCTCGGTGTTATTTAAATTTGTTCTAAAGGCATAGGAGTGCACCCTTCGATTAGCAAAGTGGAGATAAATCTGCGTGTCTTAACTAGGCAAGACATCTCTATGATAATGTGCTCCTTCCTTCCGATCGAGCTTTTACTCGGGGACTTAAAAATGTTCGCCCAGTCACTAACCAGACACTGACTTTTGTTACAACAAGCGTATTATTTTTGAATTCATAGACAAACACACCTTTGGATGACGGAGCATTAAATGTCAGGTCATCAGGTCCTCGGCTAGAGAATGAAGGTGAATTCTGACTCCTCGATGACTGAAGGCCGGCCCCGTGGTGTAGGGGTAACGTGCCTGTGTCTTACCCGATGAACCCTGGGTTCGAGTCTTGGCCAGGTCAGGGATTTTTATCTGGATCTGAGGGCTGGTTCGAGGTCCACTCAGCCTACGTGATTACATTTGAGGAGCCATCCGACGGTGAGATGGCGGCCCCGGTCTAGAAAGCGAAGAATGACGGCCGAGAGGACTCGTCGTTTCGACCACACGACACCTCGTAACCTGCACGCCCCCGGGCTGAGCAGCGGTAGCATGATAGACCACGGCCCCTCGGGGCTGTTGCACAATAGGTTTTTTTTTTTCGGTTACAGAGTATCACGTTAAGAAATGCAAGGGGCATGAAATGTAGAAAATCGAAACCCCTCCTAGGTCCTGTAAAACCAATACTTTCCGGGTGGGAATATATATTTTTTTGCTAGTGGCTTTACGTCGCAGCGACACAGATAGGTCTTATGGCGACGATGTTTTGGAAAGGCCTAGGAGTTTGAAGGAAGCGACCGTGGCCTTAATGAAGGTGTGGAAATGGGAAACCATGGAAAACCACCTTCAAGGCTGCCGACAGTGGGATTCGAACCCACTATCTCCCGGATGCAAGCTCATAGCCGCGTGCCCCTAACCGCACGGCCAACTCACTCGGTAGGTGGGAATATTAGTTGAACTAGGGAGATGGTAAAGGAATCTTGGCACAGATAAACGGAAGTATTGCCAGACTCAGCTGAGATCCCTTTATCGTCTCACACACATTTTCCACGCGAGAAGAAACATTATAATGAATATGTAGTATATTTATAACAAATTATTTTAAGCGAATCCGAATCAACTGATCGTTAGTCATGTTTCGAAGGTAGTCTGAAAAAGGAAAATTTATTTTAGTAGCAACTGGTATATCACCGATCTAATGTGGTATACGAGAGAATAATTCACAACTGGGATAAACTGATATAGTTGCTGAAGTATTTACCTACAGCTGGGAATGTACTATTTTACTCTATCGGAAAATAGGCTATACATTTCTTTTTCTTTTTGATAATGGTTTAACGTCGCTAATGTGAGAAGATAGTAATTCTGGCCTTAATTAAGTTACAGTCTCAGAGTTTGCCCTGTGTGAAAATGGGAAACAACGGAAAGCTATCTTAAGGCTGTAGACAGTGGAATTCGAGCCCACCATCTCCCGAATACAAGCTTACGGCTACGCGACACGAACCATTAACGTTTAACGCTATTGGCTGCCATCCGTGAAGAACAGGGTTCGATTTACTGTCATGGAAATCATGTACGTTGTTGAGAAAGGCTTATGTAGCACACATTCACTGAAAATATACAGTACCTAAAAACATGTTGCATCACTACCGGTAGCGAGGACACGGAACTTTCTTTACCAACTCATAAATAACACAGAAAATTATCTTCACTGTTGACGTCTAGTAGGCCTACATGCTGCAATGGTGATAATTCGTTTCGTATAATATCAACTAGTGTTCCGTCGGTAAAATGTGGTCTTTGAGCGAATGCGCCGCTGTTAAGGAAACAGGGTCGAGAACGAAGTTCAGCGGTGTAAGTTTAACATTGAAATACATCAATAATTGCAGGTGACTGTATGTCTTACAAGAAAACAGGTTGTCCAAAAGTAACAGAAATATTCTGTAATATATACTTTTTTTGCAAGTTGCTTTACGTCGCACCGACACAGATACGTCTTATGGCGACGATGAGACAGGAAAGGGAGTGGGAAGGAAGCGGCCGTGGCCTTGATTAAGGTACAGCTCCAGCATTTTCCTGGAGAAAACCATCTTCAGGGCTGCCGACAGTGTAGTTCGAACCCACTATCTCTCGAATACTGGATACTGGCCGCACTTAAGCGACTGCAGATATCGAGGTCGGTCCGTAATATATACTGAAACGGGAATGTCACCGCGACATTCACTATCAAAGTATTTCTGACGCAACTCGTAACAACACCTACCTGTACAAGAGGTTTGAAAAGACCGCTGTGCGCGCGGGTGACGGATATAGCAGCTAGGCACGCAACCCGCTCGCTGCAGGAGAGCCAGCCAAGGACACATGACGTAGCCATCGAACATTCCATTCCTTCCATCTCATTATCTCCAGAATCGAATGTGATATAAAAATTCTGATCACATGATCGTGTAGCCCCTAATAACAAAGGGTAGTATACCAAATTTCATCAAAATCGGCGGTGGGATAGCCGGATAATGGAAGGTAGAAGATGGTCGAATTTGAAACCACACTGCCCGGTCTACGGATATAAAAGGAGCTCATTGATCTATCATAAGTCAGTGTCTGCGTGTATTCCCAGCTGCCACGGTTTGCGGGCCAGCTGTGGAGATACATATTCGAGGCCGTTACACTACCCGGCAGAGTGCCGACGATAGTTATGTTAAAAAGCAGAAGTGTTCATGTCTAAATTTCTAAGTGTCGGAGGTGAAAACTTTGGACTCAATTTTGTGTGAGATAGGAGGTGATAGACTATCTCGAGTCGTCAATAGTTACAGTAATAGACTTGTGTGTTGAACTAGAAAAGCTCGAGTAATTAAAATTCTTCCTTCGAGCGAATAATCGTGAATAATTATTGACTTGCATAAACTCTAACATAATAGTAACAGTATCTATTTCGCAAAAACTGTGCTTTAATTCATTTACATAGGACTGTGTCTTAGTAACAGTATTTATTTCGTAAAACTGTGCTTTAATTTATTTCACAAGACTGTGCCTCAGTGACAGAATTTGTTCCCCAAAAACTGTGCTTTGATTTATTTCGTAAGACTGTGTCTTAGTGTCAGAAAAGGTTCAAAATTTTGTGAACTATGATACCCCCTTAATTTGAGTTACGTCGACAAGTGTATCGAACGACCATTGTTTCATTTTTTGGATTGTGTTAATGCTCTTTTTCATTACAAACTTTGATGCTCTATTTGAGTTACGTCGACAAGTGCATCAAATGACTATCATATTATTTAGGTTGAACTTTGTTAATCTCTTTTTTTCATAGTGAACTGTGGAACTTGTCGATTCTACGAACTATGTTGTGTAATAATATTCAGTGCAGTTCGGTAGAGAAGTGTCGTATCAGATCTCATTGACATTCAGTGCGATGCCTATGCACTTCTTTACTCCCTTCATGGGATCTCAGTGGAATTAAATTCTAAATTAATTATTCCACGTTGCACGGAAACGATCATCAGGCGTCAGACTCTCGGGTTCGATCCCGATCCTCACCGGTAATTGGAGATCCGTCAACCGCCATGGGATAACGTGGTGCCGTGGTGCTGAGAGGAGATTCATGGTGAGGGGGAAGGAGTCTGACAACGCGGGACATCGCCGACGCCGACACCGTGTGACAGCGTCTCTTCCAACCATTGTTTGGACTTTCTCAAATCCATCCTTCACGTTTGTAAAAGGTGATATATTTCTTGCTTAACTTGAATACACAAGAAATTTAATTCTAAAAAGAACTTATTCAAATACCCTCCTCTCTGCAGTTCCTAGCATTGACCGTACACAACCTGGCTCTCCGCTGAAGTTTAAGTACGGGCGTTCCGGTTACAATATAATAGGCCTATACTGCTTGTTTAACCTCGGACTGACACATCGAAGATTTTCGGCGTCGGAAGGATGGGAAAAGGCTAGGATTGGTAATGTAACGACCGTGGGCCTAATTAAAGTACAACCCCAGCATTTGCCTGGTGTGAAAATGGGAAACAACCCTGAGGGTTGTGGACGGTGGGATTCGAATCCACTATCTCCCGAATGCAAGCACACAGCAGCGCGACGCTAACCGATCGGCCAACCCGCTCGGTTTCCGTAAAGTAAGTGTGATTATCTTAGGTGTAAGTAGATGAACCACATCCTACTGTCATGTAAGAAGTACTCGCAACAGCAGAACCATCTGTACTCTTCTCTAGTGAAGTTAAATACCCTACTGCCAACCTCAATTGTTATCCTCGTATCAAGCCTAACTCCATAATCATGTGCCGTAATTTCTCAGTATTTATCAGACTGTAGAATTAAGTTATGAATCTGTTTTAGCCACGAAGATCTCTAAGTGTATGCTCTCATGGCCGCATGGTCTTCCGAGGCTGAACGTCGTTAGTAATAAAAAATAATATAAAATAAGTAGGTGATCCAGGTTCAGTTTTCATGATCTTTGGCCCGTGCTATTACGAACGGTGACAACTGAAACCATTGGTCAAATGAAGTTAAATCCAGTGGATACCAAAACCTCATCGGTGCACGCCCTCGTTCGCAGTGACACTTTTAATGGCCAAGCAGGTCAGGGGTGCACAAGGAAGGGCATCGCCAGGAACTGAGGCAGGCGTGAGCCGTTAGCCTTCAAACATAATTGATTTACAGAAGTTAGGTCTGGTCGTTGAGTGTGCAAAATTGTACATACATGAGGACATCAATTAACGAAGATTGGGATCAGTCATCAGAGATTAAGTTCCAAATAGAAAAGTCCAGGACGGCGTTTATGAGGAGGTTGAAACTATTAAGGTGTGACGATCTATCCCTCCAGTGTAAAATAAGACTATTGACTATTGACTGCTGTTGTGTGGAGCTGAGTCCCGAACCTTGACGCAAACTGGAAACCTATGAAATGTGGTTGCGTCGTCGGATACTCAGGATCTTATCAGAATGACACTGTTCTGGAAAGAATGGGAAAGAAGAAAGGGATTCCTTTGACAGTAAAATCTCGCAAACTGAAGTATTTAGGGCATATTACGAGGAACAGCCAAAGATATACTTTACTATCATTGATTCTCCAGGGTAAGATAGAAGGAAATAGATAACCTGTAAGAAGAATTTCTTGGCTGAAGAACCTGATTCAGTAAAAATATGGAGGAATTTTTTATATCAGTTCCAGACAAAGGAGTTGTTGTCAACAATCGATAGGCACGCCAAGAAGAATTTGAGTAAAGACTCCGTATAAACCTAAACTATGTTCTATGAACCAAATAACATCAAAACGCACCCCTGGACCAACCCTGAGTGCGTGTAAAACGGTCCGACATGTTTTATGTAATACATTTTGGCAATGAAGATTATTCACTTTTTTTACTTTCTTAAATACTGACGACCTTTACGTGACAATAATAAGAACTAACAATGCGTGATGATGAATTCACTATTTTCATTTTCACACAACACATCACACTACCAGCCATCATAGACACACGTAATAATTTGATACAAGGCGTAGGATGGGCATCCGGCCATAAAACTAGACAACGTCCATATGAGCGATGCACATCGTACACACAACTCCATCAGGGTGTGGAAGAAGAAGATACTGACTTCGCTTTTCATGTAGTCGTTATCCTTATCCCTCATTTTTAATTATTTTAGAGACCGTTCCAAGATATTTTTCTCTTCAGTTCTAAATGTGTTGTAACATGTATCTAAAATGTTATTTTCCATACTCTACCCTGGAAATATAGTATCCTGATAAAGAGTAGTTGGTGAAGAGCTCTCCATGAAATAACGATGAATACCAGAAATTTATCAAAATATATTGGATCGAGCGCGTTGGCCGTGTGGTTAGGGGCGCGCAGCTGTGAGCTTGCATTCGGGAGATAGTGGGTTCGAACCCCACTGCCTGCAGCCCTGAATATGGTTTTCCGTGAAATCCCATCTTCATACCAGGCAAATGCTGGGGATGTACCATAATTTAGGACACATCTACTTCCTTCCCACTCCTGGCCCTTTCCTATCCCATTGTCGCCGTAAGACCTATCTGTGTCGGTGCGACGTAAGGCAGCTTGTAAAAAAAGAAGATACTGGATTACCAACTCATTGTCCATTTTCGAGGTGGACATGCGGAGCGTACCCAAATGCCCATGAAAATGAAGGCATTCTTATGTCTTACAGTTAGAGTATGCTATATCTACAGAAGTAACGTTTTCAAATTGAAATTAAGAACCATCCTCGGTGAAGAGTATGTCAACAGAAATATTTTTCACTTAACATCTCGTCTATTGAAAAACTATTGATTAAAAACGGATCATTTTTCCGTTACTGATAAAGTGAACGCTTATAAAACCATCAGAGTTGCTTTTTTGGGTAAATTTACGTATACCTGTATCTTTTTTTTTTTTTTTTAGGGGCTGCCTGCCTGAGGCGGTAAAGGCGTGTCGGTTCGCCCGAAAGGACGTGGGTTAGACTCCCCGTCAGGAAGTCGTAAAATTTAAGAAACGAGATTTCCACTTCCGGAGGTGCATATGGCCCTGAGGTTCACTCAGCCTACACCAAAAATGAGTACCAGGTTAATTCCTGGGGGCAAAGGCGGCCGGGCGTAGAGCTAACCACTCTACCCCATCACGTGCCAAGGTTAACAATGGTGGAAGCCTTTACCTTCCACTCCTCCAAGGGACTTCATGGCCTGTACGGAGGTGACTTTACTTTTTTGTATCTATTTTTACTTACTGCACGGTTACTTTAGCCTTCGCATTTCAACGTTTTGGTGTTTGTTCTAAGAACATGCTAGACTCTATTAGCTATCACTATATTACAAATGTTAATATGACTGCTAGGCTCTGTGGTCATATATTACGTGCAGCGGCCTTCCGTTTAGAGGGTTCTGAGCTCGATTCCTGCCTGCTCTTGGATCATTCCTCTAGATCAGGAATTGGGTGTTTATAGTTTTACACATCTCTTCATTTGCACACAACAGACCACACTACCAGAAAACACGTAAACGAAGCGAATTGCGCTACGTGGTTCGGGTAACGCAGCTGTGAGCTTGCATTTGGGAAACAGTGAGTTCGAACCCCACCCACCGTCGGCAGCCCTGAAGGTGGTTTCCCATTTTCACACGAGCTGGGGCTGTACCTTAATTTAGGCCACGGTCGCCTCCTTCCCAAACCTAGCCCTTTAGCATCCTTCTGACGTCGAAAACGTTCGATGTGTCAGCGCGACGTTCAGTAGTTGTGATTGGGATTAGAAGTGGGGGGGGGGGGGGTGAAAAAGTTTACAAACAACGAGTACCTGGGTTTGTTAATAATTAAAGAAAATAAAGGAACGAATTAGCCGATAAGACAACAGGGCTTGTACAAATAGCTTTTCTTAAATGATTCCTATAATTCTTAGTTTCACGGGGCTAAAGTGGAATAAAAATGTAAGGTCTCCTCTAAAAGGTGGGGAGGTGGGGGGAGGTCAGTTGCCACCACTGCGACGTTAAACAAGTATCAAAAAATATATATACATATTTATTTTATGGAATATTTCTGTTACTTGTGGATAACCTGTTTTCTTGTAAGGCATACGGTATAGAAGTGAAGAGCAAGTCACTAATGTTAAACGTGCACCGCTGAATTTCATTCTCGACCCTGTTTCTTCAACAGCGGCGCATTCTCTCACAGACCGCATCTTACCGACGGTTCACTGGTTGATATACGAAACGAATTATCACCACTGAGACGGTAAGACATTAAATTCTTTGCAGTAAAATAAAACAAACAAACAAACAAACAAACAAACAAACAAACAAACAAACAAACAAACAAACAAACAAACAAACACACACATGATAGTCGAATATGACCTCTGCATAGAATTAGTGTCAGGAAGGACATCCGCCCGTAAAGCTGAGCCAAGTCCTCATGTGTGTCACTGATCGCACCCTAGACCTCACCAGAATGTGAGAAAACTAGAAAGAATGATTAATACTGTTGACCTCAACACACCCGCCCTCTCCCTTAATCACTATTACGAAAAATGAAAATCCACAGCCTGTTTCCAGTTTCAGCCGGTTCAGGAAGGGAGTGAATAAAGCCCCCGTCCAGCGGTGAGGATAGGAAATGTGCCGGCTGCCGAAGCCTGTTGCACTCCTCCGGGGCAATGATTAATGACTGACAGATGAAATGAAATTATACTGGAGAGTTTTACTGGAATGAAAAATGACAGGGAAAACCGGATTGCCAGGAGAAAAACCTGTCCCCCTCCACTTTGTCAGGCACAAATCTCGTATGGAGTGACTGGGATTTGAACCACGGAACCCAGCGGTGAGAGGCCGGCGCGCTGCCATCTGAGCCACGGAGCCACACAACTATTACGAAAGACCCTCAGATACATTTCCTTAGACCGAGCCAGTTTTCGCCTCAGATGGTGAGTTCGAATCACATCATCGGCAGACCTGAAGGTGGTTTTTCGTAGTTTTCCATTTCCTCCCTAAGAAAATGCTGAGTCTGTTTCTTAATTAAGGCCTCGTCTGCTTCCTTCCCAGTTCTAAACCTTTCCTATCCCACCGTTGCCGAAAACCTGTATGTTTTAGTGTGATGTTAAAACACTAGCCACCGGGCGAGTTGGCCGTGCGTGTAGAGGCGCGCGGCTGTGAGCTTGCATCCGGGAGATAGTAGATTCGAATCCCACTATCGGCAGCCCTGAAGATGGTTTTCCGTGGTTTCCCATTTTCACACCAGGCAAATGCTGGGGCTGTACCTTAATTAAGGCCACGGCCGCTTCCTTCCAACTCCTAGGCCTTTCCTATCCCATCGTCGCCATAAGACCTATCTGTGTCGGTGCGACGTAAAGCCCCTAGCAAAAAAAAAAACACTAGCCAGTGAAAGGCCTTCGTGAATCCTACATCCGCCATTGTACGCTCCATTACATAACATCAGAAATCAATAAGGAAAACTGTTCTTGATTCAGATGCTGCTCATGCAACAACTCGTTCACCGTCACCAATCTCATTTGGAACAGCCATCCACCTCATGTAGTCTGAGAGTGCTCAACTGGAGGAGCAGGCTAATAGCATTCCTTAAGATCCAAGCGTTAGGCCGGCCGGGCTGTTCCTCTTGAATACCCATGCCACTGCTAACGATCCGTAACTCGGTCCGAGATGCCTCATACAGGAAATTATGGTAAGGCACGGTGGCAAAATACATACATTTGAAAATCTTCACACGGCTGTACAATACCTGATGAGTGTTTTGGGAGGCCCAATATCGAAGTCATGGTCCAACACAACAAGTCTCCGTACACTAAATATTCATAAGTTATAAGAATATGGAGCTGAGCGAGCTGGCTGCGCGGTTCGAGTCACGTACCTTTGTACTTGCATTCGGAAGATGGTGGGCTCGAAACCCACTCTCGGCAGCCCTGAGTTGCAAAATTAGTTGAAGTATGTATAGTACATAGCCTATGTAAGTTCCATTAGTAATTGACTGGTGCAGAGATCACCGACGCAGTTTGTGTGTGATGTAACTTTAGTGTTTTGTTGATCCCCTTTTTTTCTGTATATCCATTTGAAGGTTATATTCCTTCCCACGTCAACTCGACAGTGTGTCATTAGGGATGTGCATACAGCATTCGAGGAAGAAGTACTATTACAGGTAATCGATTCTTCTAAAATGAGACGAGTACGACTTTATCCATAGGCGCATACTCAAGGACAATGTTCTAACTGTTGTTCCAATACGGATTGTGTGATCATTTTTGACTCTCAAACTCTTCCAGACAGTGTGTCAATACTGGGACAAATTATGTAGTTTCTTCATATGTGGCTACAGAGTGGATTTGCTATAATTGTTTACGCTTCGGACACGTTAGTTAAAACTGTCGATCTCAGGCTAGATGCAATAACTGGCGTGTCGCCTCCTCTAAACCCTTGCTCACTGTTTCAGCCTCCATGCGTACACTGTCAAGGTCAACATAACGCCCTAAGTGAACAGTGCGCTGAGTATAATGAAAAATCAGAGATAAGCGAGATTTCGGCCAATAATAAATACCCTTTAAGGAACGAAAGGAAGCTGTTATAAAAAAATAAAAGTGCTGAAGTAGCGCTGTGAAGAAGTGGCCTTCCTGTTGATTGAATCGGATAATATGATTACAGCACTCTTCCGGTGATCTTCGGTACTACCGACGGAGGCTACTGAGCTTTGGAGATTAACCGGAGGGCCGCCTCCTGTTCGCAGTACTAGTTCCGACTTTTTTCTTCGGGGGGCCCCTGGAGTCGCTTCCCCCACGTGGCGATCAACTCTTAATCTGCATCCCTCCGACATGCTGTTAGTTCTAAGAAGAAAAGATAGCAGAGATGATTGGGAGTGTGATACTACAGGAGTATCTGCCTGTCCCCATGCTCAGCATGTTACCGGGCCAGATGTGGTGATGGGTATTAATAGCTGTGTAATCGAGTAATAAGGGTCAGGACAAAACCACATAGGCGGAAATAGAAAGGTGCCTACATATTAAACCGGACATTTTGTATATAGCACATGCAAGGATGTGGGTCTGGAAAGGTCCAGGTTCCGACTGTACGGACCAAGGTCTATATACACAGGTCTGGTCACGCTCCCAGAATTCTTTGCGGCAGTGGCCATTTTGGGACCAAAGCACTCTACTTGCTGTCGTCTGCGTGTTATCCAATGCAATGAGATTAAAGTTATAATGGGTTATTGTGTCACTCCAGATTGTAAAAGTTACTCGTCTAAAGGGACAAGATTATTTAGATTCCCGAGAGATATGAATACGAGGGAAAAATGGGTGCAGAACTGCAGACGTCATAAATGGCAGCCAGCAGAACATTCACAGAGGTTGGTATAAATTTTGCTTGAGAAAAATGAAGTAGAAATCACCAACTTTGTTCTATTTGCTTTTGTAAAAAGTTTGCCTATCAAAGTATTTTCTACTGATCTTATCTTGATTATAATATTTTCCAGCAGCTTCGTTTCGACGAATGTTAGTTCGAAGTAAAGAGGAGCAGATGAAGGAGCAGATGGAGTGCCATGCTTACACTCTTCGACTTTCCTAATCATGCGGAATCTTCCTCGTGTGCTGCCTTCAATGCTTGTATTTAAAATTGTGTTTGTCAATTTATTGGGATGCTAATTGGTTGTAATAATCTTTCTTTCTTAATCCGTTCACCGTCCAGGGTTGGTTCTTCTCTTGGACTCAGCAAGGAATGTCACATCTACCGCCTCAAGGACAGCGTCCTGGAGCGTGAGACTTTGGGTCAGGGGATACAACTGCAGAGGAGGACCATTACCTCGTCCAGGTGGCCTCACCTGCTACGCTGAACAGGCGCCGTGTGAGGATGGGATGATTGGAAGGGATAGACAAGGAAGAGGGAAGGAAGAGGCCGTGGCCTTATGATATTATCTCAGCATTTGCTTGGACGAGAAATGGGAAACTACGGAAAACCAGGATGGCTGAGGTGGGAATCGAACCCCCTCTACTCAGTTGACCTCGCCCCAGGGGCTCTGAACTTGGGAGCGTCGGTTGGTTACCACTGGGCCCTTAGCTGAGTTCTGGCATTGCTTCCCCTTACTAGTGCCAGGCTCCTCACTTTCACCTATCCTATCCGACCTCTCTTGGTAAATTCTCGTTCTTTTCAAACCTCGACGGTATTAGAGCACTCGAGACCCAGGGAGTCTTCCATTTTCACGCCCTTCGTGGCCCTTGTCTTTATTTGGCCGATTCCTTTATTTTTCGAAATGTTGGGTCCCTTTCATTTTTTCTCTCTGATTAGTGTTACATAGAGGATGGTTGCGTAGTTGTACTTCTCCTTAAAGCAATAATCACCACCACACGACCACTCAGTTGACTTCCCGAAATTGAGTGGGCCGGACTGAGCGGCTCAGACGGTTGAGGCGCTGGCCTTCTGATCTCAACTTGGCAGGTTCGATCCTGGCTCAGTCCGGTGGTATTTGAAGGTGCTCAAATACGTCAGTCTCGTGTTGGTAGATTTACTGGCACTTTAAAGAATTCCTGCGGGACCAAATTCCGGTACCTCGGCGTTCCCGAAAACCGTAAAAGTAGTTAGTGGGACGTGAAGAAAATAATAATAATAATAATAATTATTATTATTATTAAACTGAGTGGATTCCGTTCCAGCCCTAGTACCACTTTTCAAATTTCACGGCAGAGTCAGGAATCGAACCCGGTCCTCCGGGGGTTGGCAGCTAATTACATTAACCACTACACCACAGAGGCGAACCATTTTTAAAAAAATAAAAAATTTGTAAATTCATGTAAATCAATGACCTCTCAGATTCTTTAACATTTAGATACGGTTTTCTTGATGACAGTCATGTAAGACTGTATAACTTATTCAATTATTATTATATAACATTTGTTTCAAAACTCACGTCCTCATGCCGAGGTGGCGCAGCTCCTTTTTTCAAGCAGACCCCCAATGAAGGTGAGCTGTATTTTCCACTTCAACCACATACAAGCACTCTTGCCATTCTTAAAACTCTGGAACTATTGGGAATCGAACCCGGGCCCCGAGGATGGCATCTAGCAACACTAAATGTTACGCAACGGAAGCGGACACATTGCTGTAATGTATCGCAGTTTTTTAATATATGCATGTTTTCCTGTTACTAGGAATGTATGCTGGCTGAAATATTTATTGTTATAATGTTGTTTTAGAGTTTTAGGCCAAGAAGCGGTCTATCTTCTTCTTCTTTAACTGTTTACCCTCCAGGGTCGGTTTTTCTCCCGGACTCAGCGAGGGATCCCACGTCTACCAACTCAAGAGCAGTGTCCTGGAGCTTCAGATTCTGGGTCGGGGGATACAACTGAGGAGGATGACCAGTACCTTGCCCAGGCGGCCTCGCCTGCTATGCTGAATGGTCAGCGTACTGGCGTTCAGTTCAGAGGGCCCCGGGTTCGATTCCCGGCCGGATCGGGGATTTTAATCGCTCTGATCAATTCTTCTGGCTTGGGGACTGGGTGTTTGTGTCCGTCCCAACACACTCCTCTTTATATTCACACAACAAAAATCCACATGTGCGACGCAGTTCGTACCCGCCATTCCACAGGCGTTGGAAAAGCGGTAGGAAAAGAAGAAGAGGAGGTATGTTCAGATTACAATATAAAAACCAACTTTCGAGGCTTCTTAGAAAATAGATTCAAGAGATCTATTGGTTCTACAATTTTGTCTCTGCATGTTTATTTAGATTACTGTTTGTCAGTTTCTGTTTACTTTTTGTAAACATTCCATGGTGGAAAGTTCTAACCCCCATTAACCCCCACTTGGCTACGCCCCTGAACTACTACTACTACTACTACTACTACTACTACTACTACCCAAGTTTTCATTCCGTCCTTGATAGGAACGGCGGACCTAGACGGTAACACCGTATCTCAGACCAGGGAGATAATGATAACGGTAATTAAATGGCGTGTGGCTTTTAGTGCCGGGAGTGTCCGAGGACAAGTTCGGCTCGCCAGGCGCAGGTCTTTCGATTTGACCCCCGTAGGCGACCTGCGTGTCGTGATGAGGATGAAATGATGATGAAGACACATACACCCAGTCCCCGTGGCAGCGAAATTAACCACTGATGGTTAAAATTCCCGACCCTGCCGGGAATCAAACCCAGGACCCCTGTGACCAAAGGCAAGCACGCTAACCATTTAGCCATGGAGTCGGACATTTTATCCGGTGATGAAGATGTTCGGTGAAGGTGAGGTGGTTGGCGGCCGTTGCCTATACTAGGACGTGTTCCGGCATTCGTCTTATTGTTAGTGCAGGAGAACGGAAAACCATTGTCAGGACTGCCGAAGGTGGGGACCAGCACAGGAGAATATAATTCTGTCCAATAGCGGTGAGAACAGGAGCTAAACTGTATATGGAATCGGTTCAACTCACCCAGAAAAAGGCAGCGCGGTTTGGCTTACGTAGCTATCAGCTTGGTATCTATAATACCGGTACCGCCAAATAATTCAAGTAGTAACTTAACGCAGGGGCGTAGTTTCGCGCAATAATAGGGATACGTTATCAATTTCCTGTAAAAATGCGCGTTCTTTTTCCCCGTACCGAGTTCACACTACGCGCTTGCCATTCAAACGGAGGTTCTCCGGAGGCACCGTTTGAAAGCGCCAGAGCCTCCTCCCGGTAAACCGCTCCATTAACAGCGCTATGCTGAAATGCTCTCCGAAGTGAGCACGCTTTTTCTTTCCTACCATAACAACAAAATCACAGAATCACCGCTTTACAACGTCGACGGCTTCCTCCGGAGTTCCCCTGACTATCCCCCACTCCCTCCCGTTATTTTACCATCCCCATGAAGTCAATGGGGGGCCTCAACCTCCACTCACCTCAGCCACACTTGATCACACCCCGCAGCTCTTCTCAGTCCTCACGTATATCTTCAGAATCCCTTATTACTAGCATCCATAGCCTAGTTATTCAACTTCTACAAGATATTCTTCTATCCAATCGGCGCATCCCTTCAGCATTGGAATTACGGGAGAGGATGCCACGTTAACATTCATGGATTCTTTTAGAATTGCAATGGAATAGCCTATCAGCTCCCGCTCATGGAGATAGCCTGAATTCAAAGATAAGAAGGAAATCAGTTAAGTTATTCAGAATTATAATTCGACAGAGCGTCTACATTTACACCCCTCGACAAAGTAGTATGTAATAAATTCAGCATAATATACTGTTTCAATGTTGTACATTACTCATATAAATATCATTAACATTGATGAGAGCATGGTGGACAGCACTGTTTGCTTTGGCATGGAATGACACATTTTCGAAATGTAGACCCACGTCCGTGCGGTTCTGACATCACCTTATAATATGACCCGTGCTTTTGCGAATTAAGAATGAGTCACGTAAGAATGAGCATTTAGAGAAGGTGAAAGAGAGTCGAGAGGGCAGAAGTGGATCCATCCGTCGAGTACCCTCCTCGACACTCTTCCCTACAGTGTTGCTTTACATGCAGGCAGAGGCGGGTCCAGGGGAGGGACTAAGGGGGGATTTAGCACCCCCTTCCCATCTAGTTACATTTAAAAGTTTAAAGTTGAAAAGTCTGATTAAACTTTATATTTTCGGATATTGATACTGATGTCGGATCAAATATATTCAAGTAAATTTATTTGAGTCCGCCTCTGTGGTGTAGTGGTTAGCGTGATTAGCTGCCACCCCCGGAGGCCCGGGTTCGATTCCCGGCTCTGCCACGAAATTTGAAAAGTGGTACGAGGGCTGGAACGGGGTCCACTCAGCCTCGGGAGGTCAACTGAGTAGAGGTGGGTTCGATTCCCACCTCAGCCATCCTCGAAGTGGTTTTCCGTGGTTTCCCACTTCTCCTCCAGGCGAATGCCGGGATGGTACCTGACTTAAGGCCACGGCCGCTTCCTTCCCTCTTCCTTGCCTATCCCTTCCAATCTTCCCATCCCTCCACAAGGCCCCTGTTCAGCATAGCAGGTGAGGCCGCCTGGGCGAGGTACTGGTCATACTCCCCAGTTGTATCCCCCGACCAAGAGTCTGAAGCTCCAGGACACTGCCCTTGAGGCGGTAGAGGTGGGATCCCTCGCTAAGTCCGAGGGAAAAACCGAACCTGGAGGGAAAACAGATGATGATGATGATGATGAAATTTATTCGAACCCAAGCACTGATTTTAAATGAGCAACCTCTGACATTTTACACACACTGCTTCCACTATCAACTGAACTTGAGCATTACAAAAAGCTGTGCTATTAGACGAATTAAGAATATGTTAAGGATTATCTCATAAGTGACAACGTTTGTCTCTGTTCCTGCATGTCTGCTCTTCAAAGTAGTGTTAGTAGTGAACTTTATATCTTCTTCTTTTTTCTTTATCTGCCCTCCAGGGTCGGTTTTTCCCTCGGACTCAGCGAGGGATCCCACCTCAACGCCTCAAGGGTAGTGTCCTGGAGCTTCAGACCCTGGGTCGGAGGATACAACTGGGGAGGATGACCAGTACCTCGTCCAGGCGGCCTCACCTGCTATGCTGAATCGGGGCCTTGCGGTGGATGGGGAGATTGGAAAGGATAGACAAGGAAGAGGGAAGGAAGCGGCCGTGGCCTGAAGTTAGGGACCATCCCGGCATTTACCTGGAGGAGACGTGGGAAACCACGGAAATCCACTTCCAGGATGGCTGAGGTGGGAATTGAACCCACCTCTACTCAGTTGACCTCCGGAGACTGAGTGGACCCCGTTCCAACCCTCGTACCACTTTTCAAATTTCGTGGCAGAGCCGGGAATCGAACCCGGGCCTCCGGGTGTGGAAGCTACTCACATTAACCACTACACCACAGAGGCAGCGAACCTGATATCAGTGAGTCGAAAAAGACCAAGTTAAAAGCATTTTGTCTTACTCATTGGGTAGAAAGACATGTTAGCTTCCTTGCATTTCAGGAACTAAGCCCTAATGTTGTATGTTGTAATAAATATAATGTTATTTGCTTTACGTCCCACTAACTACTTTTTAAGGTCTTCGGAGACGCCGAGGTGCCGGAATTTAGTCCCGCAGGAGTTCTTTTACGTGCCAGTAAATCTACCGACACGGGGCTGTCGTATTTGAGCACCTTCAAATACCACCGGACTGAGCCAGGATCGAACCTGCCAAGTTGGGGTTAGAAGGCCAGCGCGTTGTATGTTGTAAGGCTTCTTGAACAAATAGAAGGAGATCCAGATTATGAGACGTTAAAGCCGTTGCCTTAGGCGCGGCTGTGAGAAGAAGCGAATTTATCATTGGTTTGGAAACAAGCTGTTCACTCATTGACTCACACTGTGAAACAAAGAAAGTTCTTGCAAGATCCTAAACAATAATTATCATCTGCATTGTCCGGCTCCATGGCTAAATGGTTAGCGTGCTGGCTTTTGGTCACAGGGGTGCCGGGTTCGATTCCCGGCATGGTCGGGAAATTTAACCATAATTGGTTAATTTCGATGACACAGGGGCTGGACGCGCAGGTCGCCTACGGGTGTCATATAAAAAGACTTGCATTTGGCGAGCCGAACTTTTCCTCGGACACTCCCGGCACTAAAAGCCATACGCCATTTCATTTCACTTTTCATCTGCATTGCCTTACATTGGCAGACCCTACTGTCGGCAGCCCTGAAGATGGTTTTCCGTGGTTTCCCATTTTCACACCAGGCAAATGCTGGGACTGTACCTTAATTAAGGCCACGGCCGCTTCCGTCCCACTCCTAGCCCTTTTCTGTCCCATCGTCGCCATAAGACCTATCTGTGTCGGTGCGACGTAAAGGAACTTGTAAAAAAAATTGGCACCGTAATAAGAAGGTTGGATAGAATAAGAAAAAAATACCGATGAAAAGTGCAAAGCCATTTTTATTGCAGCAAGTGACATGGCTGTTTCAGTGGGTGAAGAATTCCGTCTCTCACGTATTTGTGTCAGGCGAACTCAAAGCATGATTTTGTGAACTAAGGATCCTGCGGAATACTTCAGGAAGGCAGTAGGATATTCTTGCCTTCTGAGAATTCGTGGTAATGCTAACCAAGTGACTCGTTTAGGAGTTATTCCCAGTAAATTTTCTAAGTTACCAGTAGACGAAATTATTTAAGCAGCAGTGATGTATGAAGCAGATTCCACAGCAACAAGTGCTGAATTAAGAGCAGAAATATCACTATGGAGAGAGAATTGGACAATGTCTCATCCAGAAGAAAATAGAAGGGCGAAAATTTGCATATATTAACTCCATGTAATGAAGACTTCTTTCCCAATATTAGACTAATGCTACAAATATTTGCCACCCTGCCAGTCACAACAGCCTTTACAGAGAGAAGTTTCTCGGCCCTACGTAAGCTAAAAACCTACAAGTACAATAGGGGAGAACCGGCTTAACACACACCCATAAGGAAAGGGCAATGTTGAAGATTTCTCAAGTCAAAATCACGAAGACTGGATATTTCTAACGGGTCAAATGTTGATTGATGTGAACTGCTAAGACGTAACTGTACATAGTAAAGTTACTTTAAACAGTATTTAATGGAATTTTGTGGTGAAATAAATATCAATAAATTACCTTAACTATCGTTTACTCTACTGTAACGATTTCCTTAAAATAAACTTGGGGAAATTTCATCACTACGGAAGTAAAATATCCCAATTACTCATTTTTGCTTTGTGGTATATTTTTTTAACTTAGCCCCTCCCATTAGGGAATCCTGGATCCACCTCTGCATGCAGGAGCTAAGAGACTGATATAATACATAACATATGAAAGATACAGTAAATTTAATACATTAGCAGTCCTTAGTTATATTTATATATTTGAGGTTAATTGGAATACTACTACTTCTTTCCCCGTTCTGCAAGATATCTTTCCTTAGCGGAATGGTCAGCGTAGCAACCTTCGATTTAGAGGGTCCTGGGTTCGATTCCCGGCCGGTTAATTCATCTGGCTTGGGGACCGGCTGTTTGTATATACTCCCACCACTTCATTTATCCACAACACAACACACCACCCCTACCAACCACCACAGAAACACGCAATAATTGGAATACATTCCTCCAAACAAGGTTGACGTCAGGAAGTTCATTCAGTAGCAATATTTGCGACACCGATAGCACTCGTCACCCACCAGAGTATGGGAAAAACGACCGAGACAGAATAATTATGTTCGTAAACTAACCAGCAAATTATTCAAGCTAATTGGTGGAGATAGTCGAGATCATTTGAAGAATGCTGTAAGTAAAACCTTCGAGATCAAAGATGGAACAGTATCGTTCATACAACTATAATATTAATAACAATTGCTTTCATCATATGTGACATACGACAGGATTTCTCATTGAGTATTCACTCCCCCCTCCGTGACTCCTTCATTAACTATTCTACGGGGATTTATCTCAAAGATCTAAGCTTATCGAGTAACATGATAATGCTGAATAACTCCTACCTTGTTTCTGTCCATACGAAGCAACTTCGATAAAATGTAAGTGATTGCTGGGAAGACATTCATGTATTGAAAATACGAGCTGCTTCTTTAAAGATACAGGGAGTTTGAAGCATGATCTTCTATGCTTTTAAAAAAGGTATTCTGGTCGTACTCTCTCAACTGCAGAATGGAAACCGGTCGGTTACATAGAATAAACACCACCATGTGTAACACTCGTTCATGAAAAGAATCTTCACACGTTAACACGCCCGACACCTCACCCATAAAACAAACACTGCAAAGCCATGTCCAGCATCGCCAAGTTATGGCATGGATGTGTGTGTCTTCCACAATAGTCCAGGCAGACTGGCCAGTTCTACTGCAGAGGGTTGTCCTCACGGCGACCTTGGCACCAGGTAAACAAGAAAAGGTTCAGGGGCGCGAACCAGCCTGTAAGACAATTATGTTCGGAAACGATACGCTTGAAAACAATTGTAAGTAACTTCTAAGCATCTTTTCAGTTGGCTTTGGTTGATACCTGAAAACACGTGTATTGCACTTTGAGGGGACTTGTTACACACCACAATAGCATTAGTGACAAGTTAAGCATTTTGTTTATCATATAGCCTACCGTTTCCTGTCGCAACAGAGACTACTTTAGGTGGCACGTGTACTGAAATTGAAACGATACAGAAAAGTTAGCATGGCCCCTGTACGGCACCTTGGTTGAATGGTCAGCATAGCAGTCTTTGGTTCACAGGGTCCCAGGCTCGATTTCCGGCTGGGCAGGATATTTTTATCACATTTGGTTCATTCCTCCGGTTAGGTAATCGTATAAGATTGATTATCCCAAAAGTGGCTATTTTCAAACGTGACAGTTTAGAAAAAACAAAGTTACTGCAATTCTTCTTTTTCTACTGCTTTTTCCACATCTGTGGCATCGCGGGTGCGAGCTGCGTAGCACATGTGGACTTGGCCCTTTTTACGGCCTGATGCCCTTCCTGACACCCACCCTATATGGAGGGATATAATCACTATTGCGTGTTTCTGTGGTGGTTGGTAGTGTAGTGTGTTGTCTGAATATGAAGAGAAAAGTGTTGGCACAAACACAAACATCCAGTTCCCGGATCAGAAGAATTAATCAGACGTGATTGAAATCCCCGACCCGGCCGCGAATCGAACCAGGGGCCCTCTGAACCGAAGGCCTCAACGTTGACCATTCAGCCAATGAGTCGGACAAAGTTATTGCAATTATTGTTTCAACTAGACTATAAATTATTTTTGAAATAATATGCGTGGATCGTTTCGTTAAGCAGCAGCGCTGGAAGTGGTTTGGAAATTAACTTAGGCCTGCTGACAATAGTTTTGACCGAGGTCACACGTCATTTCGGTCACGCACTCATTTCTTTATAGATTGATATGGATATCTCTTTCAGTTTCTTTATTGCTTGAAAGGCAATTATTTGTTTGAAAACAATGGTATTTTATTTTTGTTGTTTAAAGAATTTCGGGGTTCACGCATGAGATTATTCAACATTCTAACCATCTGAAAGGTTTGAAAGAATTTATTTTTGGTGATTATATAACATAATTCACCATTACTTCAGGAAAATAATTTGCAGTGATATATTAATTGGTCCGCATCTGTGGCGTAGTGGTTAGTGTGATTAGCTGCCATCCCACGGAGGCCCGGCTTCGATTTCTGGCTATTCTACGAAATTTGTGAAGTGGTATGAGGACTGGAAAGGGGACCACTCAGCCTCTGGAGGTCAGTTGAGTAGAAGGGGGTTCGATTCCCACCTCAGCCATCCTCGAGGTCGTTTTCCGTGGTTTCCCCACTTCTCGTCCAAGGAAATGCCGGGATGGTACCTAATTGAAGGCCACGGTCACTTCCTTCCCTCTTCCTTGCCTAGCCCTTCCAATCTTCCCATCCCTCATAAGGCCCCTGTTCACCATAGAAGGTGAGGCTGCCTGGGCTAGGTACTGGTCCTCCTCCCCAGTTGTATACCCGACCGAATGTCTCATGCTCCAGGACACTGTCCCTGAGGTGGTAGAGGTCCGGGGGTTAAATCAACCCTGGAGGGTAAACGGATAAAATGAAAATATTAATAAATAATAATAATAATGTTATTTGTTTAACGTCCCACTAACTACTTTTTAAGGTCTTCAGAGACGCCGAGGTGCCGGAATTTAGTCCCGCAGGAGTTCTTTTACGTGCCAGTAAATCTACCGACACGGGGCTGTCGTATTTGAGCACCTTCAAATACCACCGGACTGAGCCAGGATCGAACCTGCCAAGTTGGGGTTAGAAGGCCAGCGCCTTAACCGTCTGAGCCACTCAGCCCGGCAAAATATTAATTAATTCATTTGTTTTTATCAGTAATTTTAAGCAATGTGATGGAAATGACGTCTGCAAGACTTAAATTACGCCAGACATGACTGAACAGACACTCTTCTTCTTCTGCCACTCTTCCCACATCTGTGGGGTCACGGGTGCGAACTGTCACACACATATGTGGATTTGGTGCTGTTTTACGGCTGATACTCTTCCTGACGCCGACCGTATTTGGGGGGATGTAATCTTTATTGCGTGTTTCTGTGGTGGTTAGTAGTGTCGTGTGTTGTGTTGTGTTGTGTTGTGTGAATATGAAGAGGAGGGTGTTGGAACAAACACAAACACCCAATCCTCGCGCCAGGAGAATTAATCAGACGCCATTAACATCGCTGACCCGGCCGGGAAGTGAACCCGGGGCCCTCTGAACCGAAGGCGTCGACGATGACCATTCAGCCAAGGGTGACGCAACTGACACTATGTAGGCCTATTACAAAATTATAAATACAAAAGCAGAGATTTGTATATAATGCAGGTCCAAAATAAAAAATACCAGTGATAGACCTATGTATCTTGTTGGTCAGTGATACACAAAGGTAGGAGAACGAAATATTACACATAATATTTAAAATTGTATTTAATCCCGAAAGGAATGTGAATACAATTCAAAACAGCATTTGCAGAACTCCACATAGTCTTCAGAACATCACAGCATGGGCGCCCGCAAGGGGGGGCAAGGGGGGGCGCTTGCCCCCCCTGGAATTCTAAAAAGTTGATGTTCAATTGTTTAATATCATACCAGATTATTTCATAAACTGAACTTACTGACAGTCATCTAGCATCTGTTATATTCGCAAATTTCTGTAAACAATTTAATGTTGCTGACGTTATATTGGTATTTATATTCGAGAAAATTGTTAATGTGCCCCCCCTTGGAAAAGATCCTGCGGGCGCCCATGCATCACAGAAATCAAAACATTCACAGCCGGGCTGAATGGCTCAGTCCGGTGGTATTTGAAGGTGGTCAAATACGTCCGCCTCGAGTCGGTAAATTTACTTGCATACTATATTAGATGTTCTGGACCCCACAGCGAGATGCAAGACCGCTACATGGCGGTAAATTACATCCTCTGGCGTTGTCATTGTTGAGAATGTGACCAGCACCATTGTCGCGCGTAGTATTTTTTACAATCTCTGTTCATGAATCTATATTTACCGACGATTTCTATTGCCCCATATTGAATAGTAGTGAAACTTTCTTGGTCTGTGGTTACTGAAGGTCATTTATTTGTTATTCATTTCTTATTAAGACAGACATTACAAAGTGTCAAATATTGTCTTGTAAATATAGGCCTACGTTAGATAAAATATTTATATTAAAGTAGGATAAATAGACTATAATATTTATTGTCCGACTCCTTGGCTGAATGGTCAGCGTTGAGGTCTTTGATTCAGAGGGTGCCGGGTTTGATTTCCGGCCGGGAATCGCATCTGATTAATTATTCTTGCTCGGGGATCGGGTGTTAGTGTTTGTTCCAATACTCTCCTCTTCATATTCAGACAATACGTCACACTACCAACCGCCACAGAAACACGCGATAGTGATTAGCCTACAGCCCCCCACATAGGATTGGCATCAGCAAGGACATCCGGCCGTAAAACAGCGCCAAATTCACATGCGCGACACAGTTGCACCCGCGACCCCGCAGGTCTGGAGAAAGCCGTAGAAGAAGAATATAATTTCAGTTATTTAACCTGCATCGTCCGACTCCTTGGTTGAATGGTCGGCGTTGAGGTCTTCAGTTCAGAGTGTCTCGGGTTCGATTCCAGGCTGGATCGGGGATTTAATCTTCTGACTCGGTGACTTGTTTGTGTTTGTCCCAAAACTCTCCTCTTTATATTCAGGCAACACATCACACTACTTACCACCACAGAAACACGCAATAAAGATTACATCCTCCCCCCATATAGGATCGGCGTCAGGAAGGGTATCCAGCCGTAAAACAGCACCAAATCCACAGAAACACACAAGAGTGATAACATCCCTCTACATAGGGTTGACGCCAGGAAGGGCATCCGGCCGTAAAACAGGGCAAAATCCACATGTGCGACATAGTTCGCACCCGCGTCCCCACATGATGTGGGGAAAGCTGTAGAGAAGAAGAAGAAGAAGAAGAAGAAGAAGAAGAAGAAGAAACCTGTATCATGCCTTTGCTGGTGACACGCAGTGTTTACAATGCACTATGTCTTTTAGTATGAGCTAGAAAAATGTGTTAATTTCATTGACCTGTCTCACTCTCATCCTTGGCTTTGACAATGAGAAAGTTACTGAGGTATGAGGGATACTGATAATAGCATTCCTTATGCAGCCAGTCCCTGTTATGAACTATGTGAAAACATAGCTCAATGAGTCAGTTGGAGCGCGCATTTCAGTGGGCTTGGCAGACTGATATGTGATAACTTCTGGCTCAGTTATCCTCATTCCATCGTACACCTCTTCAGTGATGCCTGGGCCATCTGGCGAATTTGTTGACGTTCCAACCAGCATTCGCGTCCAATTATTTATATTACACAGTTAATGGATAACCAACTTTCACAAAGCACTGGTACGGACGAATTTCTTTGAATGACCTTAAGTGTCCTTTCTACCGGACGAGTTGGCCGTGCGGTTAGGGGAGCGCAGCTATGAGCTTGCATCCGGGAGATAGTGGGTTCGAACCCCACCGTCGGCAGCCCTGAAGATGGTTTTCCGTGGTTTCCCATTTTCACACCAGGCAAAATGCTGGGGCTGTACCTTAACTAAGGCCACGGCCGCTTCCTTCCCATTTCTAGCCCTTTCCTATCCCATCGTCGCCGTAAGACCTATCTGTATCGGTCTGACGTAAAGCCACTAGCAAAAAAGTCTTCTTTCTTCGTTGAGCTGTCTTATTCTGATAAATGCGCGAGTCCTGAACTGAATCCCGGGAATCTCGACTTGATTAGGAATGTTAGTTGCCTAACTTAGTTGTAGTCATCAACTACGATTTTGTTCATATGTAAAATATTTCATGCAGACGTCATAGTTGTGTGCGGTTGTAGCAGAAACGATAGAGTTGTACGTCAGGATTATAGAATTGAGCACTGTACTAACATCGTAAACTGTCACTCTTGCTTCTATATCCAAACAGTATTTAAATGAACGTTCACTGATCGATATTACAAAGCATTTATTACTAATTGTATTGAATTTCATTCTCAAAGCGTACAATTACATGAAGTAAACGATACGAAAATACCTCAAATATACCTGTCTTCAGTTTCACTAATATTTGTGTTGTTAGAATCGCCATGACAATTTAGAATACACTGAGCCCGAACTCCACTTGATTTTTTTTGGGAAACCAGACAGCTCGTTACGCAAATCTCTCTCATAATCGCCCATAAGAAAATGATCAGGACACACTCGGGTTCTATTTTCAATGATTTGCAACAGGATCTCCAGGTTTGGCGTTTGTTTTCGTCCTTCGGAAATCGGTGGTAGGCTACGTGAACCACGACCATTTTTCCAGTGTTATTACACTGTGCAACTAAACAATAATTCTTATTTATTTAGCTAATTTTATCTTCACAGAATTGAATAAATTAAAACTTGAGAATATATCCTAGTTTTCGTACACAAAAACAGTGATCTCGAGTCACTGACCACAGCCAAACAGAGAGGAAATACACCAAGGCCCGGTTGTATAAAACTTTTGATCTGAGTTTAAAGAGGAAAAATGGCTGCCAGTCAAGTTGAACTTCGATTTTCCGTTGTATAAACGCTAATCTAAGATCATCTCGTCTTGATCTAAGTTCAGATTTGACTGCCGAATATTCGTCGGTTAATCTCCTTGAACTTAGATCATTATCATTCATATTAAACATTGAACTAGACCTGAAGACTTAAGAGTGTTTCCTTGTATCGTATCTGCGTAAGAATACCGTACCTTAATAATATCGAGGTGCGTTATAAATATATTGAATGCTAGTAGTTAAATAATATTGCTAAAGATCGCTCGATTTTTTCAGAAGTGAGGTTATGTGAATATCATATAAACAATAGCCTACTGCTATACCAACATGTTGTTACTTAGTTTTCTATTATGTTTCAAGTTTACAAAACAAAGCATATATATTTTATTTAGCAGGGATGTCAGATTATCCCGACTTTTCGTCTGATGAAGAGTTGATTTTAGAACGAGCTCCTCGCGTCTTTCGGCACAGACGGAATCCGATTATTGAATTGTGTGAAATGTTCAAAATAAGATTTCGTTTATCGAAAGATGTTGTGGAACGACTGGAACTAAAGTTAAGGGACACACTACAAAAACCTAGTCAAATAAATGATCCCCTGTCACCCATGTATATGTTCCTAACAACTCTTAGGTTTTATGCTACAGTAAGTTTTCAAAAGGTTGTTGGAGAGCTCTTTAACATTGACAAGTCAACGGCTTTCTCTTTCAACTTTGATGTCACCATATAGGTTCTTTTATTTTCTATTATATGTTTGTACCATGACAGTACAATATCCACCAGATCGCCCTTTTCTTTCTGTGTGAAGTTCCTTCCATGTTTACTTCGCGAGATTACAATATTATCTTCTTCTCCTTCTTCGACAGTCACGGCAATTTCGTATTTCATTTGTTGACAGTCACGGCCAGGTCAATCCCACTATTTAAGTATTATCCAACGAGCTAGAAAGAGGACTATAGAGTGGCTATTGGACCGCCATATTTGAATCTACTTGAAAGCCACGTCCGCCATATTGTAAGCGACCAAATCGAGTGGGCTTGTGATGAAGCAAGTACAGAGGCTGCGGGAATAAATACCGTTTCACAGTTTTCTTTATTAGGGAAGCACTCAAAGATGCGCAATGTCTGTTTAAAAGGACATTAAAAAAATACAAGATACAGGCTACGTACTTACATATTGTATAAAGAAAGAAAATTAGCGCATTTCCACTAGTCCGAATTACAAAACAAATCACAAGACATTGCCAAAAATTTAGACCCACTTACAGGGAATGAAAATATAGAACAGAAAACCTTGAGCAAAGCAATATAACAACATCGAGAAATAATTCATATAACTTTAATAATAATAATAATAATAATAATAATAATAATAATAACAATAATTCTGATATCTTTCCATTTACCTGGAATTGGCATTTTGTATGGATTTAGCCTAATTTTACGACCGGATGCCCTTCCTGACGACGCCAACCCTAGGTGGAGTGATGTATTTACTATTGCGTGCTTCTGTAGTGGTTTGTAGAATGTTCTGTTGTGTGTAGATGAAGAAGGTTATCCAGTCCCGGATCCAGAGGAATTAACTGTCGACTACCCGGTTAAAATTCTCAACCCGGTCGAATCTGGTGCCCTCTGAACCAAAGGCCAGCATGCTGATCATTCAGCCAAGAAGCCGGACACTAAACAACTTGGCAGGTTAGATCCTGGCTCAGTACGATAGTATTTAGGTGCTCAAATCCCTCAGAACTCCTGCGGGACAACATTCCGGCACCTCGGCTTATCCGAAAAAGTAGTTAGTAGGGCGTAAAACTAATAATAATTTACGAAAAATAAGTATTCTAGAGCCGTGGGGTACAAAGTTTGAAGTGAACAATGGTGTAATAAAGTATCCCTTAATAATAATAATAATAATAATAATAATAATAATAATAATAATAATCATAATAACAAGAATTTGTAGGATAAACAATTTGAAATAATTGCTAAAAAAGAGAACAGTTCTTCTTGTGATAATGATCTTAAATCACATAAGTTAACTTTCCTGAATAATTCACTTCGATTATCTTTGGAAGAAGATTATGGTAACGCCGATTTTTTATTTGCCTTATGTAGCACCCACTCAGACACGCCTTATAGCTACGATGGGATAGGAAAAGGCTAGGACTGCGAAGGAAGTGTCAGTGGCATTAAGGCACAGCAGCCCCCGTATTTGCCTGATGTGAAAGTGGGAACCACGGAAAACCAGCTATCAGTGCTGTCGGCAGTGGAATTAGAACTCACTATATCCCGAATGCAAGCTAAGAGCTATATACCGCGAACCACGTAGCCAACTCGCTCAGTAGTAGTGGTGATGTAGGACTGAAAGTCCTCATTACTCCGTATCGTTGGCAAAGGGGATGAGGTGACTAGGAAATTCTAAATATTGTAGGTGTGGCGTTGGACAGCAGGCGTCTTGTAACATCGTTGTTCACTTTATATTTATTTTCAAAATGCTGGGGAAATGTGCTCTGTAGAATACAATGTAATAATAAATAGTGGTATTGGTTTTTCGTCCTACCGACTACTTAGTACGGTTTTCGGAGAAGCTGAAGTGCCGGAGATATGCCCCGGTGGAGTTCCCTTACGGGCCGGTAAATCTACTGACACAAAGGTAACCTATCTGAGCACCTTCAAATACCAAATACAAGAAAATAAAAGTAGGCCTAATGTACACGTGCTGGATTGTGCTACACAGGCAACGTAATTCTGCTAATCGCCCAAAACTGTGTACTTTAGTAAAAAAAAAGAATCTTATCTAAAATATGATATTTATTCTTCGTGTTTTCTCTACAATTTATGCAATTGCATGCCACACACGTAGAGAGCATATTTTCTTCGATCTAATCTATTAGAAGTATCGCACCGTATGCGGAGAAATTATATGAATGGCGCTTAAACTATGGAGTCGCTATTTCGCCTTGGCACCACCCAGAGCACTGTAGCAGCCATGTTAGCCACTCTATAGTCCTCTTTCTAGCTCGTTGGTATTATCCAACGGGCCGAGCGATTTCGTATTTCATTTGTTTTGCGGTGTTGCCAAGTCCAATTTTTTGAACGCCGATTACATTTGAACTACACATGTGTAAACCGAGTTCAGTTTTATACAACGCGATGAAGTCGTTTTCTCAGTTCATTTTCAGAACTAAGTTCTTAATTGATCTCCAGTCAAATGTCTTTATACAACCGGGCCCAAAGGGGATTTAAGTGAGGAAATACACATCCTTCTAAATATTTGCTACCTGCTGACCATCTGTTGTAATCCTAATTGTACCCAACTTGCACCATGTTCATATACAAAGCATTAGCTCGGAGGTTCACCAGGTGACGATATGGTCTTATTCCCTGCTGTGAGGGAAGTTGAGCACAGGGAAACCAGAAGGGACCCCACCCTCCTCCGGTAATTTGTAGAGTTATTTTAAACCTGAGGATTGAGGGAGGGGGTTTCTATGAAAGTGCAAGTGATAAGACGTTGAAAGGAAGGAGAACACAGGGTGATACCGAGCAAATTAACTTCTTGGGTGTTTGGTCAATCACATGATCATCTGTACTCCGCTCCACTGGAATATTTTTGAAATGATCACATAAATGTGTAACTAACACATTGCATTCCAGTTCAAAGTAGAATACCGTGCAACTTTTTATTGTTACTCAACACTATTATGTTATATTGATATATCTTCCTCTTCAGCGTTTTCCTATTCTTAATTAGGGGTTACTGCTCCTAACTGTCCTCTTCTAATTCTTTATGTCCAGTGCTTTCTCCTCGTGCAGTCCCTTTGTCCTCAAGTCCTCTGTCATACAGTCTTTCCATCTCTTTGTTGGCCTCCCTTTTTGCTCGTCTTCTCACGACCTGCAGGCTGCTTACCCTCCTTGCCACACAATTCTTTCGTCTCATGTGTTCAAACCATAACAGACTTTTTCCTGTGTATCTTCCTCGATACTCCCTCAACACCGCACATCTCTCGTATCGTCTCATTACGTATCCTATCTTCTTCTTGTTCTCCTATGGCTTTTCCCATACAAGTAGGGTCGCGGGTGCGAACCGTATAGCACATGTGGATCTGGCCCGGTTTTACGGCCGGATGCCCTTCTTGATGCCAACCCTATACGGAAGGATGTATTCACTATTGCGTGTTTTTGTGGTGGTTAGTAGTGTGATGTGTTGTGTGAATATGAAGAGACATGTGTTGAGAAAACACAAACACCCAGTCCCCAAGAAGTGGAAATTAACCATACACAGTTAAAAACCTCCAGGCCACCCGGGAATCAAACCCGGGGTCCTCTGAACCGAAGCAATTTCATTGACCATTCAGCCAAGGAGCCATTCCGCATCCTTTTCCATCATCCACCTCAACATCCTCATTTGCACCACATTTAGCCTTTCCTTCACTGGCCATGTCTCACTACTGCATCTCATGGCTGGCCTCCCAACCAATGTGAAGACCATTCCAATCGTCCTTTTCTTAAATCCGCCGGTCACCTACTACACCTGTCATCCTCTTTCAATTTCTCCTTCCAACCTGAATTCTGTAACTAATTTCTCTGTCCAATCCTCCATTCTCCATGATGTACGAGCCAATATACTTAAACTCCTTGGTTCGTGATAATACACTGACTGACAGTGACAATGCAACACCAAGGAGGAGTGGTTCGAAAGGGATGAAAGTTGGGGAAAAAACAGAGACGGCACGGATGAATAATTGATGTTTATTTCAAACCGATATGCAGGTTACACAATGCGCACGGCATCGACTCAGTAGGATGTAGGACCACCGCGAGCGGCGATGCACGCAGAAACACGTCGAGGTACAGAGTCAATAAGAGTGCGGATGGTGTCCTGAGGGATGGCTCTCCATTCTCTGTCAACCATTTGCCACAGTTGGTCGTCCGTACGAGGCTGGGGCAGAGTTTGCAAACGGCGTCCAATGAGATCCCACACGTGTTCGATTGGTGAGAGATCCGGAGAGTACGCTGGCCACGGAAGCATCTGTACACCTCGTAGAGCCTGTTGGGAGATGCGAGCAGTGTGTGGGTGGGCATTATCCTGCTGAAACAGAGCATTGGGCAGCCCCTGAATGTACGGGAGTGCCACCGGCCGCAGCACATGCTGCACGTAGCGGTGGGCATTTAACGTGCCTTGAATACGCACTAGAGGTGACGTGGAATCATACGCAATAGCGCCCCAAACCATGATGCCGCGTTGTCTAGCGGTAGGGCGCTCCACAGTTACTGCCGGATTTGACCTTTCTCCACGCCGACGCCACACTCGTCTGCGGTGACTATCACTGACAGAACAGAAGCGTGACTCATAGGAGAACACGACGTTCCGCCATTCCCTCATCCAAGTCGCTCTAGCCCGGCACCATGCCAGGCGTGGACGTCTATGCTGTGGAGTCAATGGTAGTCTTCTGAGCGGACGCCGGGAGTGCAGGCCTCCTTCAACCAATCGACGGGAAATTGTTCTGGTCGATATTGGAACAGCCAGGGTGTCTTGCACATGCTGAAGAATGGCGGTTGACGTGGCGTGCGGGGCTGCCACCGCTTGGCGGCGGATGCGCCGATCCTCGCGTGCTGACGTCACTCGGGCTGCGCCTGGACCCCTCGCACGTGCCACATGTCCCTGCGCCAACCATCTTCGCCACAGGCGCTGCACCGTGGACACATCCCTATGGGTATCGGCTGCGATTTGACGAAGCGACCAACCTGCCCTTCTCAGCCCGATCACCATACCCCTCGTAAAGTCGTCTGTCTGCTGGAAATGCCTCCGTTGACGGCGGCCTGGCATTCTTAGCTATACACGTGTCCTGTGGCACACGACAACACGTTCTACAATGACTGTCGGCTGAGAAATCACGGTACGAAGTGGGCCATTCGCCAACGCCGTGTCCCATTTATCGTTCGCTACGTGCGCAGCACAGCGGCGCATTTCACATCATGAGCATACCTCAGTGACGTCAGTCTACCCTGCAATTGGCATAAAGTTCTGACCACTCCTTCTTGGTGTTGCATTTGCTCTGTCAGTCAGTGTATGTCCCCCAGTATCCCTTACATTTCCATCTTTATCTTGTGTTCCATACAACGTGTATTAAGTCTTTCCTCTGCTAATCTTAAGTCCTCCTTCTTTAAGAAGTTTTCTTCATCGTTCCAGCTTCTTGTTCTCATCTACCAGCACAGTAACATCAGCAAAGAGCATAGACTAGGGGGTTAGATCGCTTAAACCGTCGGTCAGCACATCTATTTCGAGGCTGAACAGGTACGAGTTTAGGGCTGAAATTTCATACAGGCCTACAGTCAGAGGGAAACTTATTGTCTTGAGAATGGTTTTCCATTCTGCTGCACTAAGGCGAATGCTGAGACAGTTCCCAGTATAGGGCGCGGCCATCAACCCTTTCACCTTCTCCGCACATCTCCTTTTCCAATACAAATATCCTGGTCTGAGAGCCGGCGTCACCGTCTAGGAGGCCGGCTTCCCCATCACGTGAGGAATGAAAACATTTAGTAGCAGTAGTAACATCTCGGAGCCGCCTCTGTGGTGTAGTGGTTAGCGTGATTAGCTGCCACCCCCGGAGGCCCGGGTTCGATTCCCAGCTCTGCCACGAAATTTGAAAAGTGGTACGAGGGCTGGAACGGGGTCCACTCAGCCTCGGGAGGTCAACTGAGTAGAGGTGGGTTCGATTCCCACCTCAGCCATCCTGGAAGTGGTTTTCCGTGGTTTCCCACTTCTCCTCCAGGCGAATGCCGGGATGGTTCCTAACTTAAGGCCACGGCCGCTTCCTTCCCTCTTCCTTGCCTATCCCTTCCAATCTTCCCATCCCTCCACAAGGCCCCTGTTCAGCATAGCAGGTGAGGCCGTCTGGGCGAGGTACTGGTCATTCTCCCCAGTTGTATCCCCCGACCAAGAGTCTGAAGCTCCAGGACACTGCCCTTGAGGCGGTAGAGGTGGGATCCCTCGCTAAGTCCGAGGGAAAAACCGAACCTGGAGGGTAAACAGATGATGATGATGATGATGATGATGAGTAACATCTCAACGACGCACTAGCTGACAACGACTTGGAAATGTGTGGCAATCCAACTGACAAGCCCACTGCCACAATGGGGCAAAACACTGGTCATTGCACTATTGAAAAGGCCTAGAGAACTTGAATGCTTTAATATGAATGCTGGTCATCGTTAAAATCTTTGTAAATCACGGAATGTGCTGCCACTATTCGAGTACGATGTATTGACAACTAGCCTGCACGTAGACAAGGCGGAGTGCAACCCGACAGACAGCAAATAATCATAAATCATAGCTACTGGTATAATGGGGAGAAATAGTGTAAGGTTTCTAGGGACCAGAGTTACGTACGGGGGCTCGATAGCCGAGTGGCAGGGTCACTGGCTTCTCACCAAGTCAATCGCGGTTCGAATTCTAGTTAATGCATGTGGGATTTCTCAAATGAAAAGTCAAGTCCCTATGTTCGGATTCCATGTAAAATACGAGGTCCCTGGGTTATCACGATATTAACAATCACGTAAAACTACAAGCTTGCTTGCTTGGGTCGAGTGACGCTGACTATTGATACCTGTTGACTGAGCTAGTCCAAATTCACCATTGCTTTCTCCAACAGCTCGGCAGCTCTGGACTCACAACGAGGAGTGGCTGCATTGTTCGTTGTACAGCCACGCCTTGTGAATTAGTCTTTGTATTGGAAAATAATATCTTTGTCTCATGCTTTAGAGGACACAACACAGGAATGAGAGATTTTCATACGCACATCCTGTATCAGTTCTATTCATAGCGAGAATAACCACACGTAGCAATGTGCCGTGTCTTTTATCGCAGAAGAGAATCGGGATAGAGTGCAAAGTGTTTCAGCATCATCGCTGAACCAATGCGGACAAAGAGAAATCTATGCATCTCTCCGTAGCGTAGTAGTCCGACTTGTAGGCTGAATGGTCAGCGTATTGGCCTTCGGTTCAGAGGGTCCCGGGTTCGATTCCCGGCCGGGTCGGTGATTTTAACCTTTATTGGTTAATTCTAATGGTTCAGGGGCTGGGTGTTTGTGCTGTCTCCAGTGTCCCTGGAACTCACGCACCACACATAACACTATCCTTCACCACAATAACACGCAGTTACCTACACATTGCCGATGCCGCCCACCCTCATCGGAGCGGCCTTACAAGGGCTGCACTCGGCTAGAAATAGCCACACGAAATTGTAATTAATTATGTTATCTCCGTAGTATAGGGATTTCTGGCCGTTTAACGTGGAATTGCATCCCTCCTCTTCCACGGCGATCATACGTCCGGGGTAGGAACGCAACATTGGCTTGGAGTTAATCAGTGCTCACTGACATTCGTTAATCAAAAGCTGGCGTTAGATTTAGTTCCAATTTTTGGGCAGAATTTCATAACAGCGAAAATTTTATTTCGGCACTTATCGTTATCACATGTTCATTCATCAAGCAATTAAGATAATATCTACTCGTAATCATCAGTATAAAATACATGTTTTAATATGGAATATGCTATTCTGTCTGGCAATACGCATTTATTAATAAGAAATTATCACTCGCGTCTCTTTCGTTTCTTGTTCGTACTCTGCAACGAGTGCTGTGAAGTATACAGAGCACAGTAGTTTCGCAGTTCCATCTCTCCTGTTGTGCTGTTTATGTGTATAACTTTCGAAAGAAGACCCCGTCGGTAACTGTGTATCCCTAAAGCAAAGCCATATCCGTACACAGGCCATGAAGACCCTTGTAGCAGTGGAGGGTAAAGGCTCCCACTGTTCGTAACCTTGCCCCAAGGAATTAATCCGGTACTATTTTTGGTGTATGCTGGGTGAACCTCAGGGCTACACATCCTCCAGAAGTGGAAAGATCGTTTCTTAAAATGTTTCGACTTCCTGATGGAGAATCGAACCCACATTCTTCCGACTGAGCAAAGAAAAGTTGTGTATGCCAGAGTCACATTTACATGATGTGGAAACATCGAAATACGGTATTGTCTTAGTCCTCGAGTGTACATGAGATACACAACCAGGAGCAGAATGCGAATTTTGTTCTTCAGTCCACTTTCTTTTGCTTTGCTATGCAAAATAGGGATGTATACATCATTTTCAGGAACAAGCACCACGGAGACACAAAATGTTAAAGACAGGGATTTAAATATTTATCAACATGGATAATTCATAGTGTCCCCAAGCGCTGACAACGGTGCTCCATTTTCATGGACTTATAGAAAACTCTTCACAACAGTGTACCCCTTTTAAGCCGATTTTGTTGACCTGTACACCTTGCTTTAAAATGGTAACTGTATTTAAAAATAACGATGCTTGTGTTTAGTGTTTATCTGCAGTAGAAATTAAGCGATGAATTGGAAAAGAAATATTACAACACTAAAAGCACAAAACACAGATTTAATTTTACGATATTCGTAATATATATATAAGTATAGATTCATATTAATGATTAACGAACTCTTAATTTAATACTACAATTTATTTGAATTAGATTATTTACTCCAGAATATATGAAACATAGAAACCCACTTTCATTTAACAAGGCAGGAGTCCTTGGAAACAATTTGGCGAATGAAACGAAATTCGTTGGGGTTCTCCCAATGTTAATACGGAATATGGAAACATAATGTAGAACTGGCTGGTTTAGTGAAGAGGATGTGGCTGGATGTGTTAGGAGTTAATGATGTTTGGGTAAGGAGAGATAACGAGGAAGAGAATTTTAGGAGAAATTTCTAGAAAACAAAACTCAGAGAATTAGAGTAGGTGAAGTGTTATCTGATCCTGTAATGATTACGAAATGGGTCCCACAGGACTGTATTATTGGACATTTATGTTTTCTTATATATATAAATGATATGAGTAAAGAACTGAAATCACAGATAAGGATATTTGCGGATTATGTTATACTGTGTAGAGCAGGGGGGTGACACTTCATAGGGAGCGTCCGAAGCAGTTCTGAGATGGGCCAATCGATCTCCGCCAACTAATGAAAACTAAAATTCTCTTTTAGATGGTTAATTTAGAAGGCAGAGGTTGGCATTACACATTCAGTTGCGTGGTACAGCAAATTCAAAACACAACACCGTTATCGTTGCGCGCGAAGGGACCTTGTCGTACGGTATGTAATAGTGCTTATTAGACGAAAATTTGTTGAGATTCTTTCGCATTGAACGAGATTTTTGATCCAGTTTTTTGAGAGTATGGTGTGAAATTATAATTATGCGCGTTCTTAGTGTTAAGAAATAGTATTATGATCATGAACGTACTTCACATTGAATTACCTAGCTATTGCGCGTAAACGTCTGTGTGATTGTGCTTCTTACCTGCTGTTTGGAATAAATAAATTCAAAATATAAACTGTGTGCATTATGCTGTATTTTACTTTCATCCTTTCCTTCTCGTGTTTTCTATTCCCATACATAAAAGTCGTGGGAGGGGTTCAACGAACGAACGAAAGAATGAGGTTATGTTAGATCGTGATTTAGGCAAGTATGGACGTTTTGGGGTTTTATATGAATTGCATTAACATTTTCAGTAATCAATGTTGCATTTATCACTTAATAGATGTAAATTTACATTAAAATGCGAACGGTGAAACAACGATACAAGCTAGCGTTATAACAGTATTGCCAACATACAAATACGGTAATTGCAATTTACTTTTCACGTAAAAGACACGAGAGAAGCTTTAGATACAACTTTCCTACCGAAATACATCATTATCTCTATCACAATTAAAATTTTAACAAAGTAACAACTATCATCATCGTGTTTACTACGAGGTACTATCGTGGGATTTATTTCCTTATGTTGGCAGAGAGAAAGTGGCCATTGCAGCTTCCATGAACTGTTTTCTCAGCCAACTTTATTATACAGGAGTGACGGATCTATTTCTCTTATATGATCCTTGGTGTAGAGTAGTAAATGAGTTGCAAGGTTGTGGGCGACTGCAAAAGTGTTGTGAGATGGACAATGGATAATGGTATGATGGTAAATGTGATGAAAAGTCAGGTTGTAAGTTTCACCAAGAGGAAAAGTCCTCTCAGTTCTAATTACTGTGTTGATTGGGATGAAAGTACCTCATGGGGAAATATAGGAAATATCTTCATTGGGGGTAATCACATTAACGAGGTTGTAAAGAAAGATTCTCCTCATATGGTTATGAGGACACTTAGGGTCTGTACAGCAGTAAGGATGTAAAGGAGAGAGGGTGTAAGTCACTGGTAAGATCCCAGTTAGAGTATGGTTCCAGTGTATATGGGACCCTGTGCAGAATTACTCGGTGCTAGAACTTGAAGAGATCCAAAGGAAAGTGGCACGATTTGTTCTGGGTGAATTCCGACAAAAATGTTGTGTAACGAAAATGTTGCAAGACTTGGGAGTAAGGAGATGATGTGGATGGACATTGGTAGCTTGAGCGGAGCTTTTAAAAGTAGGAAAGATCATCATATGAAGATGACGGTGGGATAGGACAAGATAGAGCTGTGAAGGAAGGGACTGCGGCCGTAATTAAAGCACAGCTCCAACATCTGCAAGATATGATGAAAATGGGAAACCTTGAAAATCCATTTTCAGGGCTGCCGACAGTGGGGCTCGAACCTAATATATCCCGAATACTACACGTGTCAAACTGCGAAGCCAACTCGCGCGCGACAAGTTTCATTAAGCTCTGAGTGATGTCATAGTCAGCGCCAACAGCAAGCATAAGATAGTGTTAATGGGCGATTTCAAAACAAGAATCAGAAATAGAACTACATGGTATGAGAAAATAATGGGTAAATGTGGGGAAGATATGGAAACTAACAAGAAAGTGAAGTGTTTTCTGGACTTCTGTGCTAGTATGGGATTTTTTTTTGCTAGGGGCTTTACGTCGCACCGACACAGATAGGTCTTATGGCGACGATGGGATGGGAAAGGCCTAGGAGTTGGAAGGAAGCGGCCGTGGCCTTAATTAAGGTACAGCCCCAGCATTTGACTGGTGTGAAAATGGGAAACCACGGAAAACCATTTTCAGGGCTGCCGATAGTGGGATTCGAACCTACTATCTCCCGGATGCAAGCTCACAGCCGCGCGCCTCTACGCGCACGGCCAACTCGCCCGGTCTAGTATGGGATTAGCAGTTACAAATTCATTCTTCAAATATAAGGCTGCTCACCGCTACATATGGGGGGGTAGGGGCACGAGTCCCACAATAAGCTACCTTATATCAGGGAGTCACAAATTTTGCGGACCCCGGTCCAGTGCGTGTAGCTTAGCATAAAAAGGAAAATTTTAATAACTTGGGGAACTTTATATTGGCGGTAGATCGACCGATATGGGGCTCGGTTTGGTCTGATTCTTTGTATGTCATAAAATGTGCCATCCATACACCTCACCCCCTCCGTCTCACTCCCGTTCGCTATCTCCTGACAGCCTGGGCCTGCTCTTCCCCCTTCGTCTGGCAGGAAGGAAGTTCATCATTGACTCTGAATACACAATGTGACACGTTGCGTATCGAAGTGCTATTATGAATGCTTTTGAATGACTAGAACGAAGTTAAATACTGTATGCGTATTTCAAACTTGAATTCCGAAGAATGTTAGACCACAGACATCTATCTTTTCATACATCATCGTCCGCCATCGTGATCTAAGTAGCTTCCTGGCAGGTTGGCACGTGTTCAATTCCCCGTTCTCTCTCCATTCACCAGAAGGACGTGGGTTCGATTCTTCATTAGAAAGTTGAGTAACTTTTAGAAACGGGATTTCTATTTCTGGAGAGACGCATGGCTCTGGGTTCAACCCAACCTACACCTACTCACAGGGACAAGGGCGGTCGGACATAGGGCTAACATCTTTAACCCTCTTAGTGCGGAGGTACGAATAGTCGAAGTTTTAACCTTTCACTCCTCAAGGGCCTTCATTGCCTATACGGAGATGACTTTATTTTTAATGCAACGGGGTGAATTCAGCCTCAGATGACACTTCTTTTTACAATTGGTTTCATTGGTGGGTTCGAATCCCACTGTCGCCAGCCCTGAAAATGGTTTTCCGTGGTTTCCCATTTTCACACCAGGCAAATGCTGGGGCTGTATCTTAATTAAGGCCACGGCCGCTTCCTTCCCATTCCTAGGCCTGTCCTGTCCCATCGTCGCCATAAGACCTATCTGTGTCGGTGCGACATAAAGCAAATAACAAAAAAGCAATCCCGGCTCAGTCCGGTGGTATTTGAAAGTGCTCAAATACTCACATCTCGCGTCAGTAGATTTAGTGGGACGTAACAGAACTCCTGGGGGGCAAAATTCCGCTACTATTATCTGCCGTCCTCGGTGCCCTGTGTTCGTTTCCCGGTTCTGCCAGAAATTTAAGAGTGGCAGCTCACCTCCAATGGGGGTGTGCCCGATAAGGGCTGCATAACCTGGGTACGATGATACGAATTTACTTCATATTAAAAGGCTGACATTGTTTATGCCATGTATTATTAACGAATTGCATTTGGTTATTTGGCTACTCGATGTTAGAATTGCATTCGAATTGCTTACTGAAAATGTTAGCAATGAAGTTGTCTAAAGTGTAA